>NC_091304.1:14670124-14690124 GCF_038502225.1 Cherax quadricarinatus | reverse complement strand
TATATCTATATATATATATATATATATATATATATATATATATATATATATATATATTACATATATATATAATATATATATATAATATATATATATACAGGTGGACTCAAGATTTTTCCTGGGGGTCATATTACATATTTCTCCGAGGCTTTGGGACTATATATATTGCACCAGAGGTGGGTCCTTAAACCAATAGCAAACAGGCGATTTCAACCATGCAACACAAGCCACTAAGCACTAGGGGATGGAAAATACCAAAACTTGTGTGTTTTTGCTTTGCTTATTTATAGAAACGATCTGCATACACTTAGTATGTATACTATATATACCTAACTACGCCTTAAACTATTCCCAAGCAATAGGAAATAGGAATACTAATCTGGTTCAGAAATTATGAACCCAAGGTAGGCCAAAATTTATTCAATAAGAAAAATAGATAGGTTAGGTTAACCGATTTTGGGAGATAATTTATCACGTATTCTAATCACCAACAACACTTAAGTTGGAGAGTGATTTGACAAATAGTGATGATGGGTATTTTTAAATATAGGATCCCTTGCATAGGCCAATATAAACCTGAAGTTCTGTTCGTTTGCTTTTAATTACTATAATGTATACCTCACCACGTGTATGTACAAATATATATACATGAATCCAAGTTGTATATATATGTATCCTTCGTGTGGTTGGGTGGTGATGGTGTTTGTTGTCAGGGTCTCCTCTTGCTGGCATGTCTATAACCTCTGCACTCTTTTACTAGTATTTTAAGAATATTTTTTTTTATGACCTGCAAATACATTTATATTTTTCCCACTACAGGCAGCGCGGCCATTTTCATTTCGATTATATTCTCTTAAATAATTTTTAATTGTATTGCACATTTTCCGTATTTTTTAAGATACAAAATGGCGCATAGGCATAATCATTAAAATCGCGAATTTCAGAATTAGCGGGGAATAAACATTTATTCATCACTTCATTACACCACATATAAGAACTCTTGAATCATGTTATTGCAGACTTCATCCACTCGGCAGCTGCCTTCTCGCTACTGTCATTTGAAAGACTTTTAACATGTTGGAAATTTATCTTTGGTAAAAGTGGTGTGTGGGTTGCCGTTCATGTGGCAACGGTGCGTCTGGCAACCCTCCCCGGGGCTTGACAGGCTAGAGGCGCCATCTACTTCTCCAGTTCTCCACCCCTGTAAAATTACATTTATTTCTCGTTCACGTTCACATTTTCCGGGAAACTTTTTTCAGCACTCAGACTGTAATTCGAGGTGTGCTTGGCTGGTGTTCTAATATTCACAAGGGGAAGTTTCAGGGGAAAACCATTGTCCATTACAACTGGCAACTTGTGATAGCGTGAGCCTGGCAGACCACTTCTATCATCTTCATCTTGAATTTGTCTGTGTAGTCGTAAAATTCAGCGTTCTTTTCAAGGTAGTTCATATTTACAGCACAGAGCAACCTTCCACGGGTGCATTATCAACACTTTTGAGCTGCAACGCCTCCGGAAATCGTCGATACAAAGAAAAAATGCGTCTTCTTTACGCAGTCTGCCGACACCATGACAACAGAAACGCTTGTCGGTTTACAGAATCGAACGAACCGCAGACGATGTGGGCGTCCGCTACCGTGCGCTTGTCTCTGGCTTCCACCACATGGTATCCTAATTATACAATTCCACGCCCACCATTGTTTTTCTTAACACAGTACATTTAATTTCACCGCTTTATTAAGATTTGCAAATAGGTTACCTTTCTTGTTTTCGTAATATGTAGTTCGAGTTAGCAAAAGATCACATGACGAATCCGATAGATTCGAACTCATGAAAAATTAACAAAGAGGAATGGTGCCATTTCTAAGCAAATAGTGAATTACGTTGACGTCTATATATTTATATTGCTCATTAAGTAATATTCGTAGAAAATAGCTAAAATCGAGGTTAATACAATTATATTTTTTTTATTTTTTTTAGCAGAAGATAGTAAGTAATTGGTGCTATATGGCAATGGTGGGTAGCCTATCAGGTCCCTCGGCGCACACAGGTGGTGAATGTGAGATACAAACAAGCAGAGAGAGAGAGAGAGAGAGAGAGAGATTTATCTAGAAAGAGTGTGCAAAGGGAGATGCATAGGATAAGAGCAAGCGGGTGAGTTACAGGGAGAACGAATATGCAGAGAAGGAAAGTGAGCGAGAGGGGAGATTTATAGAGAAAGAGTGTGTAGGGGAGAGGGATAGAAGCAGAGAGAGGAAGAGGGAAATGTATAGGGAACGGGAGATGAATGGTGAAAGAGGAGAGTAAAATTTACGGGAAAGTGAGTGAAGGGATAGTAGTAGACGAAACGGAAAGAAGTGCCGATATGGAAGTAGGAAAATGGCTGGATAGCCAGAATGTAATGTAAAGGAAAAGGAAAAAAATATAATAATATAAGATGAAATAAAAAATAATATTAGATAAATTCAGAAAGTTGCAGTAAATAGCAGTTTTGGCAACGCCAGCATTACGCTCAGCGTACAAGACTTGTGGAAAACGTAATTAGAGGGGGAAAAAAGGTCGAGACAAAGAAATAGACGGTAATGAGGCAAGAACAAAGGAGAACAAAGATATAAATGATAATGGAGGAGTAATAAATGGAATAAAGGAATAGAGCAAAGGAAACAGGAGACAGTGAAGAATAATGACACAAAATGTAAGACAGAGACATTGAGAGTAACTTGAAGAAGCTTGGGGCTATGCGGATGAAAAAAAAAGGCCTACGACTTCTTGGAACTAATGCAGCATAACTCAGTGAGGGGCTGCTTTATAGCTACGTAAGGAAGGTCTATGCATATTTGTACCCACTTATTGTTGCTTCGGGTGAGTGGGTTGGCTCTCTCTTGATTAGTTGGTTTGTTAGATTTAGAGCCTATTGACTGCACGAGGATCTTTTAGGTTGCATTTGACCGGTACATCAACAATCAGGTACAATTTCAGTGTAAGATGCACGCCTCTTGTATGTACGACGTGTACCTTCTTGTCGGCAACACGTACAAATGTGGAAACATAAACACATATGCAGTTTAATGTGATCCTTTACTGACAACGTTTCGCCCACACAGCTGGCTTTTTCAAGTCACACACAGATCTACCTGGGGTGGAAGGTAGATCTGTGTGACTTGAAAAAGCCCACTGTGTGGGCGAAACGTTGTCAATAAAGGATCACATTAAACTGCATATGTGTTTATGTTTCCATTGTGTCGGTATTTTATACCATTTATTTTCAACGTACAAATGTGTTCTGATACTGTGATGACTTGCTGGTGCTCAAATCCACCTCAAGAATCATGATATATGAAGAATATATAAACATTTATTGTAATGTTTAAACTAAGCCAGTATATGCTTATATTTTCCAGTAAATGTCTAGGCAGAAGGTCATTGAGATCATTCATTTTCTTCTGTCAAATTCTCATCTTTTCTGACATATGAAGAGATTTAAAGGTGTGGATTAAAATAATTGTGAGAGCGTTGAATCATTAGACATGGCTCAATATTTTGGTTTATTATCCAGGTACAAGCTATGGAATGTAAACAGTGGGGACTTGACAAAATATGGAAGAAGTGTTGACGTCTCGGATGGTCTTCTACTTACAATGACTATTTCTTCTCCGACATACTAGTGAAAAATAAAACAGTAAGAAGTAAAGGATCACTGCAGCTGACCCAAGTAGCCGATGCGAGGCAAATTCTGCTTCCATCTAACTATATACCTTTGATGAGTTTCGAGAGTTTTTCTACTCCCAGAGCCTGGCCTTGGGCCAGGCTTGTCTGGTCAACCAGACTGTTGCTACTGACGGCCCGCTGCCCGCAAATCCATCACACACAGGTTTATCTGGCACCTGGTGAATGTACTTGACCTGTTTCCTCTTAAACCATCGCCACTCTTTCATGTGACCAACCTGTTTTTAAGGTTTGTCAAAGTATTTATTTAAATGACATCTTAGCAATTTATTTCACTCATCAGAAATGCAGTTGACAAGCTAATAATTTTTTATATCCTTACTAAATAGAAATTGTTTATTTTGAATCTGATGTGAGTTCTTTTTAATATTTTCAGCTTTTTATTTAAGTCCCCGTAATTTATACCTTTTTACTGATTTGTGCACTTTGCTCATATTCGCACTCATTCAGAAGCAAGCAAGTTTAATGCTCTTAACTTTTCTTCGTGGCGACAATTCTTGATACACAAATAGCTCGCGCATAGGAAAGGGGAGCTTACAAGATACTGTATGTATTTCAGCACATATTCATTTTGTAATATGGAGAATAGAACTACGTCGCATAATGCAAAAGAGACCCTACCAGCAATAAATAAAGTTGCAGTACAACCTTGGAACCTCTTATACTTCTTGATGTGAAGCCAAGTATTCTATTATTATTATTATTATTATTATTATTATTATTATCATTATTATTAAGAAAGCTTATGCCCTGTTGCCTTGGCTTAACTTTGTTGAGTTTACGACCCATCGGCTACACGAGGATCATTAAAGCTACAATTGACACTTCGATATACGTATACTATATATAATCTCTGGTAAGCAGTATAATATTTAGTTTATAGGTGCCGTGGTTATTTTCTTTCCCCAGTATTAGGAACTTATATTTGTCCACGCTAAACTTCTTCTACCACATTTTTTTCACATTATTAAGTATCCAGATCATTCTGAAGTTCTCTCTTATCTTTCTCAAAATTTATTTGCCTGCCAATTTTTGTTATCGGATAATTTGATCCGCTCTTTGTTACCTCATCTAGGTCGTTTGTGTGCATTGTTAACAACAAAGGGACCAATACTGCTTCCTATGGAATACCACCAGTGATCGATTCTCATTTTGTTTCATCCAATTTATGTTAACTCATTTACTTGTCAGTCAGCTTGCCTCTTTCCAGGAAAGAACAACTCCGGTACCATTCATGTCTATTTGTATTTATCTGTATTTCTGGGGGGTCAGTGCCTCAGCAGCACGGTCCCAGATCAGGTCTCCTGGTGGATGACCCGGTCAATTAGACTATTGGTGCTAGAAGCACGTAATCCAGCGCAGCACCACAGTCCGGCTGATCAAGAACTGACTCAAGGCACATTATTTTTACAAGCAGACTTTTGTGAACATCTTATTGAAGTCCAGATAACGACTTGCTTTTCATCATTGCCCACCGCTTCATATACCTTCGTGAAGAAAGTTTCAAGTTGTTAAGCAACAACACCTGTGGAAGTGTGTTGAGATTCATTTATTAAATTTTTTGAATGCATGTGTAATAAAAGCCACTTAGTAGTACAAACGAATCACGCGGAAACTACAATATCAAGCCTGCTGATGATATCTTCAAAGTAAGGACGAAATGTACTGAAGATAGTTTCAGTGTGAGGACACAGTGTACAGTAGATACTCATTCCAGTTATTGTTTTAGGAAATTGGGTTCTTCATGGTGACGTTGAATGTTAAAATCTTTATCAGGCATTATAAAGATTGTGACAGATCGAAACTTTGGCCTAATAAAACCTTGTTCTGTAAAGTATGTCTTTTATGCACTTGTTAATAACGATTCCAATAAATTTCCCACTTGAGATCAGGCTGATAGGACCCACCTGTTATCTGTCTGTTGGTGTGCCTGTTGTTTACTGGTTGACGTTCTGAGGATCATTGCCCTGGCGCCTGGTGCTAGACCAGGCCTCCTGGTTGATGATCTGCTCAATCAGGAAGTTGATGTTCACGGCACGCAGTGAATGCTTTAAATTTTAGCTCTTTGTTTTATTTCTCTAACCATTGTTTCTTATCGTTCTTGAGAGTCATGAACCTTTGATAGGTTCTCTGATAGGCTCTTCCCAAAGAAGAGCAAGGGCGCAATGGGTATAGTTAGAGAACACTGTAAACATCCGTGATCCAAGACTTCAACATATCGGAAATACTGCCGAAACGAAGATAAAAGTTTTCAAGAAGCTGGACAGCTTTCTTCAACAAGTTTCGCGTCAGCTGGGTTGTGATGGCTATGTGGGTCTGCAGGCCGCTAGTACAAACAGCTTGGTTGACCAGGCTATCAACATAGAAGCATGACCTCAGGCCATGTTTCACAGCATGGCTTGTATCTTTGTTCGCATACTTGTTTGCGCTACGCCCTTGAAACCTGCAAGGGTAATGTTATATCTCTTTTTAATGGTATGAGTCTAGAACACGTTTCGTCCTAATATCCCCCAGCATACTTTAGTAAGGTTATATATTTTTTTTCATGTCATAAATATCCTCACAGCATATTTCGGTAAGCTTATATATTTTTTTTCACGTCTGCCTAATCTCCTCCCAGCATATTCCAGTAGGGTTATAATTTTTTTCACGTCCTCTTAATATTCTCCCAGCATATTTCAGTAAGGTCATATCTTTTCAAAGTTAGTATGTGCATTGATGCAGTTGAATGTATTAATTAAGAACGCCGTTGCGACGATTAATATTGGGTTGCTGAGGTGGACATACAATGTTGTCGTACGAAATTTTCTTTTTCTTTTCTTTGACACTAGTGTTTGCGACACTAATATAACAGTCACTGAGTTTGTTCTGCCCAACCTGACTCCCTGGTCATGATGCAATCTTATAATTTCTTATTATTCGTTTTCTCTTCCTCTCTAAAAACACTCGAGTCTGCACGGTTGTAATTATCATGGTCACTTGGATGTTCATGAGGCTTGACTCGCCTGGTTCTTTTCACGTGGAAAGCAAGCTAGTTTTTGTTATGTCATTGTTTTCTGTTCAGAGATTCATAGCACATTTTTGGGTGGTAACGTTTGCACTTTGTGGATCGACATCTACCTGAAGGGAGTTCATTGAACTTCTTTGGGTAATCGTACTTATCTGCTTTATTGATTTTTCCGTTTTGTAAGTATGTTTCGCACTGTTCATCACATCTGTACGAGTCATGTTTATAATTATACATATTGAACGGACAAGCTAGCGGCTTATCAAGTGCACATCTTTTAAAACTACTGTATTGCAAGTAGTTTCTTGGTCCAGGAGGCTAGGTTTAATCTGAAATATATTTGACCGGTGTTGAGAGTTTTTCTGCTTCCGCAGGCTTACGTAGTCATCACAGTCTGGCTGATCAGGCACCTCCTGGAGAAAGTAATCAAGTTTCCTCTTGAAGACTTATACCTTAGGTAGAGTTTTCGTATTTGGTTAGAAGTACTCAGGTATTAGGCCGGTAGACAGTAACTTCCCAGGGAGGTACTGCCGTCCTCTTATGAATACGAAACTGAAGCCTGTTACACGTGTTGAACTCCAAGGATTGCTTCTGGTAACCTTACTAACTTGTACTTTCATTCATCATTCACTTATTTTTATTTTCTTGTATGTCTTAATATTTCATATTTCTGGAGTGTTTCATTTTTTTTCAATATGCAAAGCTTTCTCTTGAGACTGGGCCGAGGAGGCAATGATCTCCGGACCCACAAATAGATGTATCAGCCATGTAACAGAAGGTTGACAAGTCGAGGACATCGGATGTTGACAGTGTTCTCGGATTATACTTATTGTACCCTTGCTGCCTTAAATTGGGTTTGTTTTACACTTCCTCTAGTGTGTCTCAACCCAGGAAGTTGGTATTTTACCATAAAAATTATGAACCTAGGTTTTAAGTATTTACTATTTGAAAATTTTATAGCTAATATATTTCTAGTGCTTTGAAACTGTCGCACTTGTTTACATGTTTTACTTAGTGAGAGCATTAAATAATCTAGCTACGTATATATATATATATATATATATATATATATATATATATATATATATATATATATATATATATATATATATATATATATATATATATATATATATATATATATATATATATATATATATATATTCCATCTCAGATATCTCTCATGTCTAAAAAGAAAGTGTAAGGAGACAACTGTATTCTTAACGTGAGAGCAAGCACAAGTGCCTTCAAGAATATCATCATTGGCTTCTCTTATGTTAAGGACCAGACTTCCACCACGTTCAGAATTCAGCGTTGCTTTCTCTTTTCCAGATACCTTGTTGCCTTACATTTAGCGGTCGATTTTTGTAATTTGCTTATTAGTGGTTAAATATACTTTTTTTTTTAGGTTTATGTAACCTAGTCCGACCTAACTTGAATTAAATAAACCTAATACATATAAAGAAAAACAACAGCAGTTGAGGAAAAAACATGAAGTGCTGAACAATTGTTAAACACCAGGTAAAAAAAAAAACTTAGTATAATGAAAATATGCTGCATTTTAAAAGATCGTTCTGTTCAATCTTTTACTTTATTTCCTTGGCTTTGACTACGTTTGTACACCTAAATGATTTATTCCGTCAGGTATTCCCATTATATATATATATATATATATTTATATATATATATATATATATATATATATATATATATATATATATATATATATATGTTTATGCTTCTAGACTGTTGTATTCTGAGCACCTCTGCAAAAACAGTGATAATGTGCGAGTGTGGTGAAAGTGTTGAATGATGATGAAAGTATTTTCTTTTTGGGGATTTTCTTTCTTTTTTGGGTCACCCTGCCTCGGTGGGAGACGGCCGACTTGTTGAAAAAAAAAAAAAAAAAAAAAAAAATATATATATATATATATATATATATATATATATATATATATATATATATATATATATATATATATATATATATATATATGCAAGACAAGGCATGAGGGGTGGAAATCTTTAGCTCAAGTATTTTCAGAATTCTCTCAGATTCTAAGAGAGCCTGTGGCCGGTGACAGACCCGCACTGCGCTACTCTGAGAAAGCTTCCCTTGTTTTGGTTGCTACCTTGCAACATTGCAATGCTCCTGATGACGCACTGAGAAGTGTGAAAGTACTTGAGCCAAAGAGTTCCACCCCTGTGGCTTGTTTGGCATAGTTAAGATCACCTGTCTGTGATTGTTTGCGATATATAAGCTGAACTCCCTTAAAAATTAAACTTTTCCAAAAAATTTTTCTTACAGATTGATAGTTAATTTTTTTCATACACAATAATATAATGATTTTTATTTTTTTTACCGGAACTAACTTAGAAACCTCACCTAACCTCCTGAAAACTTCCAAAAAATTTGTTCGCTAAATTCTGCTATGTATATCATTGGTCAACTTAAATATATTTAATATGCCATTAAATCTATGATATATATTTTTTTTCGTTACGCTAAGATTGATTTTTGCTGATTTATGGCAAACAAATTTTCATTCGGCTTTTTCGGCAAAGTGAACCCTTGCCAAATAGGCCAAACTGGACAATTCTGTATATTAGGCACCATATATATATGGTGAGAGAGAGGAGGGAGGGAGGGAGGGAGAGGGTGGGTCCACCTCTAGCGCAAATTGTGGGACCCATAGCCTCAGAGAAGTATATAAAAATTCTTCAAGGAAAAATATTTGGTTTTCTTCCTGACACCGTTTGAATATTCCACTTCTACCACCCTATCTATTTGTTATTTTACCAGTAGGTATATTGAGTTGCTGCGATATATATACTATATATATACACACATACAGAACAACCACTGTGAAAAAAGTGAACCTACAGCCTCCCATCAAGCATTAGGGGAATTGCCAATAAACCCCTGGCTGCCTTCAAGAGAGAGCTGGACAGATACCTAAAGTCAGTGCCGGATCAGCCGGGCTGTGGCTCGTACGTTGGACTGCGTGCGGCCAGCAGTAACAGCCTAGTTGATCAGGCCCTGATCCATCGGGAGGCCTGGTCATGGACCGGGCCGCGGGGGCGTTGATCTCCGGAATAACCTCCAGGTAACCTCCAGGTAAAAAGTACTTTCGTGAATTCTCATATTATCATGTGATAATGTGAGAAGTCACGAAAACGCGTGGAATTTCACTATTTTTTTTCACCATGGTTGTTCTGCATATATGAAATGTGTATGAATGTTTTCTTTCCAAAAGGGTAACGTTCAATTATTGTCAGTAAGGCGTCATGAGAGGTGAACTGAGGAATCCACACGTTAAGGAGAACAGTCAATTTTTTTTATTTAAAATTATTTATACTTTTTTTTTATTTTCTATCGGAATTAACCATGCTACCCAACATATTCTTTCTAAAATTTTCTAATTTTCTAAATATTTCTAATTTACCTATCGAAGAATTTTCATAACTATATTTAATAGTTTTCATTGGCTGTCAATTCTTCAGTTGATCCTCCATAATTATGTAGACCTGTGAGTTGCATGGATGCCAGACTTCAGTGGTAGAAGAATCCTCTAAACAGGTTTCATGTATGCCACGGGTATTGTACAGGTATATCTGTAGACAAACTTTTAGGCAATGTTGACCTCAGATTCCATAGTAACATTTATTTTATATTCCCACTTGACTCGTCATCTCACAAATTTTTTGCCTTCATTGATTTGGACATAGGATTCGTAAAGTGAACCCTCCTCTTCTGATGCCTCAGTTATGCTTCTTGCATCTGGAGACTTAGTCATTCACTAAGACAAGCGAGTGTTCTCTGTCATTTCATGTGCTCCCAGTAATCAACTTTTTCAAGAAATACTGGAAGGGAAGCTTGTTAAATATTTTGCACTCTTGCAAGATAATGATTTTATTCATTATGAACATGTAAAATTACAGTATGTGTACTTACATTCAGTATACACATTATTTTCCTCTGGGTGTCTAAATCTTCAGGTTTAATGTTCTTATGTATTGTACTAATTCATTTACTGTATCAGCACCCCGGTGTTGCAGACCGCTGTGCGGGCTCGATCATCCCGAGAATTACCAACAGATAATGAATTGTGTGTAACACACCAACAAATACTAGAATTTACTCCGGGGAAAATGTACAAAACTTGTAGAGAATGTGCACCTAATTATTATTCTTATAGTGAAGTGTTGTACAAACTCGTAGGGATTTATATAGCGCCCTAGGAGTAAGCGGTACTCAAGTTCGAGCCAAGGAAGGGGAGGGGTAACTCCAGTTCCATGGATCAAGAACCTTTCACCGGTGGCAAGGTACACCTTCATTTGAAGTGACACTGCTGAACTCTGGGAGGTTGATCCCAGGAGAGTTAATTACCCCCACGGATGGTCACTTAATGTGCCACTTTAAAAAATTACTGAGATAAATGCGTGCCTTCCACTGTGTTCAAGATAATGACATAATGATCTACAGTTCCGGTTAAATCTTAGAATGAATCTATTAGTAGCAACAGCTTGTTTGATCCGCTCCGAATTTGTTGTTTAGACTAATGATTGTGCACTTTATTTTAAAAAAATTGAAATATAAATGCACTGTACATTAATTTTTATTATTATTATTATTATTATTATTATTATTATGTACTGTTATTATTAATAAAAAATAATTTTTACTTTATATTTGTTATGGTTATTACTAATCATTAAGCAATTATCATCATTCCTAATACTGATATTTTTCACTATCATTGCTTTGTGCAATATTATCTATATATATAATAATAATAACGCACAATGTATTCACTAATAGTTTTGCTTTTCTATGTAATATAGAATGTAAATTGTGAAAATTATGAAAAATATTTAATACATTAGTATTATTACTGTATTATTGATATTATTATTAATATAATAATTGGAGCCTGTGTATGATATACGACGTGTTGAAAAATGCAGTAATCTATAAATTTAGCACGTGAAGAACGCACGTGTGTAAAATATAGACGATCGGCATATTAAATAAATAAAATTAAAAACAAATGAATGAAACAGTAATAGTGGAAAATAATAAAAATAATAATAATAATAATAATAATAATAATAATAATAATAATAATAATAATATTTGTAGAATATAGTGAGAACACGAAACAAATAAATACAGTAAGCACACGAAGCAATTGTAGTGAGCACGTGAAACAGATACACAAGGAACATGAAACTAGCAATACGTGCAGAATGCAGCGGGCACACAGACACACACATCAAGCCACATGCAGAGAACAAATACAACCAGTGGGAGGGGAGAATGGAAGGGTGGGCGCCGTAGCCTATCTCGCTGTTTTTTCCCCATTAGATCTGCTCTTGCCTGGCGGGTCTGACAAATGCCATTTGCCGTGTGCGCACGTTCATTTCTCTATGGCAAGGGTTCTGCAGATGATATCGCCCCTGCAGCAGGCAGGAAATACACTCTCTCTAATTATTATATATGAGCAGCGACTCAAGACCAATAATTTTTACATAATTGCTTAAATTTGTGTGGTTAACCCTGGTTACTATTTTTGTTGAGCCCAGCTCACTTTTTCTTAAAGAGTTAACTGGTATGTAGATTGTTTGCCTGTGAATATTTTAAGTTTGATAGATGTTTCTTTGTTGTGACTGGGTTTAATCTATGCTGGGCAGAGTACATAAGAAACTGGCGGTAATGCTAACTTTTCATTGTGGTATTGGCTTAAAGTTTGGGACTTCAAGTTTGGACTAGCATAATATATTTTCTTTGCCAGCGAAGGAATATACAACCATATGAGTAGGATTTTTCTTTGCCAGTGAGAAGTATACCAATTCGCCAGCTTGGGAGAATACCAACCTGCCAGCCAGGGAATATACTAAATTGAAATATACTAACTTCCCAACAAGGGATTATGCCAACTTAAAAGCGAGGGAGTATACCAACCTTACGCCGAAAAAGTAAACCACCCCGGAAACGCAGAGTAAACAAACGCAAGATAAACAAACACAAGGTAAACCATACGAGCACGATTTGTTTCATAATGGATTCTGAACTCTATATTATTACTACTGCTACCGCCACCGCTGCTACTACTACTACTATTACTACGCATACCACCACTACTACTACACATACCACTATTACTACTACTGCTGCACATACTAATACTACTACCTCTACACATACCACTATTACTACTATTGCTGCACATACTATACTACTCTTACTACACATACCACTATTATTACTACTGCTGCACATACTAATACTACTACTACTACTACTACACATACCACTATTACTACTACTGCTACTATTACAAATATTACTGCAACTACTACTGTTACTGCAACTATTACTACTACTCATATTAGTGACCCACTACTACTACTACTCATATCAGTGACCACTACTACTACTTATAGTCTTATACCGATGCCACCGCACTACTGCTTATATCAGTGTCTCAGCACTTCTACTGCTACTTATATCAATGCTACCACATCACTACTACTACCACTTATATCAGTGCCAGCACCACCACCACCACTACTACTACTACTACTACTACTACTACTACTACTGCTACTACTACTACTACTACTACTACTACTACTACTACTACTACTACTATTGCTTCTACTGCTTACAGTATATCACTGTAAGTAGTAGCTTATTCTAGATTTTTTTTTTGTTCCTAGGTGGTTTTGACTCGTGATTATATAGCAGTGACTGAGATAAAAATAAGTTTTCATGTTTTCCTTCTCGACCTCCTTCACCACCACCACCGCCACCACTACCATCACCGCCATCACAACCTCCAACACTACCACAACTACCATCACCACTACCATCGCTGCCACCACCACTACTCATCACACACTCATCTTCCATCCCTTCACTAAGAGCCTCCCTCCCCCACCACTGTAAACCTTCCTCTCCACAACCCCCTCCCACCGCCACAGCCCCCCTCCCCTGATTCCCCACCTCCCAACCCATATTCCCCACCTCCTTGCTCCCCATATCCCCCACCTTCCCCCTCCCCCACATCCACACCCACCTCAGGGCCAATAGCCTAGACTGGAGCCTCACGTGATTTAGCAATTCCTCATGTTTTGTTCTGGGTTCACCCGCCACACCACTTGTTCCATTGTATTATATTCTGACTTAAGTTTTTTGACTCGCTCGCTTGTGTGTGTAGTGTGTACGTGTACTCGCCGAGTTGTGTTTTCTGGGATCGAGGCTCAGCTCCTGGTCCCGTCTCTTAAACTACAACTGTCGACATAATTGGTGTCAGGCCATATCATACCTCCTTTTGAAACTCGGTATTAAGCTTACCTCTACCACTTCCTGTTCTACCTCATCCCACTTATTTGCCAGACTAGGGTTGAAAGAATAATTCTTAATATGACTGTGGCTTATCTAAGCCTTTAGTCTCCGTATCCACTATCTTATATGTCGTTATCATGTTTCAACTATTCCTCTCGTCTAAAGTCTTCATATTCAGCTCTTTCAGTCTCCTCATAATTCATTCCCCTCAGCACCGGGACTAATCTTGTTGCACACCAGGAACTTTTCAAGTTTTTGTACATACTTGACCAGGTAGGGGCTCCATGCTGGTTCTTCATACTCCATGATAGGCCTGGCATATGTCGTGTAAACAGGCTTCTGAAGGCAGTTCTGAGATCAGCGAATCGCGCGGGTGTGTGTGTGTGTACTCACGTATTTTTATTACAGGGGTCGATTCATAGCTCCTGGCCCAGTCTCTTCACTGATCGCTACTAGGTCCTCTCTCTCCCTGCTCCATGAGTTTTATAAAACCTCGTCTTAAAACTATGCATGGTTCCTGCCTCCACTACGTCACCCTCTAGGCTGTTCCACATCCTGACAACTCTGTGACTGAAGAAGTACTTCTTAACATCCCTTTTACTCATCGGAGTCTTCACCTTCCAATTTTAACTCCTTGTTTATGTGTCCCATCTCTGGAACATCCTTCCTTTGTCCACCTTGTCAGTTCCTCGCAGTATTTTATGTCGTTATCATGTCTCCCCTAACCCTCCTGTCATCCAGTGTCGTCAGGCCGATTTCCCTTAACCTTTAGCTCTGGGACTACCTGGAGGTTACCTGGAGGTTATTCCGGGGATCAACGCCCCCGCGGCCCGGTCCATGACCAGGCCTCCCGATGGATCAGGGCCTGATCAACTAGGCTGTTACTGCTGGCCGCACGCAGTCCAACGTACGAGCCACAGCCCGACTGATCCGGCACTGACTTTAGGTATCTGTCCAGCTCTCTCTTGAAGGCAGCCAGGGGTTTATTGGCAATTCCCCTAATGCTTGATGGGAGGCTGTTGAACAGTTTTGGGCCCCAGACACTTATGGTGTTTTCTCTTAGTGTACCAATGGCGCCCCTACTTTTTATTGGGGGCATTTTGCATCGCCTGCCCAGTCTTTTACTTTCGTAGGGAGTGATTTCTGTGTGCAGATTTGGGACCATTCCTTCCAAGATTTTCCAAGTGTAGATTATGATATATTTCTCCTTCCTGCGTTCCAACGAGTACAAGTCAAGTGCTTCCAAGCGTTCCCAGTAGTTAAGGTGCTTGACAGAACTTATACGTGCAGTAAAGGATCTCTGTACACTCTCTAGATCTGCGATTTCACCTGCTTTGAATGGAGATGTTAATGTACAGCAGTATTCCAGCCTAGAGAGAACAAGTGATTTGAAAAGGATCATCATGGGCTTGGCATCTCTCGTTTTGAAAGTTCTCATTATCCATCCTATCATTTTCTTTGCACGTGCGATCGTGGCACTGTTGTGATCCTTGAAAGTGAGATCCTCAGACATTACTACTCCCAGGTCCCTTACATTATTTTTCCGCTCTATTGTATGGCCGGAGTCAGTAGTATACTCTGTTCTAGTTATTATATCCTCCAGTTTTCCATAACGGAGTAGTTGGAATTTGTCCTCATTGAACATCATATTGTTTACCGTTGCCCACTGGAAAACTTTGTTTATATCTTCTTGGAGGTTAACCGCGTCCTCAGCAGATGACAGCCTCATGCAGATCCTAGTATCATCCGCAAAGGATGATACGGTGCTGTGGTGTATATCTCTGTTTATGTCTGATATGAGGATAAGGAATAAGATGGGGGCGAGTACTGTGCCTTGTGGAACAGAGCTCTTCACTATGGCAGCCTCCGATTTAACTCTGTTGACCACTACTCTTTGTGTTCGATTTGTTAGGAAGTTGAAGATCCATCTCCCCACTTTCCCAGTTATTCCTTTAGCACGTATTTTATGGGCTATTACGCCATGATCGCATTTGTCAAATGCTTTTGCAAAGTCTGTGTATATTACATCTGCATTCTGATTTTCTTCCAGTGCATCCAAGGCCATGTCATAGTGATCCAGTAGTTGTGAGAGGCAGGAGCGACCTGCCCTGAACCCATGTTGCCCTGGATTGTGCAGATTTTGGGAATCCAGGTGATTTGCAATCCTGCTTCTTAGCACTAGTCTTGTTGCAAACCTTTGCACTTTATCTAATTTCTTGACGTGCTTGACCAAGTGTAGATTCCAAACTGGTGGTGCATACTCCAATACTGGCCTGACGTACATGGTGTACAGAGTGCTGAACAATTCCCTACTGAGGTATCAGTTCTATTCTTACGTTTGCCAGGCGCCCATTTGCTGCAGCAGTTATCTGGTTGATGTGCACCTCAGATGTGCTGGGTATTATACTCACCTCAAGATCTTTTTCCTTGAGTGAGAGTTTGCAGTCTTTGGCCACCTAAACTATACTCTGTCTGCGGTCTTCTTTGCCCTTCCCCGATCTTCATGACTGCATTGTACTCACCTAATTGTGGTTGCAGGGGTCGAGACTCAGTTCCTGGCCCCGCCTCTGTGTACTCACCTAGTTGTACTCACCTAGTTGAGGTTGCGGGGGTCGAGTCCGAGCTCCTGGCCCCGCCTCTTCACTGATCGCTACTAGGTCACTCTCCCTGAGCCGTGAGCTTTATCATACCTCTGCTTAAAGCTATGTATGGATCCTGCCTCCACTACATCGCTTCCCAAACTATTCCACTTACTGACTACTCTGTGGCTGAAGAAATACTTCCTAACATCCCTGTGATTCATCTGTGTCTTCAGCTTCCAACTGTGTCCCCTTGTTACTGTGTCCAATCTCTGGAACATCCTGTCTTTGTCCACCTTGTTAATTCCTCTCAGTATTTTGTATGTCGTTATCATGTCCCCCCTATCTCTCCTGTCCTCCAGTGTCGTCAGGTTGATTTCCCTTAACCTCTCCTCGTAGGACATACCTCTTAGCTCTGGGACTAGTCTTGTTGCAAACCTTTGTGTGTGTGTGTGTGTGTGTGTGTGTGTGTGTGTGTGTGTGTGTGTGTGTGTGTGTGTGTGTGTGTGTGTGCGTGCGTGCGTGCGTGCGTGCGCGTGCGTGCGTGCTCGCACGTGTGGGTATGCGTATGTGTATGTGTGCTCGTGTTCTCACAAATTTGTACTCACTGATGTTTGTGTGGGGCCGGACCATACTTCCTGACTTCACATCATTGACTGGTTTTACTGATTCGCTTTCGTAGGTCATCACCCTCGCCTATGGAGTTTGCCTTCACGTTTTTTATCTAGTTCGGTACCACCGTAAGATTGAAGACACATTTCTAACGTTCCTATAATTCATCAGTATTTTAAAAATAGTTTTAATGTATAGTATATTTAGTGTTTTCCTACTCGTATTCAAACAGGCGGTTCTTGTGTCATAATAATAATAATAATAATAATAATATCATTTTTATTTCTACAAGTACATGTACAAGGTATGCAGGCCTAGCTGACATCAGTGACATACTACTACATAGAATGCCGCTTGTTATGCAGAGCATAATACCCAGGTACCCATTTTACTGATGGGGAACATAGACAACCGGTGTAAGGAAACACACCCGATGTTTCTACCCTCACCGGGAATCGAACCTGGACACTCAGGCCACGGGTGGCCTGAGTATCTTATTTGTGACTAAGATTTGGTGCTAACAGCCCGCAGGCTCACATGTAAGCAATTAAAAACCTGTGTGAGGAACTTGCAGAAGCTAAACTTATAACCTCGTTCGGGCGATACAGTATTTCTGATATTTGCCGGTAATAGGTTGAAGTCTTGGGCCACGGTGTTGACACAGTGTTCTCTAATTGTGCTTATAAGTCATAGTGACGTTTCTCCAAACCTCTCTTCCTTGGTCGTCAGGTTCAATTTCTTTAGTCTTTTCTTGGAGTGCTTCCCTGGAACCAGATTACTTCAGTGTTCTGAATCTACTTTATCAGGTGGAGAAACTATGCTGGTGCTTCATGCTGTGTAATTTGTCTAGCATACGTATGTCGTAAATCGTGCTAAAAGCTTCCCTGTTAAAAATTTCTGAAAGTTGTCCCGAGGTTTGCCAATCTCAAATACACTGCCAACGTTACTTGGACATACCTCCGGCGAGATGTAGCAGCGATTCAGGGAGGAGGAGACTGAATCTCAGACTTTCGCGGCCGGTTTTATCGCTACCTTACTGCCTATCCTTAACCAAACCATACCACGGGTGGGGATAGAACGCGCGATCAGAGAGTCTCAAAACTCCAGATCGTCGCGTTAGCCACTGCAATCGTGTCATTACGATTTCGTGAGTCATGCCTATCCTTAAACCAACGTATGGAGTTTCCTTCTACCACTTCCTTCGTGTAGATCAGTCTACTTATTGATCACCCTGAGCCCGAAGAATTATTTTCTCACATCCCAGTAACTCGTTTGATTTATTAACTTCCATCTGTGCCCCCTTCCTCCTTGTCCTCAGGCCCAGCCTTTCGTACAGTCTCCCAGATATCTTATAGTGGTCACAGCAGTAGGTATCTTCTAGTGGTTACAGCAGCGGCCATCTTTTAGTAGCTACAACAGCAGATATTTTATAGTGGTTACAGTAGCAGATGGTATAAACCTTGGTAATAAATACCGACAAGTTGGTTTAGAGAGACACGTAAGCAAACACTATAACATATTTATTAGAAAACGTTTCGGTCCTGGGACCTTGATCACTTCTAACATACAGAGGTAGAAAGACATTATATATAGGCGGAGAGTGAGGTGTGACGCACGTGACCTGAGGAATGTCATAAGAACATAAGAATGGAGGAACACTGTAGAAGGCCTACTGGCCCATGCGAGGCAGGTCCTTATCAAAAACAACCTCTGCCTATGATGAGGACGGGTAGACGATGAAATTATGTGACTCCTATGTTGTTGGGTTGGTGCTGCTTAAGTATCATGTATGCCAATGTTTTTGAAATTTTGTAGTTTCCAGTGTTGCGTTCTATAGTGTCGGTGACGGCGATTAGTGAGGCTTCTAGGCACCGTCGGCGTCTGAGGTCTGGTTCGGTGAGAACGAGTTGTGCCTCATTCCAGTTCATCAAATGCCCCGTGGAGTCTCTGTGGAGGAACGTTTTCTAATAAATATGTTACAGTGTTTGCTTACGTGTCTTTCTAAACCAACAGTAGCAGATATTTTTGTGATTACAACAGGAACTATCTTCAGTATTTACAGTAGCAGATATCGCTTAGTGGTTACGGCAGCAAGTATCTTTTAATGACTACAAGAACAGATATCTTTTCGTAGTTACAGCAACATATATCTACTGTTGGTTACAGCAGCAAATATCTTTTAATAGTTACAACAGCAGAGTTATGCTTGTGTCACGTACGTTTTCAGTGCTTAGTTTGTCATATATTTATATAGTTTCCAGTGGTTATAGCATATATCGTACTACCCAGCTATTGCTGCCACCACCGCTGCCGTTGTTGCTGTCACCACCGCCGCTGTTATTGCTGCCATCACCATCTAGCTTTGTTGTTGCCACTTCTACTGCCATCGCAGCCGCCGTTGTTACTAATACCGTAGTTGTGCCACCACCTTTGCCGCCGTTTCTGCTGACTACCACCGCTGCTGTTACCACCACAGCCGTTGCTGCCACCATTGCTGTTGTTGTTCCAATTGCCGTTGCTGCCACCACCACCACTGCCGCTGTTGTTGCTGCCGCCACAACCGCAGTTGTTGCTTCCGCCACAACTGCAGTTGTTGCTTCCGCTGCCCCTGTCACTTTTGTTGATACTGCTGCCACCACAGTTGTTGTTGATGCCGTCGCTGCTGCTGCCACTACTACTACTACTACTACTACTACTACTACTGCTGCTGCTGCTGCCGTTGTTA
>NC_091304.1:14657624-14665124 GCF_038502225.1 Cherax quadricarinatus | reverse complement strand
GCTATTTAAGCCAAGATCGCAAGTTCTGCCTATTCGGCACGACCGACTTGTTGAAGAAAGAAGAAGATATATATATATATATATATATATATATATATATATATATATATATATATATATATATATATATATATATATATATATATATATATATATATATATATATATATATATATGTGTGTGTGTGTGTACACCTATATATAATGTACTATTTATATTGGTTACTGTAGTTTATGGAAGTTATTTTATTATTGTATGTACTGTTTACTGTTCAGTCATTTTTGTATAACTCTTGTTGTAGCTATATAATTATCGTTTATAGTTCTTATTGTATTAATGTAGTGATGTATGAAAGTTATATAGTCGTTATTGTATAACGGTTGTATTGTAAGTTGTATATGGGTTATTATATTGTAGCACTGTATGTATGTTATATAGCCGTTATTATATTGCAGCGTTGTATGTACTTTCTATAGTCGTTATTGTGTTTAGCGTTGTATATATGTTGCATAGTCATTATTGTGTTCAGCTTTGTACGTAAGTTGTATAGTCGTTATTATATTGTAGAGTTGTATGTTACATAGTCTTTATTTTATTACTGTAGCATTATATGTACGTTGTTTATTCGTTATTTTGTTACTCTGACCTTGTATGTACGTTGTACAGTCGTTACTTTATTTCTGTAGCATTGTATGTACGTTGTATAGTCGTTATTTTATTACTGGAGCATTGTATGTACATATTGTTGTCGTTATTGTATTACTGTAGCGTTGTACGTGGGTAATGTAGTCCCTATTTTATTACTGTAGCTTTGCATTTACGCTATGTGGTCGTTATTGTAGTTATGTAGATTTTTACGTATGCTGTATGGTCGTTATTGTAGTACTGTAGCTTTGTATGTATGCTGTATGGTTGTTATTTATTAATGTAGCATTGCATGCATGTTGTATATTGTATTGCTGTAGCATTGTATGTATGGATTATAGTAGCTATTGTATTATTGAATTATTTTATGCTCGTGTTTTTGTCGTTATTGAAAAATGGTGTGATGATGTAGTCGGTACAACATGTGGTAAACTGTGAGAGGGAAGTAGCGCTACAATAGCAGTAGCAGCAGCAGCAGCAGCAGCAGCAGCAGTAGTAGTAGTAGTAGTAGTAGTAGTAGTAGTAGTAGTAGTAGTAGTAGTAGTACAACTGTGGGGAGATGGGTTAGGTTTGAGAGGGATCTGTCAGCGTTATCTTACAGCGGTCTCCTGAATGGGCAGTATCCTCTTTGATCAGCAATTTGGATATAGTGTAACTTCCGGATTTTTGATGGATAGTGTTACTGACGGCAATTAGGGCTGCCTCTGTACCCTTTCGCCGTTATAAATCTTCCTTAACGATTAACATAGCCTTATTGAACTACTGTCGCTTTGCACGTACACTTCATCGTCGTAATGTATTATTCCATCTTTGGATACCCCCATTTTATGTGCGGTTTATATTCGTCCTGCATTATAGTGTTGTATGCATTTTGTATAGTCGAGTTGTATTATTGTAGCGTACTTACCAAGCAGGAAGAAGTTCCTGGGGTCAACGCCTCCACGGCCTGGTCCATGATCAGGTCCATGACTGCGTATGTGCGGTTTATATTCGTGTTGTATTATTGTATTGTGGCACGCATAGATTATTGTCGCATTACATAATGTAGCATTTTATGCATGGTTCATATTAGTCTTGTAGTAGTGTAGCATTTTAAATTCGATTTATAATCGTTATTGTATTACCGTACCATTTTGTATTCGGTTGAAGCGTTTTGTAGCGTTGTATGTTCTGTTTGCTGTTATTGTACTATTGTAGTGCATGTGCGATTTATATTCTTATTGCATTACTGTAGTGTATGTAGGGCTTATATTAATATTGTATTGCCGTAACATTGTATATATTCTTTATAGTCATGCTGTATTACTGTAACATTGTGTTTACTGTTTATAGTCATGTATAACTGTAACATTGTATGAACTTATTATAATCGTGCTGTATTACTGTAACATTGTAAATTCTATTTATAGTCACATTTTACTACTGTAACATTGTATGTATGGCTCATAGTTGTGTTGTATTACTGAAAGTATATGTATGATACATTGTTGTGTTATATTACTGTAACATTGTATGTATGTTATTTTGTTGTATCACTGTAACAGTGTATATGTGGTTTATAGTTGTGTATTTAAAATGAATAATCGTAAAATTAATCATTGTTCCTTTATAGACAAACTACAAGAAATAATTCACACTACAAGAAATAATTCACACTACAAGAGATAATTCACACTACAAGACATAATTCACACTACAAGAAATAATTCACACTGCAAGAAATAATTCACACTGCAAGAATTACTTCACACTACAAGATATAATTCACACTACAGGAAACTACAGGAAATAATTTACACTGCAAGAAATACTTCCCACTACAAGAGATAATTCAGACTACAAGAGATAATTCACACCGCAAGAGATAATTCACACTACAAGAGATAATTCACACTACAAGAAATAATTCACACTACAAGAAATAATTCACAATACAAGGGATAAGTCACACTACAAGCGATAATTCACAATACAAGAAATAATTCACCCTACAAGCGATAATTTTAACAAGAAATTTAACGTAGAGCATAGTATTTAGTTTCATTTTTGTTCAGTTCGTATGTTGAGTTGACCAATCATCTGAAGTCATTGATGAAGTATGTTTACGTTTAAGACAGCGGTGATTATTATTGTAGTGTTGAGGAAGCGCTAAAACCATGGGGGTCATACAGCGCTTTGTGAATAGAAAGTAATCATGTTTGATCCAAGGAAGGGGAGGGTAGTTCTGATTCCTTGGATCAGGATTCTTTCACCAGGGTAGTTACGGTGAGTTACTGTTAAATAGCACGTGTAATGTGAATACTGTATGTGGTATGGGATAGCTAGGTTTATTGAGCTTGGTCTGGTTTGTTTACCTGCAGGTTACCTGTAAATGGCCTCTGCCCGGCCCCAGATTAAGCCTTGTGGTTGACTTTTCTATTAGGTTGTTGGTGGTGGCGGCATGCATTACAACTCAGCTCATCAGGGCTTTTTCAGTAAAGGCTTGTTACTTGCTAACAAGCTTGTGTTTATTATTTCATGACTATATACATTTATGTATGTATGTATAAAGTTTTATCGTAGTTATACAATTTTATGTAGATGCAGGCTAGGTTTTATTACTTCTCATTGTATCTGAGTCTCATTAATGAAAAGATTCTAGTTATTCAACCATTACAGTATATTACTTAGGTGTTGAATCCTAGAGATTACCAGGATATTTTGTTCAGCAATTTTCCACGTTTCTTAAGCTAATTTGCAAATGCATAATTTTATATATAAACTTACTTCGTCCAGAATTTATTTGAAATTAATTCTTTATGAAATATTCTTTATTTTTTTTAACTACTTTATTTCTTTGCCGCCGTAGTGGCTAGTTTATCGTGCGTCCTGCATCCCTAGGAACCAGACTGTATACATAAATAATGAGTATACATTATTTACTAGGTATTTTTGTCATTTTTTGTTCATGATGCCTTTACCGTAGCCAGTCCTCCAACACAAGCAACGTACGTGGGGATACTAACACTTTGAGACTATGACATGTCTCGCTCTCCTGTATGACATTTCGTTATTTTTGGTAAACTATTCACAAATACAGTTTAATTTTGGTTAGTCTAATCATACTTAATATTTATTTGCGTTAACATATAATACTAAATATTTACGGAAAATTATATAAACATTACGGTATTAAATCGACTGTTTTAATATCAATGTAGGTTATTTACATGGTGAACGGGAAGGATAATGTTCTCGGTGGATAATCCTTCAAGGGGTTTGCCATGACACATGCTTTTGATCCAAATAATTGGAGCAACCGTTCCCTTCCTTAAGTCAAGCCAGAGTATATCCCATTCCTAAGCACTGTATGATCCTTATAGGTTTATCACTTCCCGGGAAAATGTTAATATTGGGTATGGATAAGCGGAAGCTGTGACTAGGAATGGAAGGCTACGTGGGTGGACATTTTCTCCGCCACAGATCCGTTTACTGCAGCGCGAGAGCCAGACTCGGCGCTGCTCACTCTCCCTTGGTTTTACTGTTTCTTTATTTAGTTAAGTCATATAGTGAGGCATTTACAATACGTTCAGTACATATTAGGAATTAAATAGCTACGTATTGCATATATATAGTTCTTATAATTATTCAAAACGTGACTTATGTGAAGACTTAACCTAGGGATATCCTTATATTCCCCTTGAACAATAATTTAATTGGATTACGATTTCTTTTCATGATAATTTTTTTTAGTTAATTCTTCAGGTTAACATCGCAATTATGTACTTGGATTTAATTGCGTATACAAGTTGAAAGGGGTAGAGGGTTTTTACCGTTGTGGGAGAGTGCGTCTGCCCTGGACCCCTCCCTCCGTCTGACCTGCTCGCCGCCCGCTCTTCACTAATGTCGCTTGTGGTTTGTTTTTTTATCTTATTTTTATTTTTGTTGTCTCTTTAGAGTTTCCCCCGTAAATATGAAAGCACCGATGAGCCAAATTAACTGAGGTCTATAGCTAGGCTAGTTGGCTATTAATGAATCTTGATTCATTAAAGCGAATTTGTTGAGCTAACGGTAAAAAAAAAAATAACTCATTCTACTCAGTGTTGGGGATATTAACAAGACTTTCAAGGAGACCATGTTAGGCTATTTGCGAGTGGGTATCCTCGTAAAAAAAAAAGCGGTTTGGAGGCGAGCGCTTCACTGCTGCTCCAGCACTGAAGCAAATGTTGGTGCTGCTGAAAGATCTTAGTGCAGCTTGTGCCTTATTTCGGGTGATTGTGTGTACTCACCGTGTTGTGTTTGCGGGGGTCGAGACTTAGCTCTTGACCCCCGCCTAGGATACTTTGGTAGGCTTTACTGATTTCTGGCCTCTTAGCCTTTATCAAATCTAGTCTTGAAGATGTGTACTGAGTTTGTGAGAGTACCTTTATCAAAAGTACTAAGGTGTGAATGCACACACAAAGGCGGAGCTTTTGTGTGTGCATTCACCTATATGTGGTTGTAGGAGTCGATTCACAGCTCGTGTACTCACCTAATTGTGGTTGCAGGGGGTCGATTCATAACTCGTGTGTGTTCACTCACCTATTTGTGGTTGCAGGGGTCGAATCACAGCTCTTGGCCCCGTCTCTTCGCTATGTATGTGTGTGATGTATGTCTGATTACCCATTTGGAATTACAGAACATAAGAACAAAATAATGACCTTAGTTTTCCGTTATTTTTATTTATATTTACATTTTTTACCATTTCCTAGGACGCGATACACAAGTCAACTATCATGCAGGTACATATTTACGGCTAGGTGAACAAGACAGCAGGTGTAAGACATTCGCTCATACGTCTTCCCTTACCCGGGAATGGAACATGTGGTTTTTCGATTGTGTGCTTAATTAACACTAACAGTTAAGGTCAAGTCATCTAAACTCTCCGATTTGTACTCAGTGAGTTGGGTCAAATTTCAGCTCTTGGCCTCGCCTCTTAATCTACAGTCGACCAGCATCCTTGTTTTTTTTTGGCATCTTGAGTTCTGTCATACCTACTACTGAAACTGTCTGGAGTTTGCCTATATTATTTCCTCATCTCGTTCATTTCACTTCCATATTGCCCTGAACCTATAACTGTAATTACCAACGTCTCTAATTTATCTGTTTTTCACACTGTATCAGCTTGTTTCTCGGCCTTGCATTTGTCTGTCCCTATCCCCTCCTCCCTAGCAACTCATCTATATATTGTACACCATAATCATCTTTCACTTGCTCCTGTCTACCAGGTCATAAGTCACTTTTCCTTTAGTCTGTCTTTATAGTGTACATCCCTCGATTCTAGAACTAGTCTTGTTGCAAACCTTTGGAACATTTTTAAGCTTCTGAATATTCTTAATAAAGTAGAGACTTCCCGCTTGTGTTGTGTATTCCAGGATAGGCCTGACGTAAGTTGTGTACAGACTCATAAAAGATTCTTTACTGAGTATTCTAAAAGCTGTTTGCATGTGTGCCTGAACTCACCGATTTGTACTCCCAGTATGTTTGAAAGGGTAAGGTCTCAGCTCCAGACCCCTTTAAGGCTACTTACTAGCTAGATGCAAGTGGTGCGTGTTAGCCAAACATTTCAGGTTTGATGCGTGTATTGCGGGTTCGTAGTGCATGTTGTGAGTGCGCGTGTACAGGATACGAATTTCAAGCGTTTGCTCATTTCCGGATGATAACACGTGCGGTTTTGGAGAAGAGTTGCCGGCTAAATTGAAGTCGCAATTATGTGATCGTTTCATCTGCTTGGTATTCATTGGCGGAGTAACAACAGCAACATAAACCACCACAGACACGTACTGCCAAGCTTTTATCGTATACGTGTTGCGTAGTCGAACGAGTTTAGCCTAGTATAGGCATGTCTTGAATAATCAATGTAGTTTGTCTCCTAGCACGAGCATGGCATCCATAGCTACAACATTTTTACCCTAGCGTCAGAATATACCCCACATCTGCAACAAGTTCATCCTGTCAAAGACGTTTCCTATAGAGGCGAGATAGCGTCACCAGCGCAGAACCTTGTCTGTCCGTGACCACCAGCAGTATATCATAGTTGTAATTAGTTTGTTTGTTACGTTTAAGACCTATCGACTGCACGTGGGCCATTTTGACTCCAGTGCGCCTGAGCACTAACATTAAAATTCCCTAAAAAAGGGGTTAAAGTGAACCCTAAGTGTATATACGCTGAGACACTAAAGTGTATATACATATACTCAGTGTATATGTATATACATGTACATATACACTCAGTGTACAAAGATACATACCTTTCACTGTATATACTATTTACACTGAGAGATTGACACTTCAGTGTAAATAAGGAAGGCGGGGTAGGGGTCGTCCTCGTAAAGGTTGGAAAGGGCACGGGAGGTTTTGTGGGCGAGAGCCTTGGACTTCCAGCAGGCGTGCGTGAGCGTGTTCGGTAGGAGTGAATGGAGACGAATGGTATTTGGGACCTGACGAGCTGTTGGAGTGTGAGCAGGGTAATATTTAGTGAAGAGATTCAGGGAAACCGGTTATTTTTATATAGCCGGACTTGAGTCCTGAAAATTGGAATTACAATGCCTGCACTTTAAAGGAGGGGTCCGGGATATTGGCAGTTTGGAGGGATATGTTGTGTATCTTTATACATATATGCTTCTAAACTGTTGTGTTCTGAGCACCTCTGCAAAAACAGTGATTATGTGTGAGTGAGGTGTGAAAGTGTTGAATGATGATGAAAGTATTTTCTTTTTGGGGATTTTCTTTCTTTTTGGGTCGCCCTGCCTCGGTGGGAGACGGCCGACTTTTTATATATATATATATATATATATATATATATATATATATATATATATATATATATATATATAT
>NC_091304.1:14647624-14652624 GCF_038502225.1 Cherax quadricarinatus | reverse complement strand
TGATACAGAAATACAAAAAATAACATATTAAAAAATTACAGTTCGAAATGAGTAACAAAATTACAGTAATACAGAATATAGTATAGATAACGGATATGTTAGTTATAATTGGCTATATGATGTTGGTTATACAGTGCTGGTTATATTTTATATAATACTTGTTTTATAGTAGGGTATATATTAATGGTTATATGTTTCTGGTTGTATGATATTAATTATATAATATGTACAGATTTTATAATACTAGTTATATAATTCCTGCTGTTCATATACCGTCATATTTATTTTTTATAATTATTAATTTTATTATATTGGCTATATTTTACAGTACTGGTAAATGTGATTTACGTACAACCGGTTTTGAGGGCCCTTCTATCCTTGCAGCCTGGCCTGGTCAACCAAGCTGTTTGTGCTGGCGTCTCCCAGGACCACATACCCATGACCACCCAGTTGATCCAGCACTGATAGCAATAAGCTGTCCAGCTGCTTAAAAACTTCTGTCTTTGTTCCGGCAGTATTTCTGATGACTGTTGATAATATGTTGAAGAGTCTCGGGCCTCTGATATTGACACTGTTTTTTAATTGTACCGATGGCGCCCCAGATTTTCACTATGCTCCTCCTACATTTTCTCCCATACCTTTCAGTTCATTTCACTAGGTTGTTATTTTAGAGTGCAGGTTATAGACTAATCGCTTAAGTCTCTTCTGTGTGTATATTTGTTCCGTAGACAAGAATTCAAGTGTTCTGAGGCGTTCCTAGTACTTTAGATATTATATTAATTCCATGTAGGCAGAATGCGACTTCTGTACGTTTTCCAGCTCTGTAATCTCTTCAGCGTTGAAAGGCACTGCGAGCACAGAGCAATAATAAAAAAAATAATCAAATCGTGGGAGCGCGTATGGTTTGAAACGTGCCATCATTGGCATTTTTCTTCTATTTGTGAAAAAGTTCTTACAGTGCATCTTGTTATTTTTCCTGGCCTTATATGCATTTCTGTAATTGTATTTTCCAAATGACAGATCATCTGGCATAGTTTTTCCGAAGATTTTTACCTGTTACTTAGGTTCTATAATAAACTGTAGTCCGCCTGTGTTTTGTGTACTTTGCTCGTTTATTCCTTCTCGTACCCTGGCAGTTGAAATTTGTCACAATTGAACATTTCGTTATTGGCATTGGCCTTATTGAGTTTCCAAATACTTGTTTTATAATACTGCACCTGTTGTATATTATTGGTTTTATGATACTGCACCTGTTTTATAATATCGATTACATAATACAGAGAACTTGCATTTCACATGTATGTATAATTAAGCACCTAAATTACTGGGAACAGTTGAAGTCCCTTGAACTGTAATCCTTGGAATGGAGGCGAGAAAAATACATGTTAATATACACTTGGAAAATCCTAGAGGGACTAGTCTCACATATGCACACGGAAATGACTGCCTGCGAAAGCAAAAGGCTCGGCAGACGGTGAAATATTCTCCCAGTGACAAACAAGGGTACCATGAGTATACTAAAAGACAACACAATAAGTGTCAGAGCCCAAGTCTCTTCGACTGCATCCTAGCTTACATAAGAGGGATTGCCAATAGCCCCTGGCTGTCTTCAAGAGGGAGCTGAACAGGAACATCAAGCCAGTACCTGACCAGCCGGGCTGGGGCGCGTACGTCGGTTGCATGAGGCCAGCAGTAACAGCTTAATTGATCAGGCCCTGATCTATCGAGAGGCCTGGCCGTGGATCAGGCCGCGGGGGACTTTGACCCCCGAAACATCCTCCAGGTATACTCCACCTATATAATACTGACTATGCAATAATAGTTATATATTAGAGGTTATATATTGCTGGTTATATTTTGCTTGTTATATGATACCACTGTAGTTATACAGTAATTGGTATAAAATACTAGACATATGATGCTATTTGTCATAAATAATATAAATTACTACCTTTAAAATAGACATTTTTACAATATTTTTTGGATATATAATATTTTCTCAGTATAAATTGTTATATATAATACTGGGTATATAATATTAGGTCTATTTATTATGTTTAAAATAATAAATGTTTACGTCATAGTCAGTACAGTAGTGTGCGTATTAATTGGGACAGTGATGTAATAAGACATTCATTTGGAAAATTAATGTTTACTTGATAAATACACGGCAAAGATATGACATCATTGATTTAATAAGATATATGACTTCCCTTTGCTTTTATTAGCATTGCTACGCGCATAGAATCAACCAATGTTGAACACATTTTGATAAGTTCTTCGTCGTGATACTAGGTCGTGATAACAGCAGCAATTAGCTTCACAGATGAACAGTCCTGTTTCTCAGTTGGGTTGAGGTTAGGAGAGTTTCCAGGCCAATTTAGAACGCTTAGCCCACTTTTTAAGGAGAATGTGAGCGTTTTTCTGGAAGTGTGGCATGGAGCAAAATCCAACTGGAAAATGCCTTCTCCATCAGGAAGTTCTATATCCACAATGGGAAGCAAATGAGTTGCCAGGATTGCCTTGTATTTGTCATTGTTATTGGTTCCCTCAACAATAACAAGCCATCCAGGACCTTTAGCAATAAAACATCTTCTTAAGTGGGTATTATGATAAACTTGTCATCGTGAGGTGTTGTCTTGCGTTTTCTTTCACATCTTCCTTGACGCAGCTCTCCACATCACCAGCGAACCTCTAATGAATGACCAGTGTCGTCAGCGCTCTTCAGAATTCAATCAACAGTTGACTTTGCTAGGCTCAAATTTTCGGCGATCTGTCTGATACTTAAATCAGCATGTTTTATAAGAGCTACAATACTTGTACGCTTCCTAGGTGTAACATCCATCATGAACTTCAACAGTAATCGTGAATTGAAGGGGAGAATTTGGCGAAACCACATTCACTCATGGAGCATGCTTGCAGGAATAGTCTTACAGAACAACCGCTGTTGGAGCACTGACGAGAGTAGCAGGGTAACACCAAACCTGGATGGTTGCCAGAAGTCAGTAGTAAACTCTTATGAAAAGAAAAGAACCCAGACTACATTAATTAAGCCGGAGACTAAGACATATTTACTCCTGTCCCAATTAATTTGCACACTATTGTATATAACACTGGGAAGAAATTTATTTATTGAGATGTATGAAACGCTAAACCCGTGTGGGTTATTCAGCACTGTGAGTAATGGAGGATCGATCCTCTGTTCACTAGGGAGACAAACATACTACCAGATTATACTTACCTAGCTCATGCTGGTTGGGAGAAAAAAAGGGGGAACATCGCTACGATTTTAATACATTTCGCTGGTCGTGTAGGAGGCGGAGCTGCTGTCAGCAATAGCCTGGCCTCGTACCGAGGCAGTCTGGCCACATACCAAGCTGTCAAGGTAGAAAAACCTTCACTACCGGTCACATGTATGTCATAGATTCATCTAACTCTGATGGGAGATGATCTGATGTTATTACTTTTGTAGCTATATATTATTAAAGTATTTGTGGCTTTGATGTGTCTCCAACCACGAAAATTATATATTTGTACTGTTTTACAGACAGAACTTGTTGATGGGTTTACTTGAGAAGCAGAGTGTAATCTCTGGTAAAATAAATGTGAGTAGAGCTAAATTAATATACAGTGTTTCATTGATGTTTTAAGTGATAGATACTAACTCAGTTTAGAGTGACCTGTGACCGCGGCTACATTTCGCTCACCAGCAGCTTTATTAAGCCGGCACGAAAAGTGCAACCGTGGACACAAGGTATATACAGGGAATCCAGAAGGTGAGGTCTTCTTGAAGATAGTAGTTGTAGTGGCAGTAGCAATGGAGTAGTAGTATTACCACTACTTCTACTACCATTAACAATACTCCACCTTCTGGACTCAATTTATATACTCTCTGACCATGCATTGCATCGTTTGTCTTGGCTTGACAAAGTTCCTGATGAAACACACACACACATACACACACACACACACACACACACACACACACACACACACACACACACACACACACACACACACACACACACACACACACACACACACACACACACACACACACACACACACACATACACACACACACACATTATATAGGGTACGTCAACCCAATAAAATCTTCTATAGTAAGTATAAATACAAAAGGAATTTTCAACTCCATACAAAAGATGAAAGTTTAAATTTGTTGGAAACTCTTTATTCTGCTTTTATTGAAACTTCTTCATTGTTGCTGAAGAAGCTTTTCAAGTTGCTGTTCTGTGTAGGAGGAAGCAGGCAGGAAGAGAAGAAGAAGAGAGGGAATTGGAGAGAAGGGAAGTAGGAAGGGAGGGAGGGAAGAAGAGAGGGAATTGAAGAGAAAGGAAGTAGGGAGGGAAGGAAGAATAAAGGGCATGGGAGATGAAGAGAGAAATAGAAAAGCACGGTGAAGGGTACAGAAGGCATAGTGAGGAAGGTATTTATTGGGAGGGAGGGAAGTAGGAAGGGAGGGAGGGAGGAAAGGAGGAAGGGAGGGAGGGAGCACTGCACTAACAGGTAGCTCATCAGTCAGTTGGTTACGCGAGAGCCATTAAGACTGCAGCTCCATACACAGATATTAAGAATAATTGTATCCCTAAATTAGGGCTTAAAGTAAACTCAGTGAAAGGTACACACTTATACTATCTCACACAGGTATATATATGTATATACCCTACCTGTAGTGTCAACCTGTTGTTGATTGCTTGCTAATTACCTCCGCTGTCTCGTGGTTCCAGACTTTTTTACATCTTACCAGACGTTATCAGAAACACTGCTGGAACAAGTGTAGAAGTCTTCAAGAGGAATCTCTACAATTTCCTCTGCTTAGTTCGGGATCAGTCAGGCTGTGATAGGCCGCCAGCAACATCCTGGTTGAACATTAAAATGGTATAAAATACCGACAGGTTGTAAGGTAAGACACATATGCAACAGTTAGGTATCTTTATTTCGAAACGTTTCGCCTACACAGTAGGCTTCTTCAGTCG
>NC_091304.1:14635124-14642624 GCF_038502225.1 Cherax quadricarinatus | reverse complement strand
GGTTAAGGCACCTTCCCTTCCCTTCCAAGGATTATGGGTTATGCCCACAGAGTGAGAGGTAGAGATGTCTCTTTGTAGGAGATAGTCTTGACATGGTTAGAACCTAGCTGAGACAGTTTTGATATGGTTGGAAGCAAGCTGAGCCAGTCTTGATATGGTTGGAAGCTTGCTAACCCAGACATGGCTGGGAGTTTCCTGACCCAGTCTTAACATGGTTTCAAGCTAGATGAGGTAGTCTTGACAAGGTTAGAAGTTACCTAAGCCAGTCTTCTCATAGCTGGAAGCTAGCTAAGCCATTCTTAATATGGTTGGAACCTAGCTGAGCCAGTCCTGACATAGATGGAAGCTTGCTAGAGGGTATTCCTGCGTGTTGATAAAGGCGTGTAGGTGCAACGCTGCCACTGTTTGTTGGAGGCGTTGTGTGTGTAAGGTGCGTGAGTGTGACGTGTCTTCAATCAGTGTACCCATGCTTGTAGCTGTGTTGTGTGTCATCTCTCTTTCTCTTTCCAAAATTATTTCTCTCTTTTAGACGCAGGGCCAGGAGCTGAGCATCGACCCCTGCAACCACAATTAAATTATTACAGTTAGGTGAGCGCGCGCACGCACGCACACACACACACACACACACACACACACACACACACACACACACACACACACACACACACACACACACACACACACACACACACACACGGTTCAGGGAGAGTGACCTAGTAGCGATCAGTGAAGAGGCGGGGCCAGGAGCTCGGACTCGACCCTTGCAACCTCAACTAGGTGAGTACACACACACACACACACACACACACACACACATACATACATTTAAGAAGAGACACTATAAAGCTCATAGAGCAGGGAGAGAGTGGACCTAGTAGCGACCAGCGAAGAGGCGGGGGCCAGGAGCTGTGAATCGACCCCTGCAACTACAAATATGTGAGTACACACAATACAACAGGTCAAGTGTCAATCGACAAATGCCTTTTGATAAATGACAACTTAAAAAAATCGGTTCATGCTCGTGCGCACAGCTCAGTGGAAGGGAAGTGTTGAGGTGCGCAACCCAGCTTTGCGCACCATGGGTGGGGATAGAACCCGCGATCAGAGAGTCTTGAAACTCCAGACCGTCGCGTTAGTGGATTTCGCACACACAGTTTGCGCCAGATTTCACGATTTACGTTATGTTAGGTTTAGTTAGGTTAGGTTTAATTATATTAGGTTTACAACAGTTAGGTTAGGTTTACAGAAGTTTGGTTAAGCTTAGGTTTACAGCAGTTAGATTAGGCTTAGGTTTACAGCATTTAGGTTAGGCTTAGGTTTACAGCAGTTAGATTAGGCTTAGGTTTGCAGCATTTAGGTTAGATTTAATTAGGTTAGGTTTACGGAAGTTAAGCTAGGTTTAATTAGGTTAGTTTGCCTCTATCAATAAAAATGAACCAATTATAACAGACCACAACGGTGATAACTTGAGTACGAAAACAATGGCCATAAAAAGTTGTGACGCGCGAACAGAAAACGGGAACCCACCGTGCGCAGTAGGAAGACCTACGTCACATCATCATTGTTGAACGGTCACCCATTTGATTACTTTAATTAAAAACAGTGGAATACTGTTTTATTAAGAAGAGAGGCTTGGATGAGGATGTTTAATTGTCAGGGAGCTGGACAATAACCTCAGGAGAGCAGTGGAGCGACGCTGTAGCCTCACGTTTCTGCGCAGAACCTAATGGGAGGCAAGACGCATGATGCCTAGTGATTTAGTGCTTTCCCAAGAATATTATAATGATGATAATAATAATAATAATAATACTAATAATAATAATAAGAAGAAGAGGAGGAAGAGAAAAGAAGGCTGCCAGGTAGAGATACTGGATGCTGTGAATGCTAGATCGGGAAAGGGCAGGTAACTGAGAGACGACTGGGAGATGAGAATAGGAAGCTAAGAGACAACTGGAAGATAAGAACAGGAAGATGAGAGAGAGAACTGGGAGATGATGCCAAGAAGCTGAGAGACGACTGGAAGATGAGAGCAGGAAGCTGAGAGACAACTGGGAGATGAGAGTAGATAGCCGAGAGACATCTGGAAGGTGAGAGACAACTGGGATATAAGAGCAGGAAGCTGGGAGACTCCTGTATAATTTACCTGAAACGCTAAGCGGGTAAGGGGTCACTCACCAGCAGGAGTGGTGGAGACTTGCTCCACTCTGCTGAGTGGGAGACAACAGGCGCGCTAACTGCCCTCGCTGTCTCGTAGCTTCGCTATGTGATAAAAGCAAGTGTATCTCGTCAGAACGTGTTGTGTTGACACATGTTTAGCATGAACACACAGGTGAGCCTCTCTAGGTCACCCAGCACCTGCAAGCTGCTTCTCCCACTATCCTTGACCAGCACTGCCCATCTGGGATATTCTTATTCGTTGTCTTAGCATCAAGTGCTTTGGTCCTTCAAGAAGCGACTCTGATCCTTCAAGAAGCGTCGTTGATCCTTCAGGAACCATCTCTGATCCTTCAAGAAGCGTCGCTGATCCTTCAAGAAGCTTCGTTGATCCTTCAAGAAGCATAGTTGATCCTTCAAGAAGCGTTTCATCCTTCAAGAATCAACCGAGATGTTGCCAGCATGAACAAGCTTCCGCGCGCGAGTTGGCGGTATTAAAATTAATTCGATTAGTGACGGTAATGTCCCGTTTGATGACTCGAGGCAGAATTTCCCACTGAGGAAAAAAATGTGGAAAACGTATATAAATTCAGTCAGATAACACTTAATAAAACTACAAAAGAATAGCTGACTTTTCCCAATTCATATGTAAATATTAATATATTCTCTGTATGGCGTTTAAAATTGTGAGTTTACCGAGTGTTACTGTTTTATATTATTGTTATTTTAGTATTTTCGTTATTATATTTTATTATTATTCATTACTATAATTATTACTATTATTATTATTATTATTACTATTTTAGTATTTTTATTCATTATTGTTATTATTATTATTATTATTGTTATTAGGAAGCTGTAAACCCATAAGGTCCAGGCAGCACCTGGGTAACATGAAGGTTCAAGTTTAATATTAGGAATGGTGGGGCAGCTACAGTTTCTGGGTTAATGAAGAGTCACCTCACGAGTATGAATTCTTTTAACGTAAGAATCCACAGGCGTAAGAACACTAATGTGAGGAATAGTCTTGTAGGAATCCTCATTCGTAAAGATCCTCATACATAAAATTATTCATACATAAGAATCCTCATACATAATTCTCATACATAAGATTATTCATACATAAAAATCCTCATACGTAAAGATTCTCATACGTAACGATTCTCATACATAAAGATCCTCATACATAGAAACCCTCATATAAGAATCCTCATACGTTAGAATCCTCGTACGTTAGAATCCTCACACGTGAAGATCCTTATATAGGTAAGAATTGTCTTTCATAGGAAGCCTGATAGGTAAGAGGGTGTCAGGGAGACACTCGTAGCTTCCCACCAAACTCCTGCTGGAGTTATGGTGTAATTAATTCCAGTACTGGGATAAGAATGTGTCCTGGGACTGATGGCTCAATCACCTGTCAATTTTCATCACTCTTAAAGTCTGTTATTGAAACGCTTTCGCATCTTAAAAATTAGCAGCGGTGCCGTCTACCTGGAGGGTATTCCGGGGGTCAACGCTCCCGCGGCCCGGTCCACGACCAGGCTATGGGAACAGTAAGAGAACTTTGTATCAACCTACCAGCGGTGCCATGGGCACAGTAAGAGAACTTTGTATCAACCTACCAGCGGTGCCATGGGCACAGTAAGAGAACTTTGTATCAACCTACCAGCGGTGCCATGGGCACAATGAGAGAACTTTGTATCAACCTACCAGCGGTGCCGTGGGCACAATAAGAGAACTTTGTATCAACCTACCAGCGGTGCCATGGGCACAGTAAGAGAACTTTGTATCAACCTACCAGCGGTGCCATGGGCACAATGAGAGAACTTTGTATCAACCTACCAGCGGTGCCGTGGGCACAATAAGAGAACTTTGTATCAACTTACCAGCGGTGCTATGGCCACAGTAAAGAGAAACATCAGTGGCGTCTAACTATTCAGCATCTTGCCAGAAGATATCAGAAACACTGCTGGGATGAGTGTAGAAGTCTTAAAGGGGAAACCGGACAACTATCTCTCCAAGTGCCGGATCAGCCAGACTGTGAAGGATATGTGGACCAGCAGGTTGCCAGCAGTAACAACCTGGTTGACCAGGCAAGCACCAGACAAGCTGCGGGAGAAGGAAAACACTCGAAACTCATCAAAGGTAAACATTATAAATATCTCATTCGTGATAATGGTGCTTAGAATGGGATAATGAATGAGGAAAAATCACATAAATTACGTGAGACTTCTCATACGTAAGAAGTCTTACATGATCATTCATACGTAAGAATAGTCATACATGATAATTCTCATACGCAAGAATAGTCTTATATGATAATTTTCATTCGTAAGAATAGTTACACTACGTGGATGTTTAAAGAATGGCCCGTGGATGTTATTTGTCGTTGTGGGTGATTATGGTTATGAAGGTGGTCGGTATGGTGGTGGTGGGGACTGATGGTAGTGGATATTATGGTGTCGGTAGTGGGTGGTGTGGTAGTAGTGGAATGTGGTTGCAGTCGTGGGTAGTGACGGTAAGAGGGAATTGTACTGACGGCGGTGAATGGTGATGGTGTGGTAGTAGCGATGGGGGGATATTATGGTTGCGGCAGTGGTGATGGTAATGAAATGTGGTGAGGCTAGCCAGGTCGGCGGCAGCACCAGACGCCGTCACCAGCATCCGCACCAGCAGCACCACCATCACCAACACCACCACTCGGCTGCCTGGCTCCACAACTAGCATCAGCGCGGGAACAAGCAATTAAGGTTTGCTCACCCGCATATCAAAGGTCATCATCAACAGTTACTACATCAGTCCCCTCCCCCTCCTCTCTCTCTCTCTCTCTCTCTCTCTCTCTCTCTCTCTCTCTCTCTCTCTCTCTCTCTCTCTCTCTCTCTCTCTCTCTCTCTCTCTCTCTCTCTCTCTCTCTCTCTCTCTCTCTCTCTCTCTCCCCTCCTCTTCCCTTCCCTTCCCTTCCTCCCCCTCCCCTCATTTCCCCTTCCTAACCGGCGTCACTGTGGCGCTTGCCGCTAACGGTCACATTTTAAGACTAGTCTGTGCGGTTTCAAACAATAAATGAAAACAAGACGATGTTTCGGTCCCTCCTGGGTTTATTAAGGTCCACCGTGAGGGTCATGGACCGGGCCGCGGGGGCGTTGACCCCCGGAACACCCTCCAGGTCATATGATGCCCCACCACTAGTTTCAGGGCGGACCGAAACGTCGTCTTTTTTTTTATCTCAAAGTTTTTGGTTAATTGTGAATTCTTCAGCTCCGTATGACCACTTATTTTTTAGGAGTGAAAGGCCTTAGTAAATCAATCATTAGGATGATAACAGGAACCTAGGTGTGTCGATCGAGCAACTTGCGATGTAACAGCCTGACTGATGTAGTAGCCAGGTTTAGACTTGGTTACAAGTATTTCTAGCAGTTTGGTAGACACACAGATGATGGTCAAACTAAATGCAAAGTACGTGGTCAGCCTTATGGTCACTATCTTGTACACTGTATCCACTTGTTGAGGAATATAGAGATAAACATCACAATAACCTGCCATGTGATGTGTATCTTATTAATGAAAATAAGATACCGGACATATTACGCAAAAATTCTAAATTTGAGTGCAACAGATAAGTTAATTATATATTTAAATCCAGATGTACTCCTGTTAACTCCTTTGGGGCCTAGTTCCTAGGTCTTACATGTATCCATATGCTCTTTCGCTACCCTCCACAGGATGGATATGGGGTGCACAGTAAGCAAGTCGCTTCAAGGGCAAAAATCTAGATTTCATCTGTTCCCGAAATTGGTATTTTTAAGTGGATGACTATTTTTCTCCCTCCAAGAGTTTTCTTTTCTAACTTAAGAATGCATCTAATCGGCTACAAATTTTTCAATGCTGGTGTAGCTAGAGGAAAGTTATTCAGTTTTCGGTATATGTAGATACCCTCTGGTCAATATTGTCTAGACCATTACAGATTTGGGTTTCAAATTTTCAACACTGGCGTATCCTACTTAACAGTAGGTTCGGGAGGTGTTACCTGGAGGTTATTCCGGGGATCAACGCCCCCGCGGCCCGGTCCATGACCAGGCCTCCCGATGGATCAGGGCCTGATCAACTAGGCTGTTACTGCTGGCCGCACGCAGTCCAACGTACGAGCCACAGCCCGGCTGATCCGGCACTGACTTTAGGTATCTGTCCAGCTCTCTCTTGAAGGCAGCCAGGGGTTTATTGGCAATTCCCCTAATGCTTGATGGGAGGCTGTTGAACAGTTGGGCCCCGGACACTTATGGTGTTTTCCCTTAGTGTACCAATGGCGCCCCTACTTTTTATTGGGGGCATTTTGCATCGCCTTCCCAGTCTTTTACTTTCGTAGGGAGTGATTTCTGTGTGCAGATTTGGGACCATTCCTTCCAAGATTTTCCAAGTGTAGATTATGATATATCTCTCCCTCCTGCGTTCCAACGAGTACAAGTCAAGTGCTTCCAAGCGTTCCCAGTAGTTAAGGTGCTTGACAGAACTTATGCGTGCAGTAAAGGATCTCTGTACACTCTCTAGATCTGCGATTTCACCTGCTTTGAATGGAGATGTTAATGTACGGCTACCAATTTTCCAATTCTATTTTTATAATCGTGTCATATTTTTTCCATGAAATATCTGGTCTATAAATATACCTAGTTGGATTACTCTTATAGTAGCCAAATGGCCCAGTGGCTTACGCGTTGGCCTGGAGGTTTACGACTCACCTGCCGTGAGTTCGAACCCCACCCGTACCGTGGTTTGGGTATTGCTCTTCGGAAGGACTTCAAACCTTAATGACCGATGCTTCTTATGAACATATCGCCATTATTTTGTGTGCAATCACTCCATAATCGCATTTTTCAAATGCCTTTGCGAAATCCGTGTAGACCACATCTTCGTTTTGGTTTTTCTATAACTCCTCCGCAATTTTGTCACAGTGGTTTAATAGCTGTGACAAGTATGATCTTCCTGCTCTAAATCCATGCTGGTTTGGGCTGTGAAAGTTTTGCTGTTCCATAAAATTTGTAATTTGGCGTCTCATCACTCTTTCGAAGACTTTTATGATGTTCGATGTTAGGGTTACTGGTCTGTAATTTATGGCTAGCGCTCTCTACTGCCTCCTTTATGTAAAGGAGCTATGTCCGCACTCTTTAATGTCTCGGGGATTTAACCCTGATCTAACTTCTTTCTCCGAAGTATACTGTTTGCGCTGGTGGTATTTTGCGCACATCTTTTCAAGCGAAGAACTCCACAAACCTGGTTCAGTTACTATGTGAATAAGACACGATATGAACTTTGAGGCATTTACTGAGAAGACCTCACGGCCACCGCCAGCTTTGT
>NC_091304.1:14627624-14630124 GCF_038502225.1 Cherax quadricarinatus | reverse complement strand
TTGTATTCTGGGCACCTCTGCAAAAACAGTGATTATGTGTGAGTGAGGTGAAAGTGTTGAATGATGATGAAAGTATGTTCTTTTTGGGGATTTTCTTTCTTTTTTGATCACCCTGCCTCGGTGGGAGACGGCCGACTTGTTGAAATATGTATATATATATATATATATATATATATATATATATATATATATATATATATATATATATATATATATATATATACATATATATATATATATATATATATATATATATATATATATATATATATATATATATATATATATACATATATATATATATATATATATATATATATATATATATATATATATATATATATATATATGTATGTATGTATGTATATAATAGGGTGACACGAAAAAGAAGAAACACTTTCACCATGACTCCATCACTGCGAGAGGCGTGCCGATACTACAGTTCAAAAACTGCATTTTTTCCCATGCCTTATTTACATTGCCTCCAATTAGCTGTATTCTCTTTAAAAAGGTGTAAATTCACTAGTGGTCATAAATTATTATTACTATTATTATATTTATTATTGTTTACAAAGCTGTAACCCCGTGTGGGTCATACAGCAGAACACAGCTGAGGGCAGGTAGCTGTCTGCAGTGGTGAGAAGGGTGAAGAGTGTTATATCGTGTAGCTGTCTTAGTTATATTGTGTAGTCTCTGATCATAACGTTATCTACACCATTCTTAGGTCTCTGACCACAGTGTTATCTACACCAGTCTTGGATCTCTGACCACAGTGTTATCTACACCAGTCTTGGGTCTCTGACCACTGTTATCTACACCAGTCTTGGGTCTCTGACCACAGTGTTATCTACACCAGTCTTGGATCTCTGACCACAGTGTTATCTACACCAGTCTTGGGTCTCTGACCACTGTTATCTACACCAGTCTTGGGTCTCTGACCACAGTGTTATCTACACCAGTCTTGGATCTCTGACCACAGTGTTATCTACACCAGTCTTGGGTCTCTGACCACAGTGTTATCTACACCAGTCTTGGATCTCTGACCACAGTGTTATCTACACCAGTCTTGGATCTCTGACCACAGTGTTATCTACACCAGTCTTGGGTCTCTGACCACAGTGTTATCTACACCAGTCTTGGATCTCTGATCACAGTGTTATCTACACCAGTCTTGGATCTCTGACCACAGTGTTATCTACACCAGTCTTGGGTCTCTGACCACTGTTATCTACACCAGTCTTGGGTCTCTGACCACTGTTATCTACACCAGTCTTGGATCTCTGACCACAGTGTTATCTACACCAGTCTTGGGTCTCTGACCACAGTGTTATCTACACCAGTCTTGGATCTCTGACCACAGTGTTATCTACACCAGTCTTGGATCTCTGACCACAGTGTTATCTACACCAGTCTTGGGTCTCTGACCACAGTGTTATCTACACCAGTCTTGGATCTCTGACCACAGTTTTATCTACACCACTCTTGGGTCTCTGACCACAGTGTTATCTACACCAATCTTGGATCTCTGACCATAGTGTTATCTACACCAGTCTTGGGTCTCTGACCACAGTGTTATCTACACCAGTCTTGGGTCTCTGACCACAGTGTTATCTACACCAGTCTTGGATCTCTGACCACAGTGTTATCTACACCAGTCTTGGATCTCTGACCACAGTGTTATCTACACCAGTCTTGGGTCTCTGACCACAGTGTTATCTACACCAGTCTTAGGTCTCTGACCACAGTGTTATCTACACCAGTCTTGGGTCTCTGACCACAGTGTTATCTACACCAGTCTTAGGTCTCTGACCACAGTGTTATCTACACCAGTCTTGGGTCTCTGACCACTGTTATCTACACCAGTCTTGGTTCTCTGACCACAGTGTTATCTACGCCAGTCTTAGGTCTCTGACCACAGTGTTATCTGCAGCAGTCTTAGGTCTCTGACCACAGTGTTATCTACACCAGTCTTGGGTCTCTGACCACTGTTATCTACACCAGTCTTGGGTCTCTGACCACAGTGTTATCTACACCAGTCTTGGATCTCTGACCACAGTGTTATCTACACCAGTCTTGGGTCTCTGACCACTGTTATCTACATCAGTCTTGGGTCTCTGACCACAGTGTTATCTACACCAGTCTTGGATCTCTGACCACAGTGTTATCTACACCAGTCTTGGGTCTCTGACCACAGTGTTATCTACACCAGACTTGGGTCTCTGACCACAGTGTTATCTACGCCAGTCTTGGATCTCTGACCACAGTGTTATCTACACCAGTCTTGGGTCTCTGACCACAGTGTTATCTACACCAGTCTTGGATCTCTGACCACAGTGTTATCTACACCACTCTTGGGTCTCTGACCACAGTGTTATCTACACCAATCTTGGATCTCTGACCACAGTGTTATCTACACCAGTCTTGGATCTCTGACCACAGTGTTATCTACACCAGTCTTGGGTCTCTGACCACAGTGTTATCTACACCAGTCTTGGATCTC
>NC_091304.1:14597624-14617624 GCF_038502225.1 Cherax quadricarinatus | reverse complement strand
ACTCTCTCTCTCTCTCTCTCTCTCTCTCTCTCTCTCTCTCTCTCTCTCTCTCTCTCTCTCTCTCTCTCTCTCTCTCTCTCTCTCTCTCTCACTCGCTCTCTCTCTCTCTCTCTCTCTCTCTCTCTCTCTCTCTCTCTCTCTCTCTCTCTCTCTCTCTCTCTCTCTCTCTCTCTCTCTCTCTCTCTTTCCCACTCTCCATTACAGGCTACGTCTCTCTTCCACTCTCCATTACAAGATACGTCAGTGTTGTAGGAGCTGACTTTCTCTCTCCATTACAATCTACGTCAGTGTTGTAGGAGCTGATTTTCTCTCTCCATTACAAGCTACGTCAGTGCTGTAGGAGTTAACTTTCTGTCTGTCTGTCTGTCTCTCTCTCTCTCCATTACAAGCAACGTCGGTGTTGTAGAAGCTAACTCACTCTCTCTTTACGTTACAGGCTACGTCAGTGTTGTAGGAGCCATGATTGGAGGAGCGTGTCAGGGTGCCACGCCCACTAGCCTGGCTCAGCCAATAGCACCAACTCTTCGACCTCCCTGGCCACCAGCCTCTATTGAAGGTCTGTATATGTAACCCATTATCGTACCCATTTTCCAACCCATTCTCCGGCTCATTCTTCAGTTCATCCTTCAAACCATTTTTCATAACATTCTTCAACCCATTTTTCATAACATTCTCCAACCCATTCTCGCATCATTAGTGATAATCGTGCAGATTCGAACGTTCCTTTGTTATCCTGGGCCAGATAGAACCTAATTTTACCCAGCATAACTTACCTAACTTAATCTAACCCATATTTAAGTAAATTGAGAAATCCAAAAGGCTGATAATGTTGAAATCTTATTGATAAGATTACGAAATGAAGATGAGGAACTCTTAGTAATAACCTAAGCTAACTTAGTAATAACTTAACCTAACCTAGCGTAACTTAGCAATAACCTAACCTTAGTAATAACTTAACCTAACCTAGCGTAACTTAGTAATAACCTAACCTAACTTAGTATTAACTTAACCTAACCTGGTGTAACTTAGTAATAACCTAACCTAACAGTAATAACCTAACCAAGCAGTAATAACCTAACCTAACCTAATTCCGTAATATGTTAACTTAGTCTAACTTAATAATAACCTAACCTAACCTATCATTTAATAATACCAGAGAAAGACATGTGTTTGATAATATGAATGAATGATGGATTACTTTCTTACGAAGTATTGATGAAGAATAGCCTGATAAAAATTTCACTAGTGTACTAAGATATTTTATGTATGCTAAAATGAATTGAACAGCCAATGTGGAAGAAACTGTAATAAGGGGTCAGTAGATTTCTTTGATAAGTGGTCGGTAGATTTCTTTGATAAGTGGTCACTAGATTTCCTTGATAAGTGGTCACAAGATTTCCTTGATAAGTGGTCACAAGATTTCCTTGATAAGTGGTCACTAGATTTCCTTGATAAGTGGTCACAAGATTTCCTTGATAAGTGGTCACAAGATTTCCTTGATAAGTGGTCACTAGATTTCCTTGATAAGTGGTCACAAGATTTCCTTGATAAGTGGTCACAAGATTTCCTTGATAAGTGGTCACAAGATTTCCTTGATAAGTGGTCACTAGATTTCCTTGATAAGTGGTCACAAGATTTCCTTGATAAGTGGTCACTAGATTTCCTTGATAAGTGGTCACAAGATTTCCTTGATAAGTGGTCACAAGATTTCCTTGATAAGTGGTCACTAGATTTCCTTGATAAGTGGTCACTAGATTTCCTTGATGAGTCGTCAGTATTTTCCTTGATATAATGACAGTTTTTTTTTTATATATTAACATAGAAAAGAGCCGACAAGAATGAGAGGCAGCAACACACCGTCAATGTTAAATTTAGTTTTACTGAACAGAGGAGGAAATTATGAACATAAAGTATCCAGACTCACTTGGAAAGCGATCATGTTCTGTCTGGAAATAACACAGTGAAATGCGATTAAAAGAAGGAAAGGAAATTCATAAGCAAGAACAACTAGATTATAAGATTTAGATTTTTGCCACCGATGCGGCTGCGTCTGCTCTTGCCACCTCCCTAGTTAAGAATGATAGCAACTTTCTTGAGTTAGGCATAAGAATTAAAAACTGGGCGTCAACACTGCAAACTAAATTGTTTGCCATCCTATTGGCGCTAAAGTTAACATATGACACTGAGCTTAACTGTGATTAATATTGATTCTATGTCATCACTTAAGGCTCTTGACTCTCATAATGACTCTTAAGAACATGCTCGTTGAAGAAGTCAGTTATAGATACTAAAAAAAATCCGGGAAAAAGGAATTAATGTACAAATGTTATGGATTCCATCACACAGTGGATTACTCCTTCATGATAAAAGTGATACGTTAGCTCCCCCCAAAAAAGTACCCTGGAGGAGAATGTACAATATAACTTTGGTGTATCTATCTCTGTCAAGTATTAGGAATGATATTAGGAGAGAAGTAAATAATGAAACTGAATGTTTTAGGAATGCAGTTAGAAGCTTAAGTAGATCTATAACGCACTATGATAACACTAACGTAGATAAATATGTTTATTGAGCAACTTGCAGTATAAACAGATTGACTGATGCTGTAGTTGCAATCCCTAGCTTGGTTACAAGTAATTCTCGCAGCTTGGGAGACACAGATGACGATCATACCAAATGTAAAGTATGTGGCCAGCTCTGTGGTCACTATCACCTTAACCGCAGTTGTATGAATTTTATTAGAGCCAGCTGGGCTAGTGGTTAACACACTGGCCTCTAAGTTTTAGGACTCACTGGCCATGGGTTCAAATCCCACCCTTTCCCTGATTTGTTTACAGTCGTGTTATTACGATTTCGTGAGTCATAAAAACATACTAAATTTTAAACAACTTGATTTTCGGTCTGGAAATTCATGTACTATATATCAAATCTGTTTAACTATTCAGACAGAGATATGACAGTTAATCAAGAAACAAATGGATGGGCAGATTGTATTTACCTAAACTTTAAGATTTTTTTTAATAGAGCCTCACATTAAAGACTAATTTGGAAACTGCAGTATTGGGGGACTAAAAAAAATTATTACAACGTATTAGAAACTTTGTTTGAGAGAAAAATGTGAAGACGTATAGAAGGAAAAATGTCTGCAAGGGAGGATGTGAGACGCGGGGTGTCACAAGGGTCTCTACTTTACCACTGGTGTTTTTAAAATATATATATATATATATATATATATATATATATATATATATATATATATATATATATATATATATATATATATATATATATATATATATATATATATATGAGCTGCCAGAAGAAATACAAAGCTACCTCTACCTTTGATGAATTTCAAGAGTTTTTCAACCCCGGAGCCTGGCCATGGGCCAGGTTCGTTTCGTTCTTGCCTGGTCAGTCAGGCTGTTGCTGTATGAATGTTTGCTGATGATGCAAAAATGTTATGTAAAATAAAGGTCATATTAAATGTCTTAAGTCTTGACAAGACGATCTGGATAAATTGAACACCTGGAGTGACAGATGGATGATGGAATTCAATGTAGATAAATGCCATGGAATGGAATTAGGAGAAAGTGAAATCAGGCCACATGAAGACTATAGTGCGACAAAATATTGAGAATATCGGACAGAGGAACTTATTCTTTTAAAGAAAAAAATGGTCACCGGAAGATCATATAAATTACGTCGTGAGACGCTCGTGTGCTGAGTTGTAGCAGTATGAGAGCCTTTTATGTAATACAGTAGAATATACGGTGGTTGTGTGGTGCTAACACCAGCTACATGCTTAGCTGGTGCTGGTGGTGTCACACTGACCAGCACTGCTATACCACCAGCTACATGTTCAGCTGGTGCTGGTGGTGTCACACTGACCAGCACTGCTACACCACCAGCTACATGTTCAGCTGGTGCTGGTGGTGTCACACTGACCAGCACTGCTACACCACCAGCTACATGTTCAGCTGGTGCTGGTGGTGTCACACTGACCAGCACTGCTACACCACCAGCTACATGTTCAGCTGGTGCTGGTGGTGTCACACTGACCATCACTATTAAACCACAAGCCTCACATTTTAAAGGTCACTCATTATCAGACTCACTCACTGGTCGTGTGTGTGTGTGTGTGTGTGTGTGTGTGTGTGTGTGTGTGTGTGTGTGTGCGTGCGTGCGTGCGTGCGTGCGTGCGTGCGTGCGTGCGTGCGTGTTTGCGCGCCTATGCCCATCTCAACTATTTGTGGTTACAGGGGGTCGAATCACTGCCTCTTAACTTACCACTTTACTGGGTTTACTCCCTCGTAGCCTCGTACTACGGAAAGTGATTGGGAGGGAGGGAAGGAGGGAGACTGTGAAGGAGGGAGGAAGAGAGAAAATGTGAAATAGGGAGGAGGGAGAGTGTGAAATAGGGAGGAAGAGAGAGTGTGAAAGAGAGAAGAAGGGAGAGTGTGAAATTGGGAGGAAGAGAGAGTGTGAAAGCGGGAGGAAGGGAGAGTGAAAGAGGGAGGGAGAGAGGGAGAGGAGTGAAAGAAGGATACAGTAAACTCATCATAGAGAGTTATGGAGACTCAGAGCTGGAGTTTACCACCTGAAGTCTACTTGGAAACTGTTCCGAGGGTCAACGTACCTGCTGCCTGGTCCCAGACTAGGCCTCCCGGTGAATGGCCTTATCAACCAGACTGTAGGCGCACGAAGTTCGAAGTCCGAAGTATGCAACAGCCCGGCTGATCGGATACTAACTTGGAGAATTAGGAAAGTATTTCTTGAGGACAGCCAGGGGTCTGTTGGTAATTCCCTTTAAGTATGGAGGGAATTGTTATCTATTGGTGTGTTCGTGGCACCCCCTTCTTATTGGGGTATTTTCACCATATGCCGAGCCTCTTAGTTTCACAGTGTATGAGTTGTGAATGCAGACTGGGGATCAGTTCCTCTAGAGCTTTCAAGGTGCATATTATAAAGTATCTTTTTTGCCAACGTTCCAAGAAGTACGGGACGAGGAACTTCAAACGTTCCCAGTAATTTCGGCTCCTGACTGAATTTATGTAAGGAATGAGGGTTCTCTGCGCATCCTCCAGGTCTGAAGTTTCGCCTTTCTTGAACTGAACTGTTAGATATAGCAGTATTCCAATCTAGAGAGAACAAGCGACTTGGCATCTCTTGTTTTGAAGGTTCTAGTTATCCAGCCTATCATTTTCCTTGTGGATGTGATAGTGATACTGTTATGATCCTTGGAGGTGAAATCAGACATAAACACTCCAAAGTCTCTCACATTGGTCTTATACTACTGAGCGATTCGAGTTTGGTTTATTCTCTTTTCCAGGTTTTATTTTATCTTTCCATATCGGAGTAACTGAAACTTGTTCTCAGTGAACATGATGTTTTTGTCAGCGGCGCACTTGAAGATTATCTCAGCGTGGTAGTTGCTGTGTCCTTAATCGATGTCACTCATACAAATTCCAGTATCGTCTACGAAGGATGATACGGTGTTGTGATTTATGTCTCTGCGTCGGAAATACGACTGAGAAACAGAATAAGTGGCAAGCATTGTGCCTTGGGGAACAGAGTCCTTCACAGTGCCAGCCTCTGCTTTCATTCTGCTAACTCTTACACCTTGGGTTCTATTCGTTAAAAAAATAAATATCAATCTACCCAATTTTTTGAGTTATTTCTTTTTATGCATTGTAAGAGCAAACGCACCATGGTTGCACTTGTTAAAGGCTTTTGCAAAGTCTGTGACTACTGTACATCAGAATTTCCCTTGTCTTCCGGTGCGTCCAAGACCATTGGTCAAGCAGTTTCAAAAGGCAGTGACTTTCACTGTGTATGCTTCACTGTCCATTTAACGAGGAATATAAAGACAGCAGTATGCAAAAGTACCTTATTAATGAAAATGAAATACAAGACATATTCAGCAAATTTCATAAATTTATTTGCAACAAATCCTGTTAGCCCTTTTGGGGCCAAGTTTCTAGGCCTTTTGTGTATCTATATGGTGTTGCGCTACCCTCCATAGAATAATATGGGGTGCACCATAAACTAGCCGCGTCGGCGGGCGGCAAAATCTAATTTCCTTCACTGTTGTTAGCCACAACAACCAGGCTCTGATGGATATGTGGGCGAGCGTGCCACCAACAGCAACAGCCTGGTTGACCAGGCAAGCACCAGACGAGCCTGGCCCAAGGCCGGGTTCTGGAAGTAAGAAAACTCTCCAAACTCATTAAAGGTATATCAAAGGTAGCACCTTATGCATATCCGCATTATTATTGTCGTATTACATTCACAGAGAAGCGCTAAACCTGTAGGGAGGATCATTCAGGGCTGATTCACTGTAGCATTACTTGACTGTGTAAGAGATGATTGTTAAGTAACGACAGTCTTGCTTCACACGTCCTCTCCTTGCTGCCCCTCTCACTCTCCGTGCTGCCTCTCTCACTCTTCTTGCTGCCTCTCTCACTCTCCTTGCTGCCTCTCTCACTCTCCTTGCTGCCTCTCTCACTCTCCGTGCTGCCTCTCTCACTCTCCTTGCTGCCTCTCTCACTCTCCTTGCTGCCTCTCTCACTCTCCTTGCTGCCTCTCTCACTCTCCGTGCTGCCTCTCTCACTCTTCTTGCTGCCTCTCTCACTCTCCTTGCTGCCCCTCTCACTCTCCGTGCTGCCTCTCTCACTCTCCTTGCTGCCTCTCTCACTCTCCTTGCTGCCTCTCTCACTCTCCTTGCTGCCTCTCTCACTCTCCATGCTGCCTCTCTCTCCTTGCTGCCTCTCTCACTCTCCGTGCTGCCTCTCCTTGCGGCCTCTCTCACTCTTCTTGCTGCCTCTCTCACTCTCCTTGCTGCCTCTCTCACTCTCCTTGCTGCCTCTCTCTCATTGCTGCCTCTCTCACTCTCCTTGCTGCCTCTCTCACTCTCCTTGCTGCCTCTCTCACTCTCCATGCTGCCTCTCTCTCCTTGCTGCCTCTCTCACTCTCCGTGCTGCCTCTCCTTGCGGCCTCTCTCACTCTTCTTGCTGCCTCTCTCACTCTCCTTGCTGCCTCTCTCACTCTCCTTGCTGCCTCTCTCTCATTGCTGCCTCTCTCACTCTCCTTGCTGCCTCTCTCACTCTCCGTGCTGCCTCTCTCACTCTTCTTGCTGCCTCTCTCACTCTCCTTGCTGCCTCTCTCACTCTCCTTGCTGCCTCTCTCACTCTCCTTGCTGCCTCTCTCACTCTCCTTGCTGCCTCTCTCACTCTCCTTGCTGCCTCTCTCACTCTCCTTGCTGCCTCTCTCACTCTCCTTGCTGCCTCTCACTCTCGTTGATGCCTCTCTCACTCTCCTTGCTGCCTCTCTCACTTTCCTTGCTGCCTCTCTCACTCTCCATGCTGCCTCTCTCACTCTCCTTGCTGCCTCTCTCACTCTCCTTGCTGCCTCTCTCACTCTTCTTGCTGCCTCTCTCACTCTCCTTGCTGCCTCTCTCACTCTTCTTGCTGCCTCTCTCACTCTCCTTGCTGCCTCTCCCACTCTCCTTGCTGCCTCTCTCACTCTTCTTGCTGCCTCTCTCACTCTCCTTGCTGCCTCTCTCACTCTCCTTGCTGCCTCTCTCACTCTCCGTGCTGCCTCTCCCACTCTCCTTGCTGCCTCTCTCACTCTTCTTGCTGCCTCTCTCACTCTCCTTGCTGCCTCTCTCACTCTTCTTGCTGCCTCTCTCACTCTCCTTGCTGCCTCTCTCACTCTTCTTGCTGCCTCTCTCACTCTCCTTGCTGCCTCTCACTCTCCTTGCTGCCTCTCTCTCCTTGCTGCCTCTCTCACTCTCCGTGCTGCCTCTCTCACTCTTCTTGCTGCCTCTCTCACTCTCCTTGCTGCCTCTCTCTCCTTGCTGCCTCTCTCACTCTCCGTGCTGCCTCTCTCACTCTTCTTGCTGCCTCTCTCACTCTTCTTGCTGCCTCTCTCACTCTTCTTGCTCCCTCTCTCACTCTTTTTGCTGCCTCTCTCTTTATACGTTTAACCTCATGCTAGAAGAATCGGGAGATTAATTGATGCTGATAACTGTCTCTAGATAAGAACGTAAGAACATAAGAAAGGAGGAACACTGCAGGAGGCCTGTTGGCCCATACTAGGCAGGTCCTTTACAATTCATCCCACTAACAAAACATTTGCCCAACCCAATTTTCAATGCTACCCAAGAAATAAGCTCTGATGTGAAAGTCCCACTCAAATCCAACCCCTCCCACTCATGTACTTATCCAACCTAAATTTGAAACTACCCAAAGTCCCAGCCTCAATAACCCAACTAGGTAGACTGTTCCACTCATCAACTACCCTATTTCCAAACCAATACTTTCCTATGTCCTTTCTAAATCTAAACTTATCTAATTCAAATCCATTACTGCGGGTTCTCTCTTGGAGAGACATCCTCAAGACCTTATTAATATCCCCTTTATTAATACCTATCTTCCACTTATACACTTCGATCAGGTCTCCCCTCATTCTTCGTCTAACAAGTGAATGTAACTTAAGAGTCTTCAATCTTTCTTCATAAGGAAGATTTCTAATGCTATGTATTAATTTAGTCATCCTACGCTGAATGTTTTCTAACGAATTTATGTCCATTCTGTAATACGGAGACCAGAACTGAGCTGCATAATCTAGGTGAGGCCTTACTAATGATGTATAAAGCTGCAGTATGACCTCTGGACTTCTGTTGCTTACACTTCTTGATATAAATCCCAGTAATCTATTTGCCTTATTACGTACGCTTAGGCATTGCTGTCTTGGTTTAAGGTTGCTGCTCACCATAACCCCCAAGTCCTTTTCGCAATCTGTATGGCTAAGTTCTACATCATTTAACTTATAAGTACTAGGGTTATGAGCACTCGCAAGCTTCAGAACCTTGCATTTATCTACATTGAACTGCATCTGCCACTTTTCTGACCAAGAATAGAGTTTGTTTAAATCCTCCTGAAGTTCCATAACATCTACGTTTGAATCAATTATCCTACCTATCTTTGTGTCATCGGCGAATTTGCTCATATCACTAGTAATTCCCTCATCAAGATCATTGATATATATTATAAACAACAACGGGCCCAAGACTGATCCCTGTGGAACGCCACTTGTTACAGATCCCCACTCGGATTTAACCCCATTTATGGACACTCTCTGCTTCCTGTCAGTGAGCCATGACTCGATCCACGAGAGCACTTTTCCCCCAATGCCATGAGCTGCCACTTTCTTTAACAGTCTATGGTGCGGAACTCTATCAAAAGCCTTACTAAAATCTAAGTAAATAATATCAAATTCTTTATCGTGGTCAACAGCCTCAAAAGCTTTACTGAAGAAAGTTAATAAATTAGTTAGACAAGACCGGCCTCTTGTGAATCCATGCTGAGTATCATTAATCAAGCTATGCTTATCGAGATGGCTTCTTATAATCTCAGCTATAATTGACTCTAGTAATTTGCCTACAATTGAGGTCAGGCTTATTGGGCGGTAATTTGACGGTAACGACTTGTCCCCTGTTTTAAAAATAGGAATTACATTAGCCATCTTCCACATATCAGACACTACACCTGTTTGAAGAGATAAATTAAAAATATTAGTTAATGGTTCACAGAGTTCCATTTTGCGACTTATTTTGCTTCAGTCTGTCTATCTGCTTCACAACCATTTCACTAGTGACTGTGATGTTACATAATTTATCTTCCTCTAGCCCACTATAAAATTAATTACTGGAATATTGTTAGTGTCTTCCTGTATAAAAACTGAGAGAAAATAATTATTTAAAATCGAGCACATTTCATTCTCTTTGTCAGTAAGGTGCCCATAGTTATTTTTAAGGGGACCTATCTTATCTCTAACTTTTGTTCTATAGACCTGGAAAAAACTTTTTGGGTTAGTTTTAGAATCCCTAGCAACTTTAACTTCATAGTCCCTTTTAGCTTTTCTTATCCCCTTTTTAATGTCCCTCTTAATGTCAATATACTGATTCATAAGATGACCCTCACCTCTTTTGATACGCCTATAAATTCCTTTCTTATGCCCTAGTAGATATTTGAGCCTATTATTCATCCATTTTGGGTCATTTCTATTTCATCTAATTTCTTTATATGGGATAAACGTTATTTGAGCAGCATGTATAGTGTTCAGAAAACTGTCATATTGATAGCTCTCTTCGTTACCCCAGTCAACAGATGATAAGTGTTCTCTAAGCCCATCGTAATCTGCTAAGCGAAAATCTGGGACTGTTACTGAGTTATCGCTACTATCGTACTTCCATTCAATGCTAAATGTAATTGATTTGTGGTCGCTAGCACCCAGTTCCTCTGAAATTTCTAAATTATTAACAAGGGATTCATTGTTTGCCATAACTAAGTCAAGCAGGTTATTTCCCCTTGTAGGTTCTGTCACAAACTGCTTCAAAAACCAATCCTGAACTACTTCTAAGAAGTCGTATGATTCTAAATTCCCAGTCAAGAAATTCCAATCAATATGACTAAAGTTAAAGTCTCCTAGAATTACTACATTATCGTGCCTTGTGGCCTTAACAATTTCCTCCCATAGTAGTCTCCCTTGGTCCCTATCTAAGTTTGGGGGACGGTATATCACTCCTAAAATCAGTTTTTCATGCCACTCTGAAAATTCTATCCAAACAGACTCTGTATGTGTTACTTCAGACTTAATACCCGTTTTTATGCAACAGTTCAAGTGATCTCGGACATACAATGCCACCCCCTTCCCGATACTTCTATCTACTTGGAACAATTTAAAACCCTGAATATGACATTCCGCAGGCATGTCCCGACTTTTTCAATTAAACCACGTCTCAGTTAAGGCAAATACATCAATGTTACCTGCACTAGCAACTAATCTCAACTCGTCCATCTTATTCATAGCACTACGGCAATTAGCATAATAAACATTGAAAGACTCTCCTTTCTCTTTACCCTTCCTGCTCATTTCTGTTTTTCTACTAAACCTATTACTGTCCTTATCACCCAAAGTCACTGGCTTTTCAATATCTACCTCGTTCTGCTTATTACTACTTCCCCTAGAACTCGTAATATTACTACACTGGGACTTCACTGTTTCCCTGCCAAAACCCATACCACTAACTATTCCTAGTTTAAAGTCCTAACAGCTCCCTCCACTGCAGTTGCCAGTGCTACCACCCCAGACCTAGATAAGTGAACCCCATCCCTGGCATAAATGTCATTTCTGCCATAGAAGAGGTCCCAGTTGTCAATGAATGTTACCGCATTTTCCTTACAGTATTTGTCCAGCCAGCAATTGACACCAATTGCCCTGGACAACCATTCATTTCCAACTCGTCTCCTTGGCAAAATACCACATATGACAGGGTTCCCACCCTTACTCCTAATTATTTCTATTGCTGACCTATACCTGCTAATCAGGTCGTCGCTCCTACGTCTGCCAACATCGTTGCCTCCAGCACTGAGACAGATAATAGGATTGATCCCATTACCTCTCATGATGTCATCCAGATGGCTAACAATATCCTCCATCCCAGCCCCAGGAAAGCAAACTCTCTGTCTCCTATTCCTGTCCTTCAAGCAGAACGCCCTATCCATATACCTAACTTGGCTATCCCCAACAACAACAATATTCCTACCTTCCTTGATGTCGTTCGTCGTGACGTTCCCAGTAGTCGACTCACATTCGTCGGGTAGCACTGAGAATGTATTAGATGTTTCCACAACAGTTTCCACGGCAGTCTCTTTCTTCTTCATCGTTTCTACCTTTCCATTTGTCTTCTTGATCGTCAACTTCGTTCCCTGCTGTCCAGCCACTGACCAGTTTCCCTTCTTGACCTGAGGACTCAAAACAGGAGGACTACTACGAATCTTCTTGTTTTCCTCGGTCAGTCGCCGAATCTTCATCTTCGCCATCCTCAATTCTTCCTTAAGCTGTTGGTAAAGTTGCTCGATGGAGGGCATCTTGCTTCAATTCGTAGAGAGCGTGCAAACAGGTCTTCACAGAGCTAAGTACACGTCACCACTGCCCAAAAGCCAACTCAATCAGGAGCGACTGCGCAGCACGTCCGCACGGCCCAATAGCGATGCGAACACTCCCTCCAAGGAATTGGAGGTTTCCACGTCCTCATTCTCATCGGAACCTGACAACCTCTCGTGTTAATGCACTTCAGGCGAATAATTTTATAAGAACAAGAAAGAAGGAACACTGCAGCAGGCCTACTGGCGTGTGTGTGTGTGTGTGAGAGAGAGAGAGAGAGAGAGAGAGAGAGAGAGAGAGAGAGAGAGAGAAATGTAGGTGTGAGTGACATGAATGTGTGGCATGTGTGAGGTCACAACTTTGTGAGGGTTGTGACCCGAGTGGGGTCAGCCTGGGAGACTGAATGGGGCCAACCTGGGAGGCTGAGTGTGGTCAACCTGGGAGGTTGAGTGGGGTCAGCCTGGGAGACTGAATGGGGCCAACCTGGGAGGCTGAGTGGGGTCAGCCTGGGAGGTTGAGTGGGGTCAGCCTGGGAGACTGAGTGGGGTCAGCCTGGGAGACTGAGTGGGGTCAGCCTGGGAGACTGCGTGGGGTCAGCCTGGGAGACTGAGTGGGGTCAGCCTGGGAGACTGAGTGGGGTCAGTCTGGGAGACTGAGTGGGGTCAGCCTGGGAGACTGAGTGGGGTCAGCCTGGGAGACTGAGTGGGGTCAGCCTGGGAGACTGAGTGGGGTCAGCCTGGGAGACTGAGTGGGGTCAGCCTGGGAGACTGAGTGGGGTCAGCCTGGGAGACTGAGTGGGGTCAGCCTGGGAGACTGAGTGGGGTCAGCCTGGGAGACTGAGTGGGGTCAGCCTGGGAGACTGAGTGGGGTCAGCCTGGAAGACTGAGTGGGGTCAGCCTGGGAGACTGAGTGGGGTCAGCCTGGGAGACTGAGTGGGGTCAGCCTGGGAGACTGAGTGGGGTCAGCCTGGGAGACTGAGTGGGGTCAGCCTGGGAGACTGAGTGGGGTCAGCCTGGGAGACTGAGTGGGGTCAGCCTGGTAGACTGAGTGGGGTCAGCCTGGGAGACTGAGTGGGGTCAGCCTGGGAGACTGAGTGGGGTCAGCCTGGGAGACTGAGTGGGGTCAGCCTGGGAGACTGAGTGGGGTCAGCCTGGGAGACTGAGTGGGGTCAGCCTGGGAGACTGAGTGGGGTCAGCCTGGGAGACTGAGTGGGGTCAGCCTGGGAGACTGAGTGGGGTCAGCCTGGGAGACTGAGTGGGGTCAGCCTGGGAGACTGAGTGGGGTCAGCCTGGGAGACTGAGTGGGGTCAGCCTGGGAGACTGAGTGGGGTCAGCCTGGGAGACTGAGTGGGGTCAGCCTGGGAGACTGAGTGGGGTCTGCCTGGGAGACTGAGTGGGGTCAGCCTGGGAGACTGAGTGGGGTCAGCCTGGGAGACTGAGTGGGGTCAGCCTGGGAGACTGAGTGGGGTCAGCCTGGGAGACTGAGTGGGGTCAGCCTGGGAGACTGAGTGGGGTCAGCCTGGGAGACTGAGTGGGGTCAGCCTGGGAGACTGAGTGGGGTCAGCCTGGGAGACTGAGTGGGGTCAGCCTGGGAGACTGAGTGGGGTCAGCCTGGGAGACTGAGTGGGGTCAGCCTGGGAGACTGAGTGGGGTCAGCCTGGGAGACTGAGTGGGGTCAGCCTGGGAGACTGAATGGGGTCAGCCTGGGAGACTGAGTGGGGTCAGCCTGGGAGACTGAGTGGGGTCAGCCTGGGAGACTGAGTGGGGTCAGCCTGGGAGACTGAGTGGGGTCAGCCTGGGAGACGCGGACAGATGGATGACTGAGAAATCTTTCACTCCTTCTTTCCCAATCTCCATCCTTCACATTGTACTTCCTTCCTAGTCTTCTTCCTTCACACTCTCCTTCCTTCTATCTTTCCACCTGTCCATCCTTCCTTCCTTCCTTCCTTCCTTCCTTCCTTCCTTCCTTCCTTCCTTCCATCCTTCCTTCCTTCCTTCCTTCCTTCCTTCCTTCCTTCCTTCTCCTCTAATTATCTTCTTTGTTCCTCACATTTCGTTTTCTCATCTTATTTGTTGTAACTACAGCATGTGTGAGGTGCGGTGTGTGAGGTGCGGTGTGTGAGGTGCGGTGTGTGAGGTGCGGTGTGTGAGGTGCGGTGTGTGAGGTGCGGTGTGTGAGGTGCGGTGTGTGAGGTGCGGTGTGTGAGGTGCGGTGTGTGAGATGCGGTGTGTGAGGTGCGGTGTGTGAGGTGCGGTGTGTGAGGTGCGGTGTGTGAGGTGCGGTGTGTGAGGTGCGGTGTGTGAGATGCGGTGTGTGAGGTGCGGTGTGTGAGGTGCGGTATGTGAGGTGTGGTGTGTGAGGTGCGGTGCGTGAGGTACGGCGTGTGAGGTGCGGTGCGTGAGGTGCGGTGTGTGAGGTGCGGTATGTGAGGTGTGGTGTGTGAGGTGCGGTGCGTAAGGTTCGGCGTGTGAGGTGCGGTGCGTGAGGTGCGGCTTCAGTGCTTGCTCATACCTGTGTGAGGTGTAGTCTCAGTGCTTGCTCATACCTGTGTGAGGTGCAGTCTCAGTGCTTGCTCATACCTCTGTAAGGTGCAATCTCAGTGCTTGCTCATACCTGTGTGAGGTGCAGTCTCAGTTCTTGCTCATACCTGTGTGAGGTGCAGTCTCAGTGCTTGCTCATACCTGTGTGAGGTGCAGTCTCAATGCTTGCTCATACCTGTGTGAGGTGCAGTCTCAGTGCTTGCTCATACCTGTGTGAGGTGCAGTCTCAGTGCTTGCTCATACCTGTGTGAGGTGCAGTCTCATTGCTTGCTCATACCTGTGTGAGGTGCAGTCTCAGCGCTTGCTCATACCTGTGTGAGGTGTAGTCTCAGTGCTTGCTCATACCTGTGTGAGGTGCAGTCTCAGTGTAGTGAACTCTGTGTATACTGGACTCTCAGTGTAGTCGACTCTGTGTATACTGGACTCTTAGTATAGTGGACTCTGTGTATACTGGACTCTCAGTGTAGTGGACTCTGTGTATACTGGACTCTTAGTGTAGTGGACTCTGTGTATACTGGACTCTCAGTGTAGTGGACTCTGTGTATACTGGACTCTTAGTGTATTGGACTCTGTGTATACTGGACTCTCAGTGTAGCGGACTGTGTATACTGGACTCTTAGTGTAGTGGACTCTCTGTATACTGAACTCAGTGTAGTGGACTCTGTGTATACTGGACTCTCAGTGTATTCGACTCTGTGTATACTGGACTCTTAGTATAGTGGACTCTGTGTATACTGGACTCTCAGTGTAGTGGACTCTGTGTATACTGGACTCTTAGTGTATTGGACTCTGTGTATACTGGACTCTCAGTGTAGCGGACTGTGTATACTGGACTCTTACTGTAGTGGACTCTCTGTATACTGAACTCAGTGTAGTGGACTCTGTGTATACTTGACTCTCAGTGTAGTGGACTCTGTGTATACTGAACGCTCAGTGTAATGGACTCTTGTGTATATTGGACTCAGTGTAGTGAATTCTGTGTATACTGGAATCTCAGTGTAGTGGACTCTGTGTATACTGGACTCTCAGTGTAGTGGAGTCTGTGTATACTGAACTCAGTGTAGTGGACTCTGTGTGCTGGACTCTCAGTGTAATGGACTCTGTGTATACTGGACCCTTAGTGTAGTGGACTCTGTGTATGCTGGACTCTGTGTAGTGGACTCTGTGTATACGGGACTTTCAGTGTAGTGGACTCTGTGTATACTGGACTCTTAGTGTAGTGGACTCTGTGTATACTGGACTCTCAGTGTAATGGACTGTGTATACTGGACTCAGTGTAGCGGACTCTGTGCATACTGGACTCTCAGTGTACCGGACTGTGTACACTGGACTCTTTACTTCGGGAGTTTGAAGTATGGTAGCGTGCAGGTCGCTAGCAGCAACAGCCTGGTTGACCAGGTTGTCAAGACGGAAATATGCAAGTTTTTCCTACCTTCAAATCCTCGTGGGCTGTTTGTTGTTAGTGAGCAAGGAGGCCTGACCTTACGCCTCGCTTCAAAGAGTAGAAGAACCCTGGAGTCTGGTCACAGGCACGGCACAAGTGGGTGTCTTACTCTGTAGTGAAGATAAGATCGTGTGCAGAGTTTGGGTTGTTAAGTAACTTCCCGGATACAGTCATTTATCTTGATTTTAAACCTCTTCAGAATCTTGTTTCATGTCGCCAAAAAGTGAAGATTATTATTATTATTATTATTATTATTATTATTATTATTATTATTATTATTATTATTATTATTATTACTACTGTTATAGACGATGTGCTGTTGGAGTGTAAGTAAGATCACATTAAAAACGGATTCATTGAAACCAATCAGCAGGACTTAAGTCCTGGATGTGGTAGGCACTGTCTGCACCCTGAGAGACGGGTGTTGATATTACTGCTCAGTGAGTCATTTGAATTGTGTTATTTGCACATTTCTGGCACAACAGCTATTGAATGAGTGACGCGTTGATTATTTCGGGTCACACCACCCCGGTGGTAGACGACTTGTCTCCTAACAAAATAATGATATAGGTATAAGGAAGTGCTGGACGTGTGGAGGTGGCACAGTGCTTGTGGAATGAATGGGAGTTATGAAGAATGACACACTTGTGCAACATTTGGAAATCTTTATTGAGGAAACGTTTCGCCAGTCAGTGACTTCTTCAGTTAACATGGTTCACAGCAGGAAGATCATGCAAGTCACAAAGTATAGATTCATTGGAAGACTCCCACAGTATAGATGTGGGTGTAGGAGTCTTCTGGATCCTGGGATGTAGGAGTCTTCTTGATCCTGGGGTGTAGGAGTCTTCTTGGTCCTGGGGTGTAGGAGTCTTCCTGATCCTGGGGAGTAGGATCTTCTTGATCCTGGGGTGTAGGAGTCTTCTTGATCCTGGGGTGTAGGAGTCTTCTTGATCCTGGGGTGTAGGAGTCTTCTTGATCCTGGGGTGTAGGAGTCTTCTTGATCCTGGGGTGTAGGAGTCTTCTTGATCCTGGGGTGTAGGAGTCTTCCTGATCCTGGGGTGTAGGAGTCTTCCTGATCCTGGGGTGTAGGAGTCTTCCTGATCCTGGGGTGTAGGAGTCTTCTTGATCCTGGGGTGTAGGAGTCTTCCTGATCCTGGGGTGTAGGAGTCTTCCTGATCCTGGGGTGTAGGAGTCTTCTTGATCCTGGGGTGTAGGAGTCTTCCTGATCATGGGGTGTAGGAGTCTTCCTGATCCTGGGGTGTAGGAGTATTCTTGATCCTGGGGTGTAGGAGTCTTCCTGATTATGGGGTGTAGGAGTCTTCCTGATCATGGGGTGTAGGAGTCTTCCTGATTATGGGGTGTAGGAGTCTTCCTGATTATGGGGTGAAGGAGTCTTCCTGATCATGGGGTGTAGGAGTCTTCCTGATTATGGGGTGTAGGAGTCTTCTTGATCCTGGGGTGTAGGAGTCTTCTTGATCCTGGGGTGAAGGAGTCTTCTTGATCCTGGGGTGTAGGAGTCTTCTTGATCCTGGGATGTAGGAGTCTTCCTGATTATGGGGTGTAGGAGTCTTCCTGATTATGGGGTGAAGGAGTCTTCCTGATCATGGGGTGTAGGAGTCTTCCTGATCCTGGGGTGTAGGAGTATTCTTGATCCTGGGGTGTAGGAGTCTTCTTGATCCTGGGGTGTAGGAGTCTTCTTGATCCTGGGGTGTAGGAGTCTTCCTGATTATGGGGTGTAGGAGTCTTCCTGATCCTGGGGTGTAGGAGTCTTCCTGATCCTGGGGTGTAGGAGTCTTCCTGATCCTGGGGTGTAGGAGTCTTCTTGATCCTGGGGTGTAGGAGTCTTCTTGATCCTGGGGTGTAGGAGTCTTCCTGATTATGGGGTGTAGGAGTCTTCCTGATCCTGGGGTGTAGGAGTCTTCTTGATCCTGGGGTGTAGGAGTCTTCCTGATCCTGGGGTGTAGGAGTCTTCCTGCTCCTGGGGTGTAGGAGTCTTCTTGGTCCTGGGGTGTAGGAGTCTTCCTGCTCCTGGGGTGTAGGAGTCTTCTTGATCCTGGGGTGTAGGAGTCTTCCTGATCCTGGGGTGTAGGAGTCTTCCTGATCCTGGGGTGTAGGAGTCTTCCTGCTCCTGGGGTGTAGTCTTCTTGGTCCTGGGGTGTAGGAGTCTTCCTGCTCCTGGGGTGTAGGAGTCTTCCTGATCCTGGGGTGTAGGAGTCTTCCTGATCCTGGGATGTAGGAGTCTTCCTGATCCTGGGGTGTAGGAGTCTTCTTGATCCTGGGGTGCAGGAGTCTTCTTGATCCTGGGGTGTAGGAGTCTTCCTGATCCTGGGGTGCAGGAGTCTTCCAGATCCAGGGCTGTAGGAGTCTTCCTGATCCTGGGATGTAGGAGTCTTCCTGATCCTGGGATGTAGGAGTCTTCTTGATCCTGGGGTGTAGCAGTCTTCCTGATCTTGGGGTGTAGGAATCTTCCTGATCCTGGGGTGCAGGAGTCTTCCTGATCCTGGGGTGTAGCAGTCTTCCTGATCTTGGGGTGTAGGAATCTTCCTGATCCTGGGGTGCAGGAGTCTTCCTGATCCTGGGGTGTAGGAGTCTTCCTGATCCTGGGGTGTAGCAGTCTTCCTGATCCTGGGGTGTAGCAGTCTTCCTGATCTTGGGGTGTAGGAATCTTCCTGATCCTGGGGTGCAGGAGTCTTCCTGATCCTGGGGTGTAGCAGTCTTCCTGATCTTGGGGTGTAGGAATCTTCCTGATCCTGGGGTGCAGGAGTCTTCCTGATCCTGGGGTGTAGGAGTCTCCCTGATCCTGGGGTGTAGCAGTCTTCCTGATCCTGGGGTGTAGCAGTCTTCCTGATCTTGGGGTGTAGGAATCTTCCTGATCCTGGGGTGCAGGAGTCTTCCTGATCCTGGGGTGTAGCAGTCTTCCAGATACTGGGGTATAGGAGATTCGTGATCCTGGGGTGTAGGAGTCTTCCTGATCCTGGGGTGTAGGAGTCTTCTTGATCCTGGGGTGTAGGAATCTTCCTGATCCTGGGGTGCAGGAGTCTTCTTGATCCTGGGGTGTAGGAGTCTTCCTGATACTGGGGTATAGGACTCGTCCTGGTCCTGGGGTGTAGGAGTCTTCCTAATTCTGGGGTATAGGAGTCTTCGTGATCCTGGGGTATAGGAGTCTTCTTGACCCTAGGAGGCCTGGTCATGGACCGGGCCGCGGGGGCGTTGAATAACCTCCAGGTAACCCTGGGGTGTAGGAGTCTTCCTGATCCTGGGGTGTAGTAGTCTTCCTGATCCTGGGGTGTAGGAGTCTTCTTGATCCTGGGGTGTAGGAGTCTTCCTGGGGTCCCAGACCCAGGGTCGCCACCGCCCGCAGCGACACAGTCTGAGGCTCAGTCTGCCTGACTGTCTGCCTTTCTGACTGCTTACCTTATTGTCTGCCTGTATGATGATCTGCCCTCCAGTTTGTCTGTCTGCCTTCTAGTCTGTCACCATCACCGCCGCCACTACCACCACCATCACCGCCGCTACTACCACCACCATCACCACCGCCATCGCATCTACCACCACCACCACCGCCACTACCACCACCACTACCACCACCATCACCACCAATACCACCACCACCACCAATACCACCACCACCGTCATCACCACCGTCACCACCACCACCACCACCGCCACTACCACTAGCACCACCACCACCACCACCGTCACCACCGCCACTACCACCACTACCACCACTACCACCCCCACCACCACCACCACCACAACCACCACCGCCACCACCGCCACTACCACCACCACCACCACCGCCACTACCACTACCACCGCCACCACCACCACCGCCACCACCACCACCACCGCCACTACCACTACCACTACCACCACCACCACCGCCACGACCACCACCACCACTACCACTACCACCACCACCGCCACCACCGCCACTACCACTACCACTACCACCACCACCACCGCCACTACCACTACCACCACCACCACCACTACCACCACCACCACCACCACCACCACCACTACCACTACCACCACTACCGCCACCACCGCCACTACCACTA
>NC_091304.1:14587624-14595124 GCF_038502225.1 Cherax quadricarinatus | reverse complement strand
GGGAGTGCTAGAGGTGATGGGAGTGCTAGAGGTGACGTGAGTGCTAGAGGTGATGGGAGTGCTAGAGGTGATGGGAGTGCTAGAGGTGATGTGAGTGCTAGAGGTGATGGGAGTGCTAGAGGTGATGGGAGTGCTAGAGGTGATGGGAGTGCTAGAGGTGATGGGAGTGCTAGAGGTGATGGGAGTGCTAGAGGTGATGGGAGTGCTAGAGGTGATGGGAGTGCTAGAGGTGATGGGAGTGCTAGAGGTGACGTGAGTGCTAGAGGTGATGGGAGTGCTAGAGGTGATGGGAGTGCTAGAGGTGATGGGAGTGCTAGAGGTGATGGGAGTGCTAGAGGTGATGGGAGTGCTAGAGGTGATGGGAGTGCTAGAGGTGATGGGAGTGCTAGAGGTGATGGGAGTGCTAGAGGTGATGGGAGTGCTAGAGGTGATGGGAGTGCTAGAGGTGATGGGAGTGCTAGAGGTGATGGGAGTGCTAGAGGTGATGGGAGTGCTAGAGGTGATGGGAGTGCTAGAGGTGATGGAAGTGTTAGAGGTGATGGGAGTGCTAGAGGTGATGGGAGTGCTAGAGGTGATGAGAGTGCTAGAGGTGATGGGAGTGCTAGAGGTGATGGGAGTGCTAGAGGTGATGGGAGTGCTAGAGGTGATGGGAGTGCTAGAGGTGATGGGAGTGCTAGAGGTGATGGAAGTGTTAGAGGTGATGGGAGTGCTAGAGGTGATGGGAGTGCTAGAGGTGATGGGAGTGCTAGAGGTGATGGGAGTGCTAGAGGTGATGGAAGTGTTAGAGGTGATGGGAGTGCTAGAGGTGATGGGAGTGCTAGAGGTGATGGGAGTGCTAGAGGTGATGGGAGTGCTAGAGGTGATGGGAGTGCTAGAGGTGATGGGAGTGCTAGAGGTGATGGAAGTGTTAGAGGTGATGGGAGTGCTAGAGGTGATGGGAGTGCTAGAGGTGATGGGAGTGCTAGAGGTGATGGGAGTGCTAGAGGTGATGGAAGTGTTAGAGGTGATGGAAGTGTTAGAGGTGATGGGAGTGCTAGAGGTGATGGGAGTGCTAGAGGTGATGGGAGTGCTAGAGGTGATGGGAGTGCTAGAGGTGATGGAAGTGTTAGAGGTGATGGAAGTGTTAGAGGTGATGAGAGTGCTAGAGGTGATGGGAGTGTTAGAGGTGATGAGAGTGCTAGAGGTGATAAGAGTGCTAGAGGTGATGGGAGTGCTAGAGGTGATGGGAGTGCTAGAGGTGATGGAAGTGTTAGAGGTGATGGGAGTGCTAGAGGTGATGGGAGTGCTAGAGGTGATGGAAGTGTTAGAGGTGATGGGAGTGCTAGAGGTGATGGAAGTGTTAGAGGTGATGGGAGTGCTAGAGGTGATGGGAGTGCTAGAGGTGATGGGAGTGCTAGAGGTGATGAGAGTGCTAGAGGTGATGGGAGTGCTAAAGGTGATGGGAGTGCTAGAGGTGATGGGAGTGCTAGAGGTGATGGGAGTGCTAGAGGTGATGGGAGTGCTAGAGGTGATGGGAGTGCTAGAGGTGATGAGAGTGCTAGAGGTGATGGGAGTGCTAGAGGTGATGGGAGTGCTAGAGGTGATGGGAGTGCTAGAGGTGATGAGAGTGCTAGAGGTGATGGGAGTGCTAGAGGTGATGGGAGTGCTAGAGGTGATGGGAGTGCTAGAGGTGATGGGAGTGCTTGAGGTGATGGGAGTGCTAGAGGTGATGGGAGTGCTAGAGGTGATGGGAGTGCTAGAGGTGATGGGAGTGCTAGAGGTGATGGGAGTGCTAGAGGTGATGAGAGTGCTAGAGGTGATGGGAGTGCTAGAGGTGATGGGAGTGCTAGAGGTGATGGGAGTGCTAGAGGTGATGGGAGTGCTAGAGGTGATGGGAGTGCTAGAGGTGATGGAAGTGTTAGAGGTGATGGGAGTGCTAGAGGTGATGGAAGTGTTAGAGGTGATGGGAGTGCTAGAGGTGATGGGAGTGCTAGAGGTGATGGGAGTGCTAGAGGTGATGGGAGTGTTAGAGGTGATGAGAGTGCTAGAGGTGATAAGAGTGCTAGAGGTGATGGGAGTGCTAGAGGTGATGGGAGTGCTAGAGGTGATGGAAGTGTTAGAGGTGATGGGAGTGCTAGAGGTGATGGGAGTGCTAGAGGTGATGGAAGTGTTAGAGGTGATGGGAGTGCTAGAGGTGATGGAAGTGTTAGAGGTGATGGGAGTGCTAGAGGTGATGGGAGTGCTAGAGGTGATGGGAGTGCTAGAGGTGATGAGAGTGCTAGAGGTGATGGGAGTGCTAAAGGTGATGGGAGTGCTAGAGGTGATGAGAGTGTTAGAGGTGATGGGAGTGTTAGAGGTGATGAGAGTGCTAGAGGTGATGGGAGTGTTAGAGGTGATGAGAGTGCTAGAGGTGATAAGAGTGCTAGAGGTGATGGGAGTGCTAGAGGTGATGGGAGTGCTAGAGGTGATGGAAGTGTTAGAGGTGATGGGAGTGCTAGAGGTGATGGGAGTGCTAGAGGTGATGGAAGTGTTAGAGGTGATGGGAGTGCTAGAGGTGATGGAAGTGTTAGAGGTGATGGGAGTGCTAGAGGTGATGGGAGTGCTAGAGGTGATGGGAGTGCTAGAGGTGATGAGAGTGCTAGAGGTGATGGGAGTGCTAAAGGTGATGGGAGTGCTAGAGGTGATGGGAGTGCTAGAGGTGATGGGAGTGCTAGAGGTGATGGGAGTGCTAGAGGTGATGGGAGTGCTAGAGGTGATGAGAGTGCTAGAGGTGATGGGAGTGCTAGAGGTGATGGGAGTGCTAGAGGTGATGGGAGTGCTAGAGGTGATGAGAGTGCTAGAGGTGATGGGAGTGCTAGAGGTGATGGGAGTGCTAGAGGTGATGGGAGTGCTAGAGGTGATGGGAGTGCTTGAGGTGATGGGAGTGCTAGAGGTGATGGGAGTGCTAGAGGTGATGGGAGTGCTAGAGGTGATGGGAGTGCTAGAGGTGATGGGAGTGCTAGAGGTGATGAGAGTGCTAGAGGTGATGGGAGTGCTAGAGGTGATGGGAGTGCTAGAGGTGATGGGAGTGCTAGAGGTGATGGGAGTGCTAGAGGTGATGGGAGTGCTAGAGGTGATGGAAGTGTTAGAGGTGATGGGAGTGCTAGAGGTGATGGAAGTGTTAGAGGTGATGGGAGTGCTAGAGGTGATGGGAGTGCTAGAGGTGATGGGAGTGCTAGAGGTGATGGAAGTGTTAGAGGTGATGGGAGTGCTAGAGGTGATGGGAGTGCTAGAGGTGATGGGAGTGCTAGAGGTGATGGGAGTGCTAGAGGTGATGGGAGTGCTAGAGGTGATGGGAGTGCTAGAGGTGATGGGAGTGCTAGAGGTGATGGAAGTGTTAGAGGTGATGGGAGTGCTAGAGGTGATGGGAGTGCTAGAGGTGATGGGAGTGCTAGAGGTGATGGGAGTGCTAGAGGTGATGGGAGTGCTAGAGGTGATGGGAGTGCTAGAGGTGATGGGAGTGCTAGAGGTGATGGGAGTGCTAGAGGTGATGGGAGTGCTAGAGGTGATGGGAGTGCTAGAGGTGATGGAAGTGTTAGAGGTGATGGAAGTGTTAGAGGTGATGGGAGTGCTAGAGGTGATGGGAGTGTTAGAGGTGATGGGAGAGCTAGAGGTGATGGAAGTGCTAGAGGTGATGGGAGTGCTAGAGGTGATGGAAGTGATAGAGGTGATGGGAGTGCTAGAGGTGATGGGAGTGCTAGAGGTGATGGGAGTGCTAGAGGTGATGGGAGTGCTAGAGGTGATGGGAGTGCTAGAGGTGATGGGAGTGCTAGAGGTGATGAGAGTGCTAGAGGTGATGGGAGTGCTAGAGGTGATGGGAGTGCTAGAGGTGATGGGAGTGCTAGAGGTGATGGGAGTGCTAGAGGTGATGGGAGTGCTAGAGGTGATGGGAGTGCTAGAGGGGATGGGAGTGCTAGAGGAGATGGGAGTGCTAGAGGTGATGGGAGTGCTAGAGGTGATGGGAGTGCTAGAGGTGATGGGAGTGCTAGAGGTGATGGGAGTGCTAGAGGTGATGGAAGTGGTAGAGGTGATGGGAGTGCTAGAGGTGATGGGAGTGATAGAGGTGATGGGAGAGCTAGAGGTGATGGCAGTGCTAGAGGTGATGGGAGTGCTAGAGGTGATGGAAGTGTTAGAGGTGATGGGAGTGCTAGAGGTGATGGGAGTGCTAGAGGTGATGGGAGTGCTAGAGGTGATGGGAGTGCTAGAGGTGATGGGAGTGCTAGAGGTGATGGGAGTGCTAGAGGTGATGAGAGTGCTAGAGGTGATGGGAGTGCTAGAGGTGATGGGAGTGCTAGAGGTGATGGGAGTGCTAGAGGTGATGGGAGTGCTAGAGGTGATGGGAGTGCTAGAGGTGATGGGAGTGCTAGAGGTGATGGGAGTGCTAGAGGTGATGGGAGTGCTAGAGGTGATGGGAGTGCTAGAGGTGATGGGAGTGCTAGAGGTGACGTGAGTGCTAGAGGTGATGGGAGTGCTAGAGGTGATGGGAGTGCTAGAGGTGATGGGAGTGCTAGAGGTGATGGGAGTGCTAGAGGTGACGTGAGTGCTAGAGGTGATGGGAGTGCTAGAGGTGATGGGAGTGCTAGAGGTGATGGGAGTGCTAGAGGTGACGTTGAAGAATATAAGTCACCAGTAAGACTGAGAGAAAGATCCAGCATCACAAGACATAAGCACTTGGTGTCTCGTAGCTCGGTTTGTAGCACACTCAGTTTGCACATCCCTGGTATGGTTGGTAGCGCACTCAGTTTGCACATCCCTGGTATGGTTTGTAGCACACTCAGTTTGCACATCCCTGGTATGGTTTGTAGCACACTCAGTTTGCACATCCCTGGTATGGTTTGTAGCACACTCAGTTTGCACATCCCTGGTATGGTTTGTAGCACACTCAGTTTGCACATCCCTGGTATGGTTTGTAGCACACTCAGTTTGCACATCCCTGGTATGGTTTGTAGCGCACTCAGTTTGCACATCCCTGGTATGGTTTGTAGCACACTCAGTTTGCACATCCCTGGTATGGTTGGTAGCGCACTCAGTTTGCACATCCCTGGTATGGTTTGTAGCACACTCAGTTTGCACATCCCTGGTATGGTTTGTAGCACACTCAGTTTGCACATCCCTGGTATGGTTTGTAGCACACTCAGTTTGCACATCCCTGGTATGGTTTGTAGCGCACTCAGTTTGCACATCCCTGGTATGGTTTGTAGCACACTCAGTTTGCACATCCCTGGTATGGTTGGTAGCGCACTCAGTTTGCACATCCCTGGTATGGTTTGTAGCACACTCAGTTTGCACATCCCTGGTATGGTTTGTAGCGCACTCAGTTTGCACATCCCTGGTATGGTTTGTAGCACACTCAGTTTGCACATCCCTGGTATGGTTGGTAGCGCACTCAGTTTGCACATCCCTGGTATGGTTGGTAGCGCACTCAGTTTGCACATCCCTGGTATGGTTGGTAGCGCACTCAGTTTGCACATCCCTGGTATGGTTGGTAGCGCACTCAGTTTGCACATCCCTGGTAAGGTTTGTAGCAAACTCACTTTGCACATCCCTGGTATGGTTGGTAGCGCACTCAGTTTGCACATCCCTGGTATGGTTGGTAGCACACTCAGTTTGCACATCCCTGGTATGGTTGGTAGCGCACTCAGTTTGCACATCCCTGGTATGGTTGGTAGCGCACTCAGTTTGCACATCCCTGGTATGGTTGGTAGCGCACTCAGTTTGCACATCCCTGGTACGGGTGGTAGCTCACTCAACTCACACATCCCTGGTACGGGTGGTAGCGCACTCAACTCACATCCCTGGTACTAGTGGTAGCGCACTCAGTTTGCACATCCCTGGTACGGGTGGTAGCACACTCAACTCACACATCCCTGGTACGGGTGGTAGCGCACTCAACTCACATCCCTGGTACTAGTGGTAGCGCACTCAACTCACACATCCCTGGTACGGGTGGTAGGGCACTCAACTCACACATCCCTGGTACGGGTGGTAGCGCACTCAACTCACACATCCCTGGTACGGGTGGTAGTGCACTCAACTCACATCCCTGGTACGGGTGGTAGCGCACTCAACTCACACATCCCTGGTACGGGTGGTAGCACACTCAACTCACACATCCCTGGTACGGGTGGTAGCGCACTCAACTCACATCCCTGGTACGGGTGGTAGCGCACTCGACACACATCCCTGGTACGGGTGGTAGCGTACTCAACTCACACATCCCTGGTACGGGTGGTAGCGCACTCAATTCACATCCCTGGTACGGGTGGTAGCGCACTCAACTCACACATCCCTGGTACGGATGGTAGCACACTCAACTCACACATCCCTGGTACGGGTGGTAGCGCACTCAACTCACATCCCTAGTACGAGTGGTAGCGCACTCAACTCTCATCCCTGGTACGGGTGGTAGCGCACTCAACTCACACATCCCTGGTACGGGTGGTAGCGCACTCAACTCACGTCCCTGGTACGGGTGGTAGCGCACTCAACTCACACATCCGTGGTACGGGTGGTAGCGCACTCAACTCACGTCCCTGGTACGGGTGGTAGCACACTCAACTCACACATCCGTGGTACGGGTGGTAGCGCACTCAACTCACATCCCTGGTACGGGTGGTAGCGCACTCGACACACATCCCTGGTACGGGTGGTAGCGCACTCAACTCACACATCCCTGGTACGGGTGGTAGCGCACTCAATTCACATCCCTGGTACGGGTGGTAGCGCACTCAACTCACACATCCCTGGTACGGATGGTAGCACACTCAACTCACACATCCCTGGTACGGGTGGTAGCGCACTCAACTCACATCCCTGGTACGAGTGGTAGCGCACTCAACTCTCATCCCTGGTACGGGTGGTAGCGCACTCAACTCACACATCCTTGGTACGGGTGGTAGCGCACTCAACTCACGTCCCTGGTACGGGTGGTAGCACACTCAACTCACACATCCGTGGTACGGGTGGTAGCGCACTCAACTCACGTCCCTGGTACGGGTGGTAGCACACTCAACTCACACATCCCTGGTACGGGTGGTAGCGCACTCAACTCACGTCCCTGGTACGGGTGTTTCCGTAAGAAACATGCTGCCTCTCTTCACCTAGCAGTAAATAGGTATCTGGGTGTTAGCCGACTGGTGTGGGTCTCATCCTGGGGGACAGAATTGACTATTATTTGCTCGAAACATAAGAACATAAGAAAGAAGGAGCACTGCAGCAGGCCTACTGGCCTATGGGGCAGGTCCATGTCAACCCCCGGCTTAGACCAATGGCCCACCCAGTCAGGACACCTCCACTTAAGGAAGGAGCACGGCTTCTGACCCGGTAGCACCAGTTAGTCAGGTCCAACTCACCCACCCACACCTACTCATGTATTTATCTAACCTATTTTTAAAATTACACAACGTCTTAGCTTTTATAACGGTACTCGGGAGTTTGTTCCACTCATCCACAACTATTACCAAACCAGCGCTTTCCTGTATC
>NC_091304.1:14535124-14580124 GCF_038502225.1 Cherax quadricarinatus | reverse complement strand
AGGGACTGATTACCTCAAACTCCTCCTCTCCTTGCCCAGGCTCCCCCAGTCATAGCACTAATACCCACAGTGCTGGTGCTGGCCCTGGCTCCCCCAGTCATAGCACTAATACCCACAGTGCTGGTGCTGGCCCAGGCTCCCCCAGTCATAGCACTAATACCCACAGTGCTGGTGCTGGCCCAGGCTCCCCCAGCCATAGCACTAATACCCACAGTGCTGGTGCTGGCCCAGGCCCAGCCGCTGACCCAGACCCAGCCCCAGCCCCCAGCCCCAGTGCTGACCCAGACCCAGCCCCCAGCCTTACTGCCAGCCCAGACTCTCCTAGGGACACTACCAAAACCAGCACAAAAACAGTAAATATACAACCATCTAAAACCGTAAATATACAACCATCATTGCACAAGACTGTGGCCCACAGTACAGATGTTGGAGAGGAGTCTCCTCCTTCTTCCTCTACTGGGGAAAGTAGATGGAATCCAGGACAGGGTGGCCCTGGCTTGGATACTGAGGATTATAGTGCAGTCCCGGAACCTGCAGAAATTGACAACACACCTCCCAACAATTCTCAACCAAAGGTGAATTTGTGCAAATATTATGCTTGGGGCATCTGTAAGCATGGAATAACAGGGGAAAAAATGGGACATGCAACTTTGACCATCCCAAAAAATGTAGCGACCTCCTGTCTAAAGGAGTGTGTCGTTCTTCCTGTACTTTCTTTCACCCAAAAATGTGCCACTCCTCGGTCCTCCAGAAGCAGTGTTACAACATCGACTGCCCTGCATACCATCTAAAAGGGACCAGGAGGCACAGACCCCACAAGACAAACAATAGTAGCTACGACAACCCAACTCCAGGTGATTTTTTAGTGGCAGGAAACGAAAAAAGAAAATGGAAGGAAATAACAAAAATAGTCCACCAACTTGGAGCCTTGTTGGACTGGAGGCGCAGCCAGTGGCCACCCATGGCCCTCCAGAATTACAACTACTGATGCCAATAACAAAATCCCCCCAACAAACACAGAATACAACCTCATTCATATTTGCTAATATACAGGGCCTTAAGCCATCCACCAACAACAAAATACCTTTTATCAGTGGACTTCTAGAGGAGTCTAATGCAATGTTTGCAGCCTTCACAGAGACTCACACAAAAGATCACTTTGACAGTGAAATATGGATAAGTGGTTACAACCTTTTTAGATGCGACAGAAAAAACAGGCAACAAGGGGGGGTTGGCCTGTATGTCAAAGAGTCCCTTATCTGCACGGAGTTGCTGAACACCACAAATGAGGTAGTTGAAGTTCTATCAATAAAGATCGAGAACCAAAACCTAGTCATTGTGGTTGTATACAAGCCACCAGATGCAACCTCACAACAGTTCAAGGAACAGCTACTGAAAATTGATTACTGTTTGGAAAACCTTCCAGCTCCATCCCCAAACATCTTACTGCTTGGTGATTTCAACCTAAGGCATACAAAATGGAAGAATGTAGCAAATAATGTTATAGCTGAAACAATCCCCGGAGGTAGCGCAGATGAAAGGTCACACACACATGAGCTACTAAGTCTCTGCGAAAAACACACCTTAAGCCAGCAGATAGTGGAGCCAACAAGACTAGAAAACACACTTGACCTTATCTTCACAAATAATGAGGACCTGATAAGAGACATAAGAATATCAAAAACAACTAATTCCGATCACAACCTAATCGAAGTCCAGACGTACATGCATAGGGGTCCTGATCAGCAGAATGCATGTACCTGTGAAGGTGTCTTCACAAAATACAACTTCAACAACAAGAACATCAACTGGGACCAGGTAAACCATGTCCTAAACGAAACATGTTGGGAAGATGTCTTAAATGACTTGGATCCAAACCAGTGCCTTGAAAGGATCAACTTCCTGGTAGCCGAAGCATGTTCTAGGCATATTCCCCTAAGAAAGAAGAAGAGCAGGAGTAAACTGGAGAGAAAAAGACGCTCCCTCTACAGAAGACGATGAAGAGTCACTGAGCTCCTCAGGAGTGCTAGAACATCTGATACACGAAAGGAGGCGCTGACCAGGGAAGTGGAAACTATCGAACTTAAGTTAAATGACTCTTACAGGAACCAGGAGAGGCAGGAGGAGCTTAAAGCTATTAGTGAAATTGAAAGAAATTCAAAATATTTTTTTTCATATGCCAAAAACAAGGCAAATACCACATCTAGTATCGGGCCCTTACTCAGACAGGATGGGTCTTACACAGATGACAACAAGGAAATGAGTGAAATATTGAAATCCCAGTACGACTCTGTGTTTAGTGAACCACTAATCGGTCTGAGGATCGACGAGCCTCAAAACTCCATAAATGTATGCCAGATTTCCGACATTACCCTAACTCCGATAGATTTCGAAAAAGCCATTGACAACATGCCTATGCACTCAGCCCCGGGCCCAGACTCGTGGAACTCTGTTTTCATTAAGAACTGCAAGAAACCCCTCTCGCGTGCCCTAAGTACACTATGGAGGAGGAGCTTGGACATGGGTGAAATTCCACAGTCACTTAAAACAACGGATATAGCCCCACTCCATAAAGGTGGCAGCAAAGCATTAGCTAAGAACTATAGACCAATAGCTCTGACGTCCCACATCATAAAAATCTTTGAAAGAGTGCTAAGAAGCAGGATTGCAAATCACCTGGATTCCCAAAATCTGCACAATCCAGGGCAACATGGGTTCAGGGCAGGTCGCTCCTGCCTCTCACAACTACTGGATCACTATGACATGGCCTTGGATGCACTGGAAGAAAATCAGAATGCAGATGTAATATACACAGACTTTGCAAAAGCATTTGACAAATGCGATCATGGCGTAATAGCCCATAAAATACGTGCTAAAGGAATAACTGGGAAAGTGGGAAGATGGATCTTCAACTTCCTAACAAATCGAACACAAAGAGTAGTGGTCAACAGAGTTAAATCGGAGGCTGCCATAGTGAAGAGCTCTGTTCCACAAGGCACAGTACTCGCCCCCATCTTATTCCTTATCCTCATATCAGACATAAACAGAGATATACACCACAGCACCGTATCATCCTTTGCGGATGATACTAGGATCTGCATGAGGCTGTCATCTGCTGAGGACGCGGTTAATCTCCAAGAAGATATAAACAAAGTTTTCCAATGGGCAACGGTAAACAATATGATGTTCAATGAGGACAAATTCCAACTACTCCGTTATGGAAAACTGGAGGAGATAATAACTAGAACAGAGTATACTACTGACTCCGGCCATACAATAGAGCGGAAAGCTAATGTAAGGGACCTGGGAGTAGTAATGTCTGAGGATCTCACTTTCAAGGATCACAACAGTGCCACGATCGCACGTGCAAAGAAAATGATAGGATGAATAATGAGAACTTTCAAAACGAGAGATGCCAAGCCCATGATGATCCTTTTCAAATCACTTGTTCTCTCTAGGCTGGAATGCTGCTGTACATTAACATCTCCATTCTAAGCAGGTGAAATCGCAGATCTAGAGAGTGTACAGAGATCCTTTACTGCACGTATAAGTTCTGTCAAGCACCTTAACTACTGGGAACGCTTGGAAGCACTTGACTTGTACTCGTTGGAACGCAGGAGGGAGAGATATATCATAATCTACACTTGGAAAATCTTGGAAGGAATGGTCCCAAATCTGCACACAGAAATCACTCCCTACGAAAGTAAAAGACTGGGCAGGCGATGCAAAATGCCCCCAATAAAAAGTAGGGGCGCCATTGGTACACTAAGAGAAAACACCATAAGTGTCCGGGGCCCAAAACTGTTTAACAGCCTCCCATCAAGCATTAGGGGAATTGCCAATAAACCCCTGGCTGCCTTCAAGAGAGAGCTGGACAGATACCTAAAGTCAGTGCCGGATCAGCCGGGCTGTGGCTCGTACGTTGGACTGCGTGCGGCCAGCAGTAACAGCCTAGTTGATCAGGCCCTGATCCATCGGGAGGCCTGGTCATGGACCGGGCCGCGGGGGCGTTGATCCCCGGAATAACCTCCAGGTAACCCATTTCTGCTTTGTATTGGACTGATGAAGCCACTGTGTGGCGAAACGTTTCCTTAATAAAGATTCCCATAAGTTGCATGAGTGTCTCAATCTTCATTTACAAATCAACCTGAGCAGAGAGTATGTAGTGACGTGAGGGGTCAGGTAGCAGTTCTACACTCCTCTCTAGCGCTAAAAGTCGCATGTCCCTTCCTCCCCGCTCACCCCACCGGAGTCCCAACAGAAGAGGCTGAATTTCTCTTCTCAATATCTGTCCCACGATCGCCTTCGCTGCTGGGTTAAGCCCTGGCTCTATTTCTACGACTAAGAACACTCCTCTCCAGCACTATTCTTCGTCTGTCCCGTCTTCCCCGCTCATCCCATTTGGGATCTTACCTGAACTTTCGTTCGTTTCGTTGCTCAGGTAGCTCCGTGCTTTGATAAAGCTCCATTGTCTGGGTGTAACGTAGTCATTAATGGCTCACATTATACTGCATTTGTGTCTACTTTTCCATCTGGAATATATTAAGAGGGATTGATTCCAAACCTGCACACCGAAATTACTACTTATATTTGATAATAGAGTTGTGGATAAGTGGAACAAACTCCCAAGTACCGTCATTGAAACTAAAACCTTGTGTAGTTTCAAAAATAGGTTAGATAAATACATGAATGGGTGTGGGTGGAAGTGAGTTGGACCAGCCTTGCATGGGCCAGTAGGCCTGCTGCAGCGTTCTTTCTTTCTTACGTTCTTATGTACACCCGAGGCTTGGTAGACGGTGCAGGATACCTTCAGTGTAAAGCAGGAGAGTGGTGCGTACACTGAGGGGAATATGCCTTGAACATACTTCAGCTACCAGACAATTGATATTTTTAAGGCACTGGTTAGGGTCTATGTTATTTAAGATATCTTCCCAACATGTTTCATTTGGGACATGGTTTACCTGGTCCCAGTTGATGTTCTTGTTGTTGAAGTTGTATTTGGTAATGGTACCCTCATAACTATGCATTTTACTGCTCAGGACCCCTGTGCATGCAAGTCTGAACTTTGATTAGATTGGCAGAACTCGACAGATTTCTCGAAAATAGTTCCTGATGAGCCGGGTTGTGGTGGATACGTTATACTGGGGGCGATGGGCACTAACAGCTTGATGGATCTGACCAACAACCAGAAGGCCTGGTCTGGGACCGGGCCGCGAGGGCGGTGACCCCAGGTAACCTGTCCTCTTCCCTTCCTCTCTTTTAGTACTGCTTCTCTCCCCTTTCTCATACCCCCTGCTCTCGCCCATCCTCTTTATTCCTATCCTCCTCTCCTCTTCTCTCCCTCCCATCTCTTCATTCACTACCCTCGCCCTTTTGCCTTCCCCTCCCCCTTCTCCCCTTTCCCCCTCTCCTCCCCTCTTTTTCCTTCCTCTTTTTTCCCTCTCCACTCCCCTCCCCGTTTTCCCTCGCCATTTTTTCACTCCTTCCTTCCCATTATTCCCTCTCCTGCCTTCCCCTTTTTCCTCCTCTCTTTTTCCACTACTCCCCTCTTCCCTTCCCTCTCCCTCGCCGCTCTCCCTCTAGTCCCTTTCTCAGTTCTTTCTCCCTTCTTCCTCTCGTCCTCTCCCTCACTCTGCATTCATTGGGAGGGTTGGGGGTGTTGTGGGGGTGGCACGGGAAGGGTTGGGGTGGGAGGGTGTGGATGGAGGGTGGGATGGGCATTGGGATGGTTGGAGGGTTGGTGTATTTGGTAGGGGTAGGGTTGAGTGATGTTGAAGAGTGGTTTGGGGTGGAAGGGGACGATGGGGGGTTAAATGGGGTGAGAGGGTAGGGGAGAAGGGAGGGTTTTGGATGGGGGAAGGTAGGATGGGGTTGGGGGGGGTCACTCACTGGGTTACTCAACATTCTTGTCAAGACGGAAGCCAGGCTAGCAAACCCCACGTGTTTATATACTCACTGGTGTAATCACCAGCTTGTACTCACTTACGTATCCACCAGCTTGTACTCACTTTGTATCCACCAGCTTGTACTCACTTGTGTATCCACCAGCTTGTACTCACTTGTGTATCCACCAGCTTACTTGGAGGTTATTCCGGGGATCAACGCCCCCGCGGCCCGGTCCACGACCAGGCCTTCCGGTAGATCAGGGCCTGATCAACCAGGCTGTTACTGTTGGCCGCACGTAGTCCAATGTACGAACCACAGCCCGACTGATCCGGCACTGACTTTAGGTATATATCCAGCTCTTTCTCGAAGACAGCCAGGGACCTATTGGTAATTCCCCTTATGCTTGGTGGGAGGCTGTTGAACAGTTTTGGGCCCCGGACACTTATGGTGTTTTCTCTTAGTGTACTTAGCTTGTACTCACTTGTGTATACACCAGCTTGTACTCACTTGTGTATCCACCAACTTGTACTCACTTGTGTATCCACCAGCTTGTACTCACTTGTGTATCCACCAACTTGTACTCACTTGTGTATCCACCAACTTGTACTCACTTGTGTATCCACCAACTTGTACTCACTTGTGTATCCACCAACTTGTACTCACTTGTGTACCCACTTGAACAAGAGGGGGGTCGAAGCTCTGCTCCTTACTCAGCCTCGCAAGCTTTTTGGATCTGGTTTCTGGCCTCTTCCATCAAGTTTCTGGTCTCTTGGATCAGGTTTCTGGACCCTTGAACCGGGTATTTGGCCTCTTGGATCAGTTTTCTGACCTGTATCAGTTTTCTGACCTGGATCAGTTTTCTGGCCTGGATCAGTTTTCTGGCCAGAAACCTGATCCAAGAGACCAGAAACTTGATGGAAGAGGCCAGAAACCAGGTTGATCAGGTTGCTGACCTCGGATCACGTTTCTGGCCTCATGTCTTGGATCTAGTTTCTGATCTCTTGGATCTGGGAAATGGTGTGAAGGTGAGGGTAATGCAAGTTCCTTGGATCAAGAACCCTTCACCAGCATGAAGGCACCTTCTCTGGTACAGTGTCATCCAGGTTGGTGGGGCTGCGGGCCGCCAACAGCAGCAAAAGCCTGGTTGACCAGGCTAGCATCAGACGAGCCTGGCCCATGGCCGGGCTCCAGGAACAGAAAGACTCAGGAAACTCATCAAAGGTATATCAGGTTATTAGTGCTAGCGCCATACACGCCCAGCATGACCTTACGTTCTACACGTGTTGTGTTGGATCATTTACCACACGTCTGTACTGTATTAGTGGAGTCATGTGTTTGTTTATTTTTTGCGGTGCGCTCCTGAGGATACCAGTCCTGTGGACGCCGGCGCAGTAAACTAGCCGCTACTCTCCATACGATGGTTATGGAGTGCACAAACTAGCCACTACCCTCCGCAGGATCGTTATGGAGTACACAGACTAGCCGCTGTCCTCCACAGGATGGTTATGGGGTACATAAACTAGCCTCTACCCTCCACAGTGTGGTTATGAGGTATACCTGGAGGGTATTTCTGGGGTCAACGCCCCCGCGGTCCGGTCCATGACCAGGTCTTTGCGTCATATCTGGCAATCGTATAAACACTTTCGTCAGTGCGATTTAGGGTATGTTGGTATGGATATTCTTGCCCTTATGTCAGTGTTGGGTATGTTGGTATGTGTTTTCCTGCCCCTTGCGTCAGTGTTGGGTATGTTGATATGTGCACTCCTACGCTCTGCGTCTTTTTTTGCGTATTGTCGTCAAGGTCTTTCGCGTATATACGTCAGATTTTGCTTGCTGTAATTTCATGTGCGTATGTGAAACAGACTGTTGTTTTCATGTGTGCGTCAGGACCGTGTGTGTATGTACGCTGAATGGTTTCGTGTATGCATTACGTTCGTGTGCGTTTGTTGAATATTTTCCATGTGTACGAAAAGTTCGTGTGTGCGTAGAATGGTTTCCATGTTTGGATGAGGGTATTCATGTGTAGGTTTATTGGCGTTCGTGCGTATGCGTGTGGCAAGTGTGCGTATGTACGTACCACCCATTCGTGTGCGTGTGTTCACTGCGTATATTTTATGTATGTAATTCAAGTGTTATTGCGTATGTGGTAATGATGCTCTAGGCGCTTATGTGCGTCGTTGCTGGCGTATATTCACCGCTACGCACACCAGCGGATGTTGACCCCGTAGCAAGAAGATTGTGACGCTCCTGTAAGTCCCCCCCCCCCCCGCACACGCACGCACGCACGCACACGCACGCATGCACACACGCACACGCACGCGCACACACACACACACACACACACACACACACACACACACACACACACACACACACACACACACACACACACACACACACACACACTAAACAGGCCAAGTACCTATTTGGCAAGAGCCTTTGACAGATGGTAACTACTACACACACACCAGTCCCCCTTCACTTTCTCTCTCTCTCTCTCTCTCTCTCTCTCTCTCTCTCTCTCTCTCTCTCTCTCTCTCTCTCTCTCTCTCTCTCTCTCTCTCTCTCTCTCTCTCTCAGTATGATATTCAATGAGGACAAATTTCAAGTACTCCTATAGGGAAAACTGGAGAAAACAACAGCTAGAACTGAGTACATTATAAACACTAATCAGACAATAGAGCGGAAAAGTAGTGTGAAGGACCTGGGAGTGTTAGTGTCAGAGGATCCCACCTTCAAGGATCACAACAGTGTCACTATCACATCTGCGAGGAAAATGATAGGATAGACGAGAACCTTCGAGACAAGGGATGCCAAGCTAATGATGATCCTTGTTAAATCACTTGTTCTCTCTAGGCTGGAATATTGCTGTACACTAACAGCTCCATTCAAGGGAGGTGAAGTCGCAGATCTAGAGAATGTACAGAGAACCTTTACTGCGCATATAAGTTCCGTCAAACACCGTAATTACTGGGAACGAACGCTTGCAGTCACGACCTGTACTCACTGGAGCACAGGCGAGAGACATACATCATAATCTACCCCTGGAAAATCGTAGAGGGACTGGTCCCAAAGCTGCACACAGAAATCACTCCCTACGAAAGCAAAAGACTGGGCAAACAGTGCAATATACCCACAGTGAAAAGTAGGGGCACCATTAGTACACTAAGAGAAAACACAATAAGTGCCCGGGGCCCAAGACTGTTCAGCAGCCTCCCACCAGGCATAAGGGAAATTACCAATAGACCCCTGGCTACCTTCAGGAGGGATAGATACCTAAAGTCAGTGTCCGATCAGCCGGGCTGTGGTTCGTACGTTGAACTAAGTGCGGCCAGCAGTAACAGCTGGGGGCGTTGACCCCCGGAACACCCTCCAGGTAGAAGTATGATAGTTATAATACCAGGACCTGGTACAATGATGGTAACTATAATACCAGGACCAGGTACAATGATGGTAACTAATACCAGGACCAGGTACAATGATGGTAACCGTAATACCAGGACGGTACAATGATGGTAACTATAATACTAGGACCAGTACAATGATGGTAACTGTAATACCAGGACCAGGTACAATGATGGTAACTATAATACCAGGACTAGGTACAATGATGGTAACTATAATACCAGAACCAGGTACAATGATGGTAACTGTAATAACAGGACCAGGTACAATGATGGTAACTATAATACCAGGAGCAGGTACAATAATGATAACTATAATACCAGGACCAGGTACAATGATGGTAACTGTAATACCAGGACCTGGTACAATGATGGTAACTATAATACCAGGACCTGGTGCAATGATGGTAACTATAATACCAGGACCAAGTACAATGATGGTAACTATAATACCAGGACCAGGTACAATGATGGTAACTATAATACCAGGACCAGATACAAATATGGTAACTATAATACCAGGACCTGGTACAAGTATGGTAGCTATAACATCCTAGGTTCTCTACACATATGCTACTATGTATGATAATCTATGTAACTTTATTTGTGTATACCTGAATAAACTTAATACCAAGAGAGATATTTTACCAGGATAGATATTTTACCAGGAGAGATATTTTACCAGGAGAAATATTTTACCAGGAGAAATATTTTACCAGGATATATATTTTACCAGGATAGATATTGGCAGTTTGGAGGGATATGTTCTGTATCTTTATATGTGTATGCTTCTAAACTGTTGTATTCTGAGCACCTCTGCAAAAACAGTGATAATGTGTGAGTGTGGTGAAAGTGTTGAATGATGATGAAAGTATTTTCTTTTTGGGGATTTTCTTTCTATTTTGGGTCACCCTGCCTCGGTGGGAGACGGCCGACTTGCTGAAAAAAAAAAGATATTTTACCAGGAGAGTTATTTTACCAGGAGAGATATTTTACCAGAAGAGATGTTTTACCAGGATAGATATTTTACCAGGAGAGTTATTGTACCAGGAGAGATATTTTACCAGGAGAGATATTTTACCAGGAGAGATATTTTACCAGGAGAGTTATTTTACCAGGAGAGATATTTTACCAGGATAGATATTTTACCAGGAGAGATATTTTACCTACCATAGTGATATATATTGTACAATCGCGTGGATGTGAAATATTAAAGTTTCACATTTACAGGATGAAAAACATAAATGTTTTGAATTTTATATAATCACAGAAATGCGTGATCTTCGATTCTCAGAAAAAAAAATCCACTATTTGTATATAGAATTGCGTCGAATTTGGAGAATTGTGGGTGTAAATTTTTGGAGTTGCGGCAGTAATTTATAGGAATATAGAGTTAGAGTTTGGGGTATAGATTTAGTAGGTGGGCGTGGGCGTGGGTAACACACTGCACTTCCTGGTGCAGGAGCCACTATCTGCCTCCTGTCCCGCCACACTTGCCTATTTTAACAGTGGTTCCTTCACTACCCCGCCTCCTGCCTGTGTCTCTGTGCTTCAACTTGTGTCTCCACACATCGTCCTTTTTCAATCATCCATCTCTCCTTTCCCGCTCCCCCATATTATATATATATATTTTTTGTTCGCCGATTATCTAGGTGATCGGTGTTTTAGTGGCTCGTAAAATTTTATCCATTTTTTATTTTATTAATTTAAGTTTGGAGTGCTAAATCCTTCGGGGTCATGCGTCTTTGGGACGCTTTCTTATTTGATCTGGGAAAAGGAAACTTCAAATCTTTGGATCAAGAGCCTTTCAGTAGCGTCGAGGCATCTCCTTGAAGGGTCTTTAGCCATAATGATACGTACAATTAAGTGTTATCGGCGATACTTGTGAGTGTAATGTGAAAATGAACAATTCTTTGATGAGCGTGAACGATACACTGTGACGCCTGAGCGACGTGCATGAGGGTGGCTCCGCCCACTATGCGGCACTCTGGTCCCTGATTGGCCACGAGGCTTCCCATGACTCCGTCACCCCGCCCACCCACTGCCTGAGTGGGCGGGGCTTGTGTTTTTATCCCGCTAGACAGCAGTTAATAGAATCTCACAGAATTAATAGATCTTTTTCATGGCGCCTCTCTAATGTATGGGTCGGTCAGGGATGAACGACGCCTACTTATCTACGGTGTAATTAGCGCGGCCGTATTATTATTGCTGCTGAATCAGTAATGACCCATAAAAAAGGCACTCCTGGCCTCCGGTTGCGGCCTCTCAGTCCTATGCTCTCCAGCCAAAATTTGGCCGCTGTGAAATTTTATCATGAAGAGGCACATAGCAGCCTTCACATCGCGCATTCTAGAAGCTGTCAACTTTGACGAATTACTATTTTTATCCTCTCCTTTTTGTCCTTAAGCAAAGCAGTTCTTTCTGTCGCTTATCTTGGCTAAATCTTAACTATTTTCTAGTTAGTGAGATACTTGTATATATTCTATGTACCCTGTTCATGTAAGGAAAAAATGGTACAAGGCATAGGCTTGTGTAGTACAGTACATTACATCGCAAGCTGTTAGTGTACACCTACACTCACCTGTTTTCTTGATGTAATATTTCTAAATAATCTTCGTGTATAGTTAATATGAACACTATGTGCCTGCAGTTATTATTATTATTATTATTATTATTGTTATTATTATTATTATTATAGGAAAGCGCTAAAGACGTAGGGGGTGATTCAGCCTTTGAGGAGAAGGAAGGACTTAATTGTGATGCCAAGAAAGAGAGAGTAACTTAATTCATTGGACTCCTGAGTCCTGTTGCTGCTGCTCCCTTTTTTCATTTTCTTTGCATTCCTTGTTTTTGGTGTCTCGAAGTGGTTGCCTGATTTCTTTTCCTCCAACACTGGTGTATTTTACTGAAAAGATTTGCAGCTTTTAGATACCTATTTATAAATTTTATTGTTAAAATCGCTGTTATTTTTTCCGTGAAATAATAATTAGCATTTTGGAACGACTTCAATTTTTTTTTCTCGGCTGATTTATTTGTCGAATATGATATTACCCTGAGAAAGCCTCTTCTGATTGACAACAAACTTTCAAGACTTGTGTACCCTAATTAGAAGAAGGTTAGGATTGTTATTGGAGTGTGTAGGTGCCAATTTTGCAATTATATTTTCAAAATAGTGTGGTATTCTTTTACCAAGAAATATTTTGACTATGCCTTATGCATAAGGCTTCAATCGTTTATTTCTGTTGCATCTTATTAGAAGGATGACAGCCTTTAATATAGGCTGTATTGGTACAATTTTATCAATATACTAAAGAACAAAATGGCACAATACCGTGACTGAAACAATACACAAATAACCCGCACATAAGAGAGAGGAGCTTATGACGACATTTCGTAAATGGTCCAAATCGGACCGAAACGTCGTTGTGAGTTTATGTACAGGTTATTTATGTCAGTATACTAAGTACTATAGTTAAAGCCGTGGAATCGTTGGATTTCATGCTGTAACTGGAGAATAGTCTTTTTGCTCGGCTTCAAACTTTTGGTATTTTTACTTTACGGAATCACATTGTTATTGGTTGTGTAAGTCAGAATTTGCCAGCTTTATTCGACTTGAAAATACTTCGGACTTGTAACGCTGATGCATTTTATGAAAAGGATGATACTTAATATGTTTAGGTTGTGTAGGTACAAAACTGGAAATACACTAACATACTTAAAAATTTTTGTATCATTGGAATCTGTGAGTTAACTGGAGAATGCTTCTTCTGGTTGAATTCAAACTCTCATTGTGTGTCTAATTTAGAGGAAGAATTAATTTTATATGTTCTTTGTGGACTCTGGTTTTCTAATTTTATTATTAAAATGTTTTAAGTATCATACTCTCCTGGACCACTATGAAATCGGGCTATTACGCTGAAAAATTATACTGCTTTTAGAACATTGTAAATCTATACCATGTCATTTTTTACACAGTTCCTTTTAGTCATTTAGGAGGTATCCATTTATTTTTATCTTAAACCTACAACAAATATTAAACGTTTAGCTGGCTTTAATATATATATATATATATATATATATATATATATATATATATATATATATATGTGTGTGTGTGTGTGTGTGTGTGTGTGTGTGTGTGTGTGTGTGTGTGTGTGTGTGTGTGTGTCGTGCCGAATTTGTAAAACTGGTCAATTAGCAAGAACTCATTTAAAATTAAGTCCTTTCAAAATTTTTCTCTTATACGTTTAAAGATATATTTTTTCATTAATGTTAATATAAAAAATTTTAATTTTGCACCAAAAGAATCTTAGAAAACTTACCTAACCTTATTATAACAAGAGCAATTTATTTTATCCTAACCCAACTAAATATATTTTAGATTTGTTTACAGTATTTTAATACTAAACAAACACAGTGAAATATATTTTTTTCGTTACGTTCAGAATGATTTTGGCGAAATTATTACATACACAAATTTTCGCTTGTCCTATATGGCAAGATGAACGTTGCCATTTAAGCCAAGATTGCAAGTTCTGCCTATTCGGCACGACATATATATATATATATATATATATATATATATATATATATATATATATATATATATATATATATATATATATATATATATATATATATATATATATATATATATATATATATATATATATATATATATATATATATATATATATATATATATATATATATATATATATATATATATATATATATATATATATATATATATATATATATATATATATATATATATATATATATATATATATATTTACAACGCTGTAGTTTACTATGTGTCCTTGCATGGGAGAATAATTTGTATGAGTTTCATTAAGATCAGTCATTTGGTTTCCATGACATAAATGGGTGAACACTGACCTTGAAAAACCACTCGCAAACACAAATATTTTTTTTTTAGTCGTGAAAATCTACGGAAATCACTCGCCAAATACTGTCAGGTGATTGTCTCATTAAATTATTACATTATGTACACTGTTTTACTGGGTTCACCTCGTTTTATCATGCACTCACGAATGCACATACATTTGTTCCCTTTCTGTGAGAGACTAATTTGGAAACTTCAAAATATAAGTGAAATAAAAGGTTTGAGAGGAAAATGTAAACAGCTGTAAGAAGGAAAATGTCCTGGTGGGGAGATTGTCACGAGTGGGGTTCCGTAATGATCTGTACTTACTAGTTTAAGTAAATGACTTTACAGAAGAAATGAAAATCTATATTTATATTTGTGGATGATACAAAGCATTTTAAGCAAACTAAAAATGGCTGTAAATCTTTACAGGATGACTCGGATAAATTCAGCAAATGGAGTGATTAGTGAATCGGAACATAATGTAGATAAATGCCATGTAATGGAAATAGGAGAAAGTGAAATCAGGCCACATGAAGAATAGCGTGACAAAATCATGAGAGTATAAGACAAAGGGAGAAAACTAGTTGTTACTAAAAAAAATTGTCACGGGATCATATAAACGTTGTTGCTGCTGCTACTACTGTTGTTGTTGTTGTTGCATCTGCTGCTACTGTTGTTGCTGTTGCTGCTACTGTTGTTGCTACTACTACTATTGTTGCTGCTGCTACTACTGTTGTTGCTATTACTGTTGTTGCTGCTACCACTGGTGTTGCTGCTGCTACATCTGTTGTTGCTGCTACTACTGCTGTTGCTGCTGCTACCACTGTTGTTGTTGCTGCTGCTACTGTTCTTTCTGGTACTACTGTTCTTGCTGCTACTACTATTGTTGCTGCTGCTGCTACTACTACTACTGTTGTTGCTGCTACTACTATTGTTGTTGCTGCTGCTACTACTACTGTTGTTGCTGCTACTACTATTGTTGCTGCTACTACTGTTGTTGCTGCTGCTATTGTCGCTGCTACTACTGTTGTTCCTGCTGCTACTACTGTTGTTGCTTCTACTACTCTTGTTGCTGCTGCTACTGTTGTTGCTACTACTACTGTTGTTGCTGCTACTACTGTTGTTGCTGCTGCTACCACTGTTGTTGCTGCTGCTACTGTTGTTGCTGCTACTACTATTGTTGCTACTACTGCTGTTGCTACTACTACTACTGTTGTTGCTGCTACTACTGTTGTTGCTACTACTGTTGTTGCTGCTACTACTGTTGTTGCTGCTGCTACCACTGTTGTTGCTGCTGCTACTACTACTACTGTTGTTGCTACTACTACTGTTGTTGCTGCTACAACTGTTGTTGCTGCTGCTACTGTTGTTGCTGCTACTACTACTATTGTTGCTGCTACTATTGTTGTTGCTACTACTGTTGTTGCTACTACTACTGTTGTTGCTGCTGCTACCACTGTTGTTGCTGCTGCTACTGTTGTTGCTGCTGCTACTGTTGCTGCTACTACTACTGTTGTTGCTACTACTACTGTTGTTGTTGCTGCTACAACTGTTGTTGCTGCTGCTACTGTTGTTGCTGCTACTACTACTATTGTTGCTGCTACTATTGTTGTTGCTACTACTACTGTTGTTGCTGCTACTATTGTTGTTGCTGCTGCTACCACTGTTGCTGCTACTACTACTGTTGTTGCTACTACTACTGTTGTTTTTGCTGGTACAACTGTTGTTGCTGCTGCTACTGTTGTTGCTGCTACTACTACTATTGTTGCTGCTACTATTGTTGTTGCTACTACTACTGTTGTTGCTACTACTACTGTTGTTGCTGCTACTACTGTTGTTGCTGCTGCTACCACTGTTGTTGCTGCTGCTACTGTTGCTGCTACTACTACTGTTGTTGCTACTACTACTGTTGTTGCTGCTGCTACTACTGTTGTTGCTGCTACTACTGTTGTTGCTGCTGCTACCACTGTTGTTGCTGCTGCTACTGTTGCTGCTACTACTACTGTTGTTGCTACTACTACTGTTGTTGCTGCTGCTACTACTGTTGTTGCTAATACTATTGTTGCTGCTGCTACTACTGTTGTTGCTGCTACTATTCTTGCTACTGCTACTACTGTTGTTGTTGCTGCTACTACTGTTTTTGCTGCTGGTACTGCTGTTGTTGCTGCTATTGTTGCTACTGCTACTGCTGTTGTTGCTGCTACTACTGTTGTTGCTGCTGCTACTGTTGTTGCTGGTACTACTGTAGTTTTTGCTGCTATTACTGTTGTTGCTGCTGCTACTGTTGTTGTTACTATTAATGTTGTTGCTGCTACTACTGTTGTTGCTGCTATTATGACTATTTGAAAGAGCTCTTCTCTCGCAACGCGACCTGAGACTAGGTTTTCCTGGTGACCAACTGATAATCCAGGCTGTTGCTGCCCGTAGTCATGAGGCTTACATAACCATCATTCAAAAACTTGCCCAGTTTCCCTGGAGAACATCTGCGTTTGTTTGTTAGATTAATATTTCTTACATCTGCTGGCAGTTACTGTTATTATTATTATTATTTTCGTACTACTTTCATGGGGAGCGCTAAGCCAGTAAGGGTCATGCAACACTTGGGAAAGGAGAGGCAATCAGGCTGCAGTTCAGCGAGTCAGGAGCCTTCACCGGCACCAAGGCACCTACCTACCTTCCTTGAAGGATCTTTTGGTGGCAGGTTGAAGAGTCTTTGACCACGAAGGTTGGCAGTGTTCTCCTATTGTGATTTGGCACCCCTATTTCTCTATGTTATTGTCTGCATTTCCTCCTAGTATTTTTCACTCAGCATGTGACTTTGGTAGTGTGTAGGTTGGCTACCTGCCCTTCAAATATTTTTCGAACGCACGTACGTGCTTACACACACACACACAAGTATATATATATATATATATATATATATATATATATGTGTGTGTGTGTGTGTGTGTGTGTGTGTGTGTGTGTGTGTGTGTGTGTGTGTGTGTGTGTGTGTGTGTGTGTGTGTGTGTGTGTCTCGTGCCGAATAGGTAAAACTTGCTATTTTGGCTTAAACAGCAACGCTCTTCTTGCCGAATAAGACAAGTGAAAATTTGTGTATGCAATAATTTCGCAAAAGTCATTCTGGACCAAACGAAAAAAATATATTTCATTGCGTTTCTTTATTATTAAATTTATGTAAACCTATCTAAAATATATTTAGTTGGATTAGGCTAAATTAAATTGCGCTTGTTATAATAAGGTTAGGTAAGTTTTCTGAGATTCTTTTGGTACAAAATTTTTAATTTTTACATTAACATAAATGAAAAAAAAATATATCTTTATAACATAAATGAAAAAAATATATCTTTAAACGTATATGAGAAAATTTTAGAAAGGACTTAATTTTCAGTGAGTTCTTGCTAATTTACCAGTTTTACCTATTCAGCACGACATGTATATATACATTGGTACAATATATCAGAGATTATAAATCTCTTCCAGCTCCTTTGAAGCTGGACACAAGTCAAGTACACAGCAAGCATTTCCTCTCTAGATGGCCACACTGGCTGGCCTTCCAGAGGGGCGCTGGTAAAGAATATAAAATATTTATCTTTTTTCCATTCTACAATACATTTTTGGCAATTACAGCAGCATTTTAGAAGTTTGGTGGATTATATTCAGGCAGTAAACGATCTCTGTATTATCTGTTTGTGATATCCTGCCTGCCCTTAAAGGAACCATGATTATTATTACAATCAAGGGGGAAGCGCTAAACCCGGAGGATTATACAGCGCCTGGGGGGGATGTGGAAGGCATTCAGGCTTAATTCGGGGAACTGGAGCATAGATCCAATTCCCTAAATCAAGAGCCCCTCACCAACATCAAGGAACCTTCCTTGAGGGGAAAGGAACCATGAGCCAATTTTTGATCGAGAAGTTCTTATTGGCCAGCCTTTCGTTTTCCTGCTCCTGGATACATTTGATTTATAATGTTCTCTAAACAGGTCGGCCGCCATTATCATACTTGATCAGCTGTTACCACAGCTCCATTAACACCTGACAACGTTATATATCCTCTATTTCTTTTGAGTTTTTCGTTTTCTGGTTTAAAATCTATTTGGGAATTTTCTGTTGCAAATTTTAGTTTCTGTTTGCTTTCTATGTTTTTGAATTATTATTATTATTATTATTATTATTATTATTATTATAATTATTATTATTATTATTATTATCAAAACTAAGCGCTAAACCCACAATGGTCATGCAGCTTTGTTTTTGTAGATTTTATTTTCCAGTTTCTGTAGTTTTGAAACTCTTCCAGGGAAGGTGCCTTGATGCCAGTAAGGGACTCTTGATCCAGGAAAATGGGCCTGTCCTTATCCCTGCATCGAAGATGATTGTCTTCCATTCCCAATACACTATGTGACCCGTGCGCGTTTAGCGCTCACCCCTGATGATTATTATTATTTTTTTTGAAGCTCGGGCTCGGTGATTGAAGGCAGGTTCATGTGGATAATTTAAAAGCTTAACAATTTTAAAGAGAAAAAAACGAACTTGCGGCAACACAGTGAAAACAGGAACAAAAACAGAAAATGCATGTGAAGTGATAGTAAGGTTAGTGAATAGGACGTGTGGCGATAATAAGAATAGTGGATAGGACGTGTGGCGATAATAATAGTGGAAAGGACGTGTGGCGATAATAAGAATAGTGGATAGGACGTGTGGCGATAATAAGAATAGTGGAAAGGACGTGTGGCGATAATAAGAATAGTGGATAGGACGTGTGGCGATAATAAGAATAGTGGAAAGGATGTGTGGCGATAATAAGAATAGTGGATAGGACGTGTGGCGATAATAAGAATAGTGGAAAGGATGTGTGGCGATAATAAGAATAGTGGATAGGACGTGTGGCGATAATAAGAATAGTGGAAAGGACGTGTGGCGATAATAAGAATAGTGGATAGGACGTGTGGCGATAATAAGAATAGTGGAAAGGACGTGTGGCGATAATAAGAATAGTGGATAGGACGTGTGGCGATAATAAGAATAGTGAATAGGACGTGTGGCGATAATAAGAATAGTGGAAAGGACGTGTGGCGATAATAAGAATAGTGGATAGGACGTGTGGCGATAATAAGAATAGTGAATAGGACGTGTGGCGATAATAAGAATAGTGGAAAGGACGTGTGGCGATAATAAGAATAGTGGATAGGACGTGTGGCGATAATAAGGTTAGTGTATAGGACGTGTGGCGATTATAAGGTTAGTGGATAGGACGTGTGGCGATAATAAGGTTAGTGGATAGGACGTGTGGCGATAATAAGGTTAGTGGATAGGACGTGTGGCGATAATAAGGTTAGTGGATAGGACATGTGGTGATATTAAGGTTAGTGGATAGGACGTGTGGCGATAGTAAGGTTAGCGGATAGGACGTATGGCGATATTAAGGTTAGTGGATAGGACGTGTGCTGATAGTAAGATTAGTGAATAGGACGTGTGGCGATAGTAAGGTTAGTGGATAGGACGTGTGGCGATAGTAAGGTTAGTGGATAGGACGTGTGGCGATAGTAAGGTTAGTGGATAGGACGTGTGGCGATAGTAAGGTTAGTGGATAGGACGTGTGGCGATAGTAAGGTTAGTGGATAGGACGTGTGGCGATATTAAGGTTAGTGGATAGGACGTGTGGTGATAGTAAGGTTAGTGAATAGGACGTGGTGATAATATGGTTAGTGGATAGGACGTGTGGGGATAGTAAGGTTAGTCGATAGGACGTGGTGATAATATGGTTAGTGGATAGGACGTGTGGCGATAGTAAGGTTAGTCGATAGGATGTGGTGATAATATGGTTAGTGGATGGGACGTGTGGCGATAGTAAGGTTAGTCGATAGGACGTGGTGATAATATGGTTAGTGGATAGGACATGTGGCGATAGTAAGGTTAGTCGATAGGACGTGGTGATAATATGGTTAGTGGATAGGACGTGTGGCGATAGTAAGGGTGGTGGGTACGAAGTGGTGGTGGCATTGATAGTAAATTCGAGTAGTGGTGGTTGTGACAGTAAGTTCATGTTGATGTAGGTTTGCCAGGATGGGTCCTGACCCGGGTCTCCTCCATGTGGTGACCCGACAATGACTCCCGAAGGAATTCCGGAGTGTATTCAAGTGATACACCGTTCACAGCCCTATGGCGGGGGCAGCCCTGTGACAAGGGTGCGGTGAGTCTTCTTCAGTAGTGCAGCAGTTAGGTACAATCATCGTCGACGCTCTGGTGTCAGGGCTGGTGTTCTCACTGGTAAAAAGCTCTGCTTTATTTGAACCACTCCTGCCACCCAGGCCGCAGCCCGAGTGCCAGAGCCAAACCACCCGAGAACAATACAGAGACACAGTGGGGTATATATCGTGACAGTAAGGTCGGGTGGTGGTGGTAGGGTCAGGTGGTGGTAGTGACAGTAGGTCGGGTGGTAAGGTCGGGTAGTGGTGGTAGTGACAGTAAGGTCGGATGGTAAGGTCGGGTAGTGGTGGTAGTGACAGTAAGGTCGGGTAGTGGTGGTAGTGACAGTAAGGTCGGGTGGTGGTGGCGGTAGGATCAGGTGGTGGTAGTGGCAGAAAGGTCGGGTAGTAGTGATAGTGACAGTAAGGTCAGGTAGTGATGGTAGTGACAGTAAAGTTGGGTAGTGGTAGTAAGGTCGCGTAGTAGTTGTGGCCGTATGGTAGGGTGGTGGTGGTAGTGGCAGTAAGGTCAGATGGTAGGTGGTGGTGGCAGCGTGCCCAGTTTGTTTACGTCTGGCGTTGTGTCAAGTGACCGCCAGAGGGCCAGGTGTTGGCGGGAACTTTTTTTTACCGCCAAATCTGGATGTGTCTCATTAGTGTGAGTCGATGTTAGCTTTGTGCACCTGCTTTATGAGTTGATGTTAGCTTTGTGCACCTACTTTATGAGTTGATGTTAGCTTTGCGCACCTGCTTTATGAGTTGATGTAAGCTTTGTGCACCTACTTTATGAGTTGATGTTAGCTTTGTGCACCTACTTTATGAGTTGATGTTAACTTTGTGCACCTACTTTATGAGTTGATGTTAGCTTTGTGCACCTGCTTTATGAGTTGATGTTAGCTTTGTGCACCTACTTTATGAGTTGATGTTAGCTTTGTGCACCTACTTTATGAGTTGATGTTAGCTTTGTGCAACTACTTTATGAGTTGATGTTAGCTTTGTGCACCTACTTTATGAGTTGATGTTAGCTTTGCGCACCTGCTTTATGAGTTGATGTTAGCTTTGTGCACCTGCTTTATGAGTTGATGTTAGCTTTGTGCACCTACTTTATGAGTTGATGTTAGCTTTGTGCACCTACTTTATGAGTTGATGTTAGCTTTGTGCACCTGCTTTATGAGTTGATCTTAGCTTTGTGCACCTACTTTATGAGTTGATGTTAGCTTTGTGCACCTGCTTTATGAGTTGATGTTAGCTTTGTGCACTTTGAGTTGATGTTAGCTTTGCGCACCTGCTTTATGAGTTGATGTTTGCTTTGCGCTCCTACTTTATGAGTTGATGTTAGCTCTGTACCTGCTTTATGAGTTGATGTTAGCTTTGTGTACCTGCTTAATGAGTTGATGTTAGCTTTGTGCACCTACTTTATGAGTTGATGTTAGCTTTGCGCACCTGCTTTATGAGTTGATGTTAGCTTTGTGCTCCTACTTTATGAGTTGATGTTAGCTCTGTGCACCTGCTTTATGAGTTGATGTTAGCTTTGTGTACCTGCTTAATGAGTTGATGTTAGCTTTGTGCACCTGCTTTATGAGTTGATGTTAGCTTTGTGCACCTGCTTTATGAGTTGATGTTAGCTTTGTGCACCTGCTTTATGAGTTGATGTTAGTTTTGTGCACCTACTTTATGAGTTGATGTTAGCTTTGCACACCTGCTTTATGAGTTGATGTTAGCTGTGTGCACCTGCTTTATGAGTTGATGTTAGCTTTGTGTACCTGCTTAATGAGTTGATGTTAGCTTTGTGCACCTGCTTTATGAGTTGATATTAGCTTTGTGCACCTGCTTTATGAGTTGATGTTAGCTTTGTGTACCTGCTTTATGAGTTGATGTTAGCTTTGTGCACCTGCTTTATGAGTTGATGTTAGCTTTGTGCACCTACTTTATGAGTTGATGTTAGCTTTGTGCACCTGCTTTATGAGTTGATGTTAGCTTTGTGCACCTACTTTATGAGTTGATGTTAGCTTTGTGCACCTGCTTTATGAGTTGATGTTAGCTTTGTGCACCTGCTTTATGAGTTGATGTTAGCTTTGTGTACCTGCTTTATGAGTTGATATTAGCTTTGTGCACCTGCTTTATGAGTTGATGTTAGCTTTGTGCACCTGCTTTATGAGTTGATATTAGCTTTGTGCACCTGCTTTATGAGTTGATTTTAGCTTTGTGCACCTGCTTTATGAGTTGATATTAGCTTTGTGCACCTGCTTTATGAGTTGATGTTAGCTTTGCGCACCTGCTTTATGTAATGGACTGAGTAAACAAGTACTGCAGTGTTTTTCTTAGAGCAAGAGGTTTATCTTGCATTTTTATTTATTTTTAAATAATAATAATTAACTCACAACACACTTTGAGAATATATATAAGGTATCCTCTCCCCCCTCCCCCACGCAAATGAACCGTGTGAAGGTTAGGATGAAGAGGTAGTTGATGCTAATAGTATACACAGTTTCAAGATTAGATATGATCGTGCCCTGGAGGCAAGAAATCAGTAAAATTGGTCGATAAGAGTTAAGAGGCGGGGCCACAGAGCTGTGAATCGACACTAGCAGATACATCTAGGGAGATACAACTAGGTAGGTATTCTCTCTCTGGTCGTATGTGGGACAAGCACTTGCAGGTGTTGCAAAAGTTGCTCAAGGGCGCACTGTTGGGGCGCCCACAGGCACGTTCCCAGGATTGCCTTCTTGGCGCCTCTCTTAACCCAGTCTGTCCTACCTCCTCTTACACTACCATCGGTCATAGCTCTTACGTTCCTACTGTATATCCTACCTCCTCTTACCCTACCGTCTGTCATATCTCTTACGTTCTTCCAGCTATCCTACCTTGACCTCAGCTCCTCAGCCCCAGCTCACAGCTCGATCTCTGTATGGTGAAACTTTGGGCATGTTTCCTTACATCTGCTGTCCCTGTTTACCTAGCAGGAAGTAGGTACCTGGGTATTAGTCGAATGTTGTGGGTCGCATCCTGGGAGGTGACAGTGTTAACCTGAGTTGCCTGAAATTCTCTGCCTAACCAGGGGTTTTCTATATAGTATGACAATGATGTCAGTTAGGTATGTAATAGTTGTATCACGTACTAGTAGAAATATATATATATATATATATATATATATATATATATATATATATATATATATATATATATATATATATATTTATATATATATATATATATATATTATATATATATATTTATATATATATATATATATATATTATATATATATATATATATATATATATATATATATATATATTATATATATATATATATATATATATATATATATATATATATATATATATATATATATATATATATATATATTTATATATATTTATATATATATATATATATATATATATATATTATATATATATATATATATATATATATATATATATATATATATATATATATATATATATATATATATATATATATATATATATATATATATATATGTATATATATATATATATGTGCCAAGAGAGTATATGTAGGATAAGTTGAGTCGCTTTAGGCTAGTATTGGTTGAGTGAGCGTCATTTTGTGTTGTCTTTCTGCTTGGCTCTAAGTACAAGTTTAAATCAAACAGGCAGTTATGAAGAGGTTTTACATTAATTTCCTCACCTTCATAAACACTGAACAAACACCCAGGGGTGTACGTACAAGCTGTTTATTACAAAACTTAATCTTTCAGTTTTGTTTACTGCATATTATTGGGTGTTATCTGCGTATGTATTTGTATTTGCGATATGAGTCAATATTGTTGATGAGATAGTCAATATTGATGATACGATAGTCAATATTGATGATGAAATAAGATAGTGCAGGTTTAATGCATGAGCGAGCGTTGAGGTGCTTAGGTGCAACTGATTCCATCAGGTCATGGTCTGGTTGGTGTTGCGTGAGCGAGTGTGGAGGCCCTTCGGTGTAACTGGTTCCACTAGTGACTAGGCCATGGTTTGACTGGTGTTGCGTGAGCGAGCGTGGAGGCCCTTTAGTGCAACTGGTTCCACTAGGCCATGGTCTGACTGGTGTTGCACGAGCGAGCGTGGAGGCTCTTGGGCGTAACTGGTTCCATCAGGCCATGGTCTGGCTGGTGTTGCGTGAGCGAGCGTGAAGGCCCTTCGGTGCAACTGGTTCCACTAGGCCATGGTCTGACTGGTGTTGCGTGAGCGAGCGTGGGGGCCCTTCGGTGCAACTGGTTCCACTAGGCCATGGTCTGACTGGTGTTGCGTGAGCAAGCGTGGAGGCTCTTGGGTGTAACTGGTTCCATCAGGCCATGGTCTGGCTGGTGTTGCGTGAGCGAGCGTTGAAGTGCTTGGGTGTAACTCCATCAGGCTAAAGCCCTTTGGTGTAACTGGTTCCACTAGTGACAAGGCCATGGTCTGACTGGTGTTGCGTGAGCGAGCGTGAAGGCCCTTCGGTGCAACTGGTTCCACTAGGCCATGGTCTGACTGGTGTTGCGTGAGCGAGCGTGGGGGCCCTTCGGTGCAACTGGTTCCACTAGGCCATGGTCTGACTGGTGTTGCGTGAGCAAGCGTGGAGGCTCTTGGGTGTAACTGGTTCCATCAGGCCATGGTCTGGCTGGTGTTGCGTGAGCGAGCGTTGAAGTGCTTGGGTGTAACTCCATCAGGCTAAGGTCCGGCTGTCTAGGCTTCAGGGCAGCATAAGAAGAGCAGGCGGGTCAGGACTCTTCCCTGCTATGTTCATTAAGCCGAACCTGTGGTCAGTAACGACGGATATTATATTTATGTCTGAATTACTGTCTGTGTGTAGAAGAGTAATTACTACTGGTTCTTTTTCCTGTTCTTTCTCCTTTACTTCCTCTTCTTTATCAGGTATCCCTGTAGGGAAGAGGGGGAAATGACGCATGGCGCTCAGTTCGCTTATTTAACAGTGCTTTCGTTAACCGGCGGCATTACTGAAAATTACTGAACTCATTGATTTAAAACTTGCAATGCTTTTGTATCCCTATAAATCGAAACTTGGTGTAAAAATTGGGCAGGATATCTTACTCTTCTCCGGCGGTCGTGATTGTTTATCGGGATCACCGTCTACGCAATGGAATGGCAATGTGTAGACTGTAATAAAGTTGGTAGAATTACCGACAATATGTAAAGTAAAAGGACACAATTGCAACTAATGTGGCATTTTATTGTGGCAACGTTTCGCTCTCCAGGAGCTTTATCAAGCCATTACAAACAATACATGGACACAGAGGGTATATAAAGGCTCAGAGTGAGGTGCAATACTAGTGAGGTACCATTTCGATGTTCACTAGTGGTGGTAGTAGTAGTAGTAGTAGTGACAAAAACAATACAATATGGTAGAGCAACCATTTCGTACATGAGAAAAAGGATATAAAAGCTATTACTTGGGTAACAAAAATAGGTTGGACAAATATAGACTGGAAAGAGGCAGCTTGTTTCAGTGTTCACTCCTTGTAATGTGCTTGTGTAGTATAACAGGAGAGACTATGTGATGGCAGGGTTTCCTGTTTTCAGGAGGATTTTTGCTAAGACTTCAGAGATGGTGAAACTGCCGTTGTTTTGTTTAATTGTATTCGAAACAGCGATCAGTGCTGATTCGAGGCATTTGCGTCTGCGGAAATTAGTTTCTTTGATCACTAATTGGGCGTCTCTGAATTTCATGAGATGATTGGTGGAATTTCGGTGTTGTACACAGGCGTTGTTCAAACTCTCACGATGGAACGATAGTAGGTATCGACGAAACGACAGTGTGTGTGGGAACTACTAAAACTCACTACTCGATGGAACGACAGTAAGTGTTGACAGAAGGACAGTAAGTGTCGACGGAACGACAGTGTGTGGAATTATACCAAACTTACTACACGGTGGAACGATAGTTTGTGGAAGTATACAGGGTGAAACAACAGACGTGAATGAAAGCAGATGATAGAGCAGCAGGAATAAAAGTTCAAAAAGATATATCATAGTTTATGCCTAGGAAAAAGTGAAGGGATTAGTCCCAAATATTTACGATGAAATTACTCTTACGAGAGTGGGAAGCTCAGCAGACGGTGCCAAGTAGCCGTAATGGAAAGCCGGGGTACATTGAATTGGTGTATAACCATAACTTTTAAAGGGGTGGCCCGGTAACCCAGTGGAAGGCCTCGGTCAGATGACCAAAAGCTCCAGCTGCGTGCGGGTCATTATTTTGCTAAAGACCCGCGTCAGGAAACACTTGTCCTGTTTCCCGATAAACCTTACCTTACCAGACTTACATTGAGTACGCTAAGAGATAACTGAATAACACCCTCCAAATTGTAACGGGGAATTACCCAACAGATCCCTGACTGTCTTGGAAAGTTAAACTGACAAGTTCCTCGAGTCAGTCGCTGATCAGTCAAGTGCCAGATCAAATCAACCTGACTATGATGGCTATATAGGCGAGCGGGCCGAGAATAGCAACAACCTGGTTGATGGGTTAGAGCTGGTATAATGTAATACTGACAAATAAGTCATAACATGTGCAACATCAGGATATTTCACTCACTGGAAGATTCGGCAGTCCAGTCAACGGATTGACAGCTTCCAGTGAGCGAAACGTTTCCTTAATTAAAAATATCCCAGTGCTGCGAATGTCTTAATTGCATACAAGCAAGGTATATCAAAGGTAAACCTAGTTGATCACTCAACAAGGAAGCCGGGCCTCAGGATAGGCTGCGAGGGTGAAAAGAACCATTGAAATCGGCCACAGGTATGTCCCAGCTGAACTGTGTTGCATACGTTGGTTTACATGCTGTTAGTAGCAGCAGTCTGACTGATGTAGCTTATTAACCAGAAGGCCTTGTCTGAGACCTCCAAAGTCAACGAGTTAATCTAAATAATTATAAGTTTATTGTTGCTATTCTGTTCACGTGTGCGCGCTCGCGAGTGTTCGTTCGTTCATTTGTTTGTGATAATTGTCTTACAGTATTCACTGAATCATCTCAAGTGTTACCATGTATTAACAGTGCCCATGAATATGATTATTATCGTTATTATATACCCGTAGGGGTCAGAAAGTGCCTGCCACAAATTGGAAATGAAACCCGTATTTTTTTTTTTTTGTTCTTTAAACTTAACCATTTTCCACGGAGGAAAACATGGCGTTTTTCATATCCTGTTTATGGACTTTTGATTTATTACAGTATTGTAACATATTTTTTTTCGTTTCATATGTAAAGTTATATTCATTTCTTTCTTTACAAGAAAGTTGTAAATTAACGTTTGTAAATAAAATTCACATTTAATTAATCTTTATCAAATATGCCGGAATAATTTTATTGAAATTGTATTGCGTTTGATTATGGTTATAAAAATATTTCATGTAAATAATTTAAGTGCTCATATGAGAAACTTTGCAGTATGCAACATTGTTTAATAATATATTGAGAAGGTGAATGGAGAATATGTGAGGCCTCTCAGCAGTGGCCAAATTAATATAGTGTACCCCACGAAACTTTAATTGATATTATTATTATTATTATTATTATTATTATTATTATTATTAAAGTCATGGGAAAGGACTAAATCCTTAAGGATCATACATCACCTGGGAAACGGGAGTTTAATCAGGTTTGATCTGAGGGAAAGAATAGCTCTTTCCTTGGATCAAAATCATTTTATCAGCATCATGGCACCCCTCCCCATTTAAGTGTTAACATGATCATGCAGTATGCTAAAAAAAAGGTAAGACGTGTAAGATTATTAGAATTGCCAATGATGGAAAACAGTTGAAGGCATGCAGTTGTAATATATTTTAACACATCAGTTGTTTCTTTATCGAGGTAGTTTAACCCCCCCTCCCCCCCAAAAAAAGGAAACACATTGATCATCATTCTTTCAGTTGCTGGCTTGGCATCACTGTTAATTATATTCATGGGGGAGCACTAAATTCGTAAGATTCATGCAATAGATGGATAATTGGTGGGTTGGGGTCATCAGGTTGGATCTGAGGAAGTGAAAGGTTGTGTCACTTGCTCAGATCAGGAATCCTTTACCAGCATCAAGACACTTTTAAAGTAACAAGTATATTATGGATTGCTGTAGCAGGTACGAAATTCTCTCTTTCATACACAAGTGGATTTTTCCACATAAACTCGGCAGTCAACACCAGTCTAACCCCATATTTTACAGCCAAAACTGCATTGGTATTATTATTGTTATTTACAAAATGTACCAAATAACAGTATGAATTTACCATAAGTGAGACGTTCCTGAAGTTCAGTCACCATAGATGGAGAATGTTACATACTAATGTGCTAGAACAGTTCACAACTAACAAATTGCAGTTGAACTAGACAACATTTTGGTTCATCGTGGACCATGTGGAAAATTGCATTTACCTGAATGTAACTCATTATGTACATAACAGTAAATGATAACAAAGATAATTATTATTTATCAGAGTTACATAGACAAGTAGGAATTTGGGACACCTAGGTCACAAAAAATGTCCTCCTTCGATACCTACCACTGTCATATCCACAAGTTGCTCTAGACCTATTAATTACAAATGAAATATACATCACCAAGAATTCTGGTAAATATATAAATTTGTGGACTGTATATTAAAAATAATAAATGATTATATATATACACATACACATAACAGAAGGAGAATATCTTAATATCACTCACCAATTTGACTGGAGATTAAGGTGTCATGTACAGGACCCCCCTTTTGCCTACATTTATGAAAAATTTACTGGCCAGAATTTAAACATAAATTAGACAGCTTATCTGAGGTTCCTGGAGTTGTCCTGTCCTGTCGCCTGATACTCAAATTATGCAGGAATGCACATCCAACAATTTCGTTTCCTATTTGAGAGGTGTCAGCCCAATTTTACCTCTAGAGCATGAAAATTTTTTCTCATTACACTAACGCTTCTAGTTCAAATTCAAACAAAATGGCGAGTGCCTTCTGCACAGGCGCAGCTTCCCATTTTTTGACATAAATATTATTAAATACAGTATGGCCATCTATTTACGTATAACTACTGTATTTCTGGAAAATATATACAGTATTTTCCACAGTCACCATAGATGGAGAATGTTACATACTAATGTGCTAGAACAGTTCACAACTAACAAATTGCAGTTGAACTAGACAACATTTTGGTTCATCGTGGACCATTACCACGTTGACACTTGACAATGGTCCAGGACGTATTGAAACGTCAACTAGTAAGACTAACTTTACAAATACTATGAATACATAATGATTTTGCAAAGTATTTTTTTCTTCATTAAACACTGTTAATATTCAGTATATTAGGTTATGCAGAATTGTTAAGGTTCTAGATTTGCAAATTTTGAGATGTATTTAAGAAGTGAAGTCTTAATTAATGAAAAAGTAATTTAGAGCCCACTGCACATTATATAAAAATCCATCAAAGAGTATGCAGAACCATTGTGGAGTCTACACCAAATTATACACCTTCAGAAGAGAAGACGTCTGGACAACCTTGGAAGATAGGCAACATGATTACAGCATACAGTACAAGATAATCAGATGCATTAACAGTGTGGAGAGGAACAGACTATTTGAAAGGACACAGGAACATGCAGATGGAAACTTAAGACAAGAGTGGGCCAGAGAGATGTTAGAGATACTGTACAGTAAGCCCCCAACTTACAACGTAAATGCATTCTTGAAAATTCATCATGAGTTGATTGTTCAGTACTTGGATGCAATTTTCCTATAAGAAATAATGTTAAAAGGGTTAATCATGCATTCCCCAGTCTTCAGTGTTCTTATCTAATTTCAATTATTTTTTCCTACAAGATTGTTAACTTCAAAATTTTTTACCCTCAGTATGCTTTTTAAATTGCATATACAGTATGTAGTACATTATCTCAAAGGTCATAGATTTCCTGTTCTATGGCACTTTTGTATCCCCCACCACCAATCTTGCGCTTTCCAATCATGATGCACAGCTGTTTTCCAAGGTAAATTATTAAAAATACAGCAAACATGCATTGATATAATGTTTGCTTTCAGCCACCAGCCAAAGCACTGCCTTCTGCAAACACTTCTCCACCAGCGTAAGTAGTCCCCACTACTGAAAGTGGGAGTCACTTGTTCGTAAGAAATTAATTGAGCCCAAAATGTTGATGTTGTAATTAGGAAACCTTATATCTTGGATATTCATAAATTGGAGCCATTCTGCACTTCCATTTCTGAGTGGTTAGGAAGTAGAATGAAGTGAGAACTCAGTGCTTTGAAGCTAGTACCTTGGATAACTTTAAAAACTGACTGAATAATTTTAAGAGTGACAGGGGTTGATTTGAAAAGGACACAATACAGCATGGGCATTTGCTGTATTGTGTCGCTCCTCTGTTTTTGTGTTCCTATGAGTAGATTGCAACCGTTCATGAGTAATTGAGACTGGGGGGGGGGGGTCTGAGAACTTTGACTAAACCACTGTAACCACAATTAGGTTTCAACAAACAGATAATTGCACAGTTGGTAAGATTGGCTACAAAGTTCCTCTAGAAACTAAACTTCAGCTGTGCCTTGACACTCATTTACTTAGTGGAAGTGTAACTAGATGTGGGAAAGAGCAGAGGTTGATGTATGGGGTGTAGACCTAAGGTAATTCCTATTAGGGATATTATGGGTTGCTGAACTGAACAGTGAAGTAACATAGGTTTCTTGCCCTGTGCATGCAAAACACCACTGATCATAAAATTCAGTTCGGTAATATGAAAAAAGTAAAAAAGAAAAATAACCCATGGTTAAAAAATAGTCAAAAGGCAAAATTTGACTGTAAAATGCCATGGAAGATATTGAGAGAAACTTGGACAATGGAAAATATTTGTGAAAAATGCTTTGAATGTCCATACCTTTGTAGGACTAAGAATATCTCCCAAAGGTTTACCTCTTTTTAGGAATGCATGTATTGTACTAGAATAAAGAGAAAAACTGTTTCAAGAATGAGTTAGCTGATAAGCCAAAAGACCAACTCAAACTGTTTCATATCAATATTACACATCAAGAGAGGTTCCTTGATGCTGGTGATGGGCTCTTGATCCAAAGAATTAAACCTGAACTCTCCTTTCTTGAATCAGACCTGATCATCTCTCATTTTCCCAGGTGCTGTATAACGCATATAAAGTTAGTGCTTCCTCATGAATGTAATAATATTCTTATTCAGAAAAAGACCAGATTAAAAAAAAGTGAACAAGGCACTCAAAAAATTCCAAGGTCTTTTAACTGAAAAAGGGTAAATGCCATTACTTAAAAAAAATGCTCCTTTATGATAGATTTTCTATCCTGTGCTGATAGACTGCATTTATTTGGGCTTATTGGAAACTTTAATACATTAACCCCCTATGAAAGACTAATCTGGTAGCTACCAAATGTACTGTAAGAGTGTGCCAATGTAATATATTGTCTTCATCTAAAGAAAAAGAAATAAAATAGAAATAACAAATATGTAACAAAATGAATCCAGGAATTGACATGAGATATGGCATGAAGAATGAAAACACTAATTTGCCTTCATTAAAAATAAAAGATGAGGTAAGGTAAGCATTTTTTTTTAACCCTTAAACGGTCCAAACGTATATACATATATGTTCTCTCGTGTAGCGCCCTAAACGTATATATACGTTTCCTTTGTCATTCATTCAACATTGCCATGATAAGACTGAGTCGCCTAGACATGAGAGAATGGGTGTGTGCACTCACTGTGCGCCATATGAAAAAAATTGGGGATGCCTGGGTACCATATGCTCTTTTTTCCTATTAAAAAAAAAAGATTTTTTTTTTCTCAAAAAATTCAGGGCGCTACGCGAGAGAACGTATATACATGTATATGTTTGGACCGTTTAAGGGTTAAACTGCTGCAACAGACTATTTCAAAGTAAGATGGTGTAAAAAATAGCAACAGAGATGGAGTAGTGCAGTATGTATGTATTCTTTTTAGAATTAGAGGTGGATGGTATAAATACACTTGAGGTTGTGTACTACGAAAATGGGCACCAAAAAAAATTTGTGGTAAGCACAATTTTTTTGTGGTGCCTTTTTTTTTTTTTTTTTGTTTTCTCTGGCACATTTGCCCTTAAATTGAAATCCAATGAGTACACCAAAGTGTACTCATTGGAATTCCCACACTCAAATCCAGTTTCTTTCTGGTTGTTCTTTTTTTATGAATTAAGCAGATTAGATCAATGTTTAAAGACAAAAATATGGGATTTTTCTATTTAGTAACATACATGTAAAATATAATATTGGATTTTTTAAAATAATTTGGACATGTGAAATTTCATATTATCCAGGAGCCTAAGCTTTAAAATATATTGATGGGGAAATCCTAAATAAAATTCACAATGTGCATTAGATCAAAATTGGAATGTGGATGGTGTATATATCTAAAAAAAATAAAGTGAAATAGTGTATAATAAATTTAAAGACATGCAGAAATAATGATTATAGAGTTAAGTCATGAATTACAAAGAAAGATTGAAATGTCCTTATTGTTATACAGGAGGAATAGAAGAGATATGATAACTAGGTAGCACAGTGTATATTATAAAAGAATATGAGAAAATAGAGAAGGAAAATATCTTGGCACCTTCAAAGGAAGAATGACAAATCATAATTTCAGATTATGGGAAAGCAGTGGTGGAAAGTATTTCTTCACAAATAATAGGAGATAACCTGAAACTTAATGGCATACACATGTACTGATAGCATACACGTGTATAAGAGCAGCTGATGCTCACATGTTTACCAGCAGGGAACTGTGTGGTATCTTTTTTGGGCAGCTCCTGTGGTAGAATTTGCCCAAAATGCATAAGTGCATTGTACACAGTGGCTAAATGGTTATAAGGGAATGAATAAAAAAATATTCTGTTTTAATGTTGTTATTGTATATTGTTATTGTATATACTGTGTTGTAAATTGATGTATAATGCAATAGTCTAGTGTATCACAAGTAGCTGAGATGCATACATAATGCTTCACTAAGATAGACATTTGTTCTTACAGGGTTGGCGCCGTATGCAGGACTCTACTCTCTCTTGGCCGTGTCTGCTGCAGCTACTCCAGTCACCACCACCACCCCCACCAACCGTGCCCCGCCACCCATGTCACCACCCGCCCCACCCATCACCACGCCCATGGCAGGAGTTGTGCCCACGCATGCCGTCCTAGCGCAGCTCCATGCGTTATGCGTCCAGCAGAAAGGTGGTAACAGTTGGCTCTTTGCTACATTGTTGGTTTTCTTTCTTATCTTTTTTCTTTCTCCTCCAACTTTTCTCAGAAATTAATAACACCAAATTCTTCTCTTAGGAATATGATGATGTCACAGGTGGCACTACAGTGATATACTTTACCTCTTTATATAAAATCAGAGAATAGAATTGATATGAAGACTTGTCAATGATGCGTTATTTTGTAAGTGCTTCAGGTATTCATACCCACCTTATTAGAAATCCTATGGCTTGAGGGCAACTGAGGGTCAAATGAAGTGCAAAGTTGTAATTTAAAGCAGTGCTTTTCACAGCTGAGTGATTAAAATTTAAACAAGAAAAAGCAAGTTGCAACCAACTTATATGAGCATATGAATCCCTCCTGGCATTAATGTTCTCTCTATTACACCACAATAGTAAATCAAAGACAAATAAATAAAGCAAGGCTTTAATACAGCAACGTTTCCTCTAATGTGGACTTTATCAACTTACATATAGAACATAGCACTAAGAGGAATGTTGGGTCAAATGATAAAAGTGCAGAGAAAACCTATGTAGCTGGGTGGACAGTGAGGTATAAAAGAATTAAGTATGTGAGGTGTTATTAGGGGGGAATGAGTACTGTGTGGGTAGGATTCAGTGACATATGATGAAAAACTTGTAATTATACTGGCTGATCTTTCTTTCAGGGAACACAATAAGGCAAATGTCACAACAGCCAGGAAGATGACAGAGTGGATAATGAGGACTTTCAAAACAAGGGAAATAGCAGCAGTGGTGACACTTCAGTTCGCTTGTGCTTTCTCATTTGGGATATTGTTCAGTGTTGATAGCCCCATTCAGGGCAGGAGAGATATCAGAGATGAACAGATTAAGATCATTTAAGGCCTACACAGAGCCAATGAAATATTTAAATTACTGTACAGCCTCTCCTTGTTTAGTGACATATTCGTTTACCGACGCCTTGGATTTATGATGGGCTCTCTGACCAGTATACATACCTAAATAATGTATATTAGTGCAGATTTCCTGTGTTCTGTTTATTACAATATACGGTACATTACTGTATAAGCATTTAAGAATATACCAGAAATGTTATAAATGGTGCAAAGGTGAAATTAAAACAATATAAAAAATGTTTGATATAAACCTACTACCATTATAGCATGCTCCTCACTAAGCGATGAATTCGTTTACTGACGTGATCTTAGGAATGGAACTCCATTGTTAAGTGAGAAGAGGCTGTACTGGGAATGCGTTAGGGTTCTAAATATGTACTTCTTAAAGCAGAGGAGAGAGAGGTACATGATAATATATACCTGAAAAGTACTTAAGGGCCTTGTCCCAAATCTGCCTGCTGCCATAACAACACATTGGAGTGAGAGATATGGGAGGAAGTATAAAATAAACCCAGTAAAAAGCAGGGGCATTGTGGGCACAATAAAAACATCGTATCAATATCTGTGGCCTCATACTATTCAACATCTTACTAGTAGATATCAGAAACATTGTTGGGACAAATGTAGAAGTCTTTAAGAGTGGACAAGTATCTCCACCAGGTGCCAGATCAGTCAGGCTCTGGTGAATATGTTGCCAAGCGGGTTGCCAGGCAAGCCCCAGACAAGCCTGCCCTGAGGGAGTAGAAAAGCTCTTGAGACTCATAAAAAAGTATCTCAAAGGTATAGGTACAGTGTTCTGGAATGGGGTGGGCAAGTGTTTTTGAAATGATGAAGTTACCTGGGTTTTGTTTGATGGTGTCTGAGACCTGGATGGTGGCAGCCTTAAGGCATATTTACGTGTGTGTCATTCTTGTACAAGATTACGTAACCTCATCTTACTTCGATCAATGAGAAGTGATCACCAGTTATGCAGACTGTTGACATGACCATTCTACATGCATATTTGAACTTGTGTTGAGACCATGGTACATCTCACCTACATATGTAATAGTTTGTCACAGCTGAGACAAGAAATGTTGTAAATGCCAGTTGAGCAACTGGAAGATTTGGGAAGATGTGGGTGCATGGTGTCCTCAGTCGTTTTGAAGATCGTTATTGCCTCCTCTTCGTTGACTTTTCAAAAGATAGTGTATATAATTGTAAAATCAATATTTCCACTGGAAAGATAATTTGTCCTGTCCATTTCTCTCCTTTCTCTTGGAGAATTGGAAGTGAATCTGGTTTTACATTTTCTAGATGTACAGTGGACCCCTGTTTATCAGCCGGTTCTGTTATCGGCCAACTCAGTTATCGACCGGTTTTTTGGCGCCCGGTTATTGGCTGTTAATTCGGTTATCGGCTGTTTGGGATGTGTCCATCTGCCGGCTGGGGCCGCTTGCGCGTCAGTTTGGCTTTGTCTCTTGGTGGCTGAGGAAGCTTCTGCTCATACATCCAAACATTTCGCTTGTTTTCCATTGTTTTTAGTGTTTTTTTTTGCAGTGCAACTGTGAAATAAGTAACCATGGCTCTAAAGAAAGTTCCTGTGATAAAGAAAGTGAGAAACACCATGGAATTTAAGGGTGAAGTGATAGAAAAGTTTGAGAGTGGTATGAAGGTGGTTGAACTTGCCAGGATGTAAAGCAAGAATAAATCAACAATTACATCCATCCTGTAAAGTAAAAGGACACAAGTGCAACTAATGTGACATTTTATTTTGGCAACGTTTCGCTCTCCAGGAGCTTTGTCAAGCCTGGAGAGCGAAACGTTGCCAAAATAAAATGTCACATTAGTTGCACTTGTGTCCTTTTACTTTATATATTGTCGGTAATTCTACCAACATTATTACATCCATCCTGGCAAAGAAAAAACAAATCGAAGATGCTAATGTTGCAAAAGGAGTGACTTTTCTAACTAAACAAAGGCCACCAGTAATGGAAGAGATGGAAAAGTTATTATTATTTTGGATTAAGGAAAAAGAATTAGTGGGAGATAGTGTTGTGGAGTCTATTATTTGTGAGAAGGCAAGGCAGTTTCATGAGGATCTTGCAAAGAAAATGCCTGGAACAAGTGCTGCAGTTTGCAAATTTATGGCCAGTAAAGGATGGTTTGATAGATTTAAGAAGCGTAGTGGCATACACAGTGTTGTAAGGCATGGTGAGACTGCAAGTTCTGACAAATGTGCGGCTGAAAAATTCATGCAGGAATTCCAGGGGTACATAGAGGCTGATGGATTCAAACCCCAACAAGTGTTCAATTGTAATGAAACAGGCCTGTTTTGGAAGAAAATGCCAAACAGGACCTACATTACCCAGGAGGAAAAGGCACTGCCAGGGTACAAGCCTATGAAAGACAGGCTTACTCTTTTGTTGTGTGGTAATGCTAGTGAGGATTTCGAAGTGAAGCCTTGACTCGTGTATCACTCAGAAAATCCGTGTTCAAGAAAAGCAATGTCATGAAGAATAGATTGTGTGTGATGTGGAAAGCTAATCATAAGGCATGGATCACAAGACAAATTTTCAAAGAGTGGGTTAATGATGAATTTGGCCCAAATGTGAAAGAATACCTCCTGGAAAAGAAATTGCCACTCGAGTGCCTCCTGGTACTGGACAGTGCTCTTGCACATCCTCCTGACTTGGAAGACCAAGTGTTTAGGGACTTCGTTTTTATAAAAGTGAAGTTCTTGCCTCCTAACACCACTCCTCTTCTCCAGCCCATGGATCAGCAGGTCATTTCTAACTTCAAAAAACTACACAAAAGCAATGTTTCAAAAGTGCTTTGAAATGATCTCGGACACTCAGTTGACCCTAAGAGAGTTCTGGAGGAATCACTTCATTATCTTTCATTGCATAAGCCTTATAGGTGAGGCTTGGGAAGGAGTGACTTCCAGGACTTTGAACTCTGCTTGGAGAAAACTGTGGCCAGATTGTGTCCAAGAGAGGGATTTTGAAGGGTTTGAGGCTGACCCTGACCCTGCTGACCCTGTGGACTCTATTGTGGCACTGGGGAAGTCTCTGGGGTTGGAGGTGAGTGGCGAGGATGTGGAAGAGTTGGTGGAGGACCACAGGGAAGAACTAATCACTGAAGAGCTGCAAGAACTTCAACTTGAACAGCAACAGACTGCAGCTGAGGAACTTGCTTCAGAGGAGGAGGAGGAAGAGGGAGTGAAGGAGGTGCTTTCTTCAGAGATTAAAGAGGTGTGTGCAATGTGGACTAGGGAGCAAGCTTTTATAGAGAAACACCACCCTGACAAAGCTGAAACAAGCCATATCTGCAACATGTTTAATGACAAAACCCTGTCCCACTTCAGGGAAATCTTAAAGAGATGCCAAAAACAGAGCGCTCTGGACAGTTATTTTGTGAGACAGGGGTCCAGTAACTTTCAAGCTGGTCCTAGTGGCATTAAAAGACAAAGAAGGGAAGTAACCCCAGAGAAGGCTTTGCTACCTAAAGTCTTTATGGAGGGGGATTTCCCTTCCAAACACTAACTCCTCCCTCTTTCCTCTTCCCTATCTTCCAGAAGCTAGCATTAGCCTTCAATGAAGGTATGTAATACTTACATAATTGTTAATTTTTTTTTGTGAATATTTTTGGCTGGAACGGATTAATTGTATTTCCATTAATTCTTATGGGAAATATTAATTCAGTTTTCGGCCATTTCAGTTGTCGGCCGACCTTCTGGAACGGATTATGGCCGATAACTGGGGGTCCACTGTACTAGGAAAATTTTGCCACCCACTCAGCCACTCAGATCTCACCTGCACTTCTGTCATCTGATGTAACCTTGTTCTTAGCACTTGACCACTGGCCATTATAAAGAAGGTTGTATATTTTGTGTAACTTGATAAAGCCTGGGCAAAACATAATATTTATAACATTTTTGTACAGGCTACAAGCTGTTATCCTTCCTTAGTTCATTTCAAAGCCCAGTCCAGTTTCAGGGATGCTACAACACCCTGGGATGCCACTTACAACAGTTCACTAACACCCAGGAACCTACTTACTGCTAGGTTAACAGGGACTGGAGAAATAAGGATATACACCAACACTTCCACCTGTACCAGGGACGGAACCACAGACACTCAGTTTTCTACCAACCAAGCCACGGGACACCAGATTCTGTCAACGTGTCTTTGATATACTACTTGTTGGCTTACTGCCTATCTTACATGTTCAGTACAGCAATATATAAACCTCATGTTGCAAGTGTGTGGCAAATATGCACTGTACAGTAGTTTACTGTACTTGAGATATTCTACAAAAAGTAGATTAGAATACACAAAGAAGTTTAAGCTACTTAAAAAAAAAATCAAGGAATAATAAACTTAAAGGGTAAAATATTTTTTATCTTGCATTAAAAGTGCAGCATGGTAAACTTTACAAAAAATACAGTATGAAGTTTACATAAAGATGTTAATCTTTCTTTCAACACACCGGCCGTATCCCACTGAGGCGGGGTGGCCCAAAAGGAAAAACGAAAGTTTCTCCTTTTACGTTTAGTAATATATACAGGAGAAGAGGTTACTAGCCCCTTATTCCCAGCATTTTAGTCGCCTCTTACAACACGCATGGCTTATGGGGGAAGAATTCTGTTCCACTTCCCCATGGAGATAAGAGGAAATAAACAAGAACAAGAAATAGAAAGAAAATAGCAGAAAACCCAGAGGGGTGTATGTATATATATGCTTGTACATGTATGTGTAGTGTGACCTAAATGTAAGTAGAAGTAGCAAGACGTACCTGAAATCTTGCATGTTCATGAGACAGAAAAAAGGATGCCAGCAATCCTACCATCATGTAAAACAATTACAGGCTTTCGTTTTACACTCACTTGGCAGGACGGTAGTACCTCCCTGGGCGGTTGCTGTCTATCAACCTACTACCTAGGAAAGATGTTAATGTCTGCTATAAAACAATTTTTTTTCTGAAGGTATCAAAACCCAAGTACATACAGTGGAACTCCGGATTTCGTATGCACTGAATATCGTATGTTTCGGATTTAGACCACTTGTTTTGGGCGAAATTTTGGTTTGGATTTTGTACTTCCACCCAGAAATCATACATATCAGATGGGGGTAAACCCCCCCCCCCCGCGGGGGGGGGGGGGGACCGGCGTACATGTCTCAGTTTGGCTCTGTCACTGGTCGAGTGAGTATTACTTCGCGTGTTCATCCAAAACATTTCATAATAATCCATTGTTTTTTGTGCTTAACTATTGAGTGCCACTGCGAAATAAGCCACCATGGGCCCAAAGAAAGTTCTTAGTGCCAGTCCTTTGATAAAGAAGGTGAGAAACACAATAGAATTCAAGAAAGAGAGTGTAGAAAAATATGAAAGTGGTGTACGTTTAGCTGAGCCTGCCAGGATGTATGGGAAGTCGAAATCAACAATCTGTTCCATCCTGGCAAAGAAAGTAGAAATCAAGGAAGCTAAAGTTGCAAAAGGGGTAAATATGCTAACGAAACAGAGATCACAAACAATTGGAGATGTGGAGAAGTTGTTGGTGTGGATCAATGAAAAACAGTTAACTGGAGACAGTGTTGTGGAGTCGATCACTTGTGAAAAAGCAAGGCAGTTGCGTGCGGATTTCGTAAAGAAAATGCCTGGAACGAGTGCTGCTGTTACTGAATTTAAAGGCCAGCAGAGGCTGTTTCAACAGATTCAAGAAGCGTAGTGGCCCATTTTAGGCAAAATCTTAAGAGACACCAGAAACAGAGCTCTCTGGACAGATTTTAAGTGTGACAGGGGTCCAGTGCCAAAGAAGGGAAGTAACTCCAGATAGGGCTTTGATACCTGAAGCCCTTGTGGAGGGGGATTTCCCTCCAAACAATAAGCTCTTTTCTCTCTCCCCTCCTCGCCTTCTTCCATATGCCAACAAGAGTCTTCAATAAAGATATGCAATAGTGATTTAAAGGTTCATGTATCCATTTCATTAGTGCTTTATATTTATTTCTCATTGTTTTCTGTATGTAAAACTATAGTTATTCTTTAAAAAATGTATTTTTTGTTAATATTTTTGGGTGTCTGGAATGGGTTAGTTATATATACACGTACATTATTTCTTATGGGAAATATTACTCAGTCTTTGTATGTTTCGGATTTAGACCGACCTTCTGGAACGGATTAAGTACGAAATCTGGAGTTCCACTGTACTGTACTATACTATATAGGGGTGGACCTGGTGTGGTGATACTCTATGTAAAGGACATGTGATGTGCACTTATCAAGATATTTACTGTCTTGATTAGCATGTATGCATCTTTTTACCTTCAACTACTTAATTAAATTTCAGATTTACATGATACCAAATATTTTTTGCTTTAGAAATATGATTGTAAACTCTTGGTTGACTAGCTCCTAATTTTTTTTTTTTTTTTTTTCAACAAGTCGGCCGTCTCCCACCGAGGCAGGGTGACCCAAAAAGAAAGAAAATCCCCAAAAAGAAAATACTTTCATCATCATTCAACATTTTCACCTCACTCACACATAATCACTGTTTTTGCAGAGGCGCTCAGAACACAACAGTTTAGAAGCATATACGTATAAAGATACACAACATATCCCTCCAAACTGCTAATATCCCAAAGCCCCTCCTTTAGAGTGCAGGCATTGTACTTCCCATTTCCAGGACTCGAGTCCGGATATATAAAAATAACCGGTTTCCCTGAATCCCTTCACTAAATATTACCCTGCTCACACTCCAACAGCTCGTCAGGTCCCAAATACCATTCGTCTCCATTCACTCCTATCGAACACGCTCATGCACGCCTGCTGGAAGTCCAAGAGCCTCGCCCACAAAACCTCCCTTACCCCTTCCTTCCAACCTTTTCAAGGACGACCCCTACCCCGCCTTCCTTCTCCTACAGATTTAAACGCTCTCCATGTCATTCTACTTTGATCCATTCTCTCTAAATGACCAAACCACCTCAACAACCCCTCTTCAGCCCTCTGGCTAATACTTTTATTAACTCCACACCTTCTCCTAATTTCCACACTCCGAATTTTCTGCATAATATTTGCACCACACATTACCCTTAGACAGGACATCTCCACTGCCTCCAACCGCCTCCTCGCTGCTGCATTCACAACCCAAGCTTCACACCCATATAAGAGTGTTGGTTCTACTATACTTTCATACATTCCCTTCTTTGCCTCCATAGATAACGTTTTTTGACTCCACATATACCTCAACGCACCACTCACCTTTTTTCCTCCATCAATTCTATGATTAACCTCATCCTTCATAAATCCATCCGCCGACACGTCAACTCCCAAGTATCTGAAAACATTCACTTCTTCCATACTCCTCCTCCCCAATTTGATATCCAATTTTTCTTTATCTAAATCATTTGATACCCTCATCACCTTACTCTTTTCTATGTTCACTTTCAACTTTCTACCTTTACACACATTCTCAAACTCATCCACTAACCTTTGCAATTTTTCTTTAGAATCTCCCATAAGCACAGTATCATCAGCAAAAAGTAACTGTGTCAATTCCCATTTTGAATTTGATTCCCCATAATTTAATCCTACCCCTCTCCCGAACACCCTAGCATTTACTTCTTTTACAACCCCATCTATAAATATATTAAACAACCATGGTGACATTACACATCCCTGTCTAAGACCTACTTTTACCGGGAAGTATTCTCCCTCTCTTCTACACACCCTAACCTGAGCCTCACTATCCTCATAAAAGCTCTTTACAGCATTTAGTAACTTACCACCTATTCCATAAACTTGCAACATCTGCCACATTGCTCCTCTATCCACTCTATCATATGCCTTTTCTAAATCCATAAATGCAATAAAAACTTCCCTACCTTTATCTAAATACTGTTCACATATATGCTTAAATGTAAACACTTGATCTACACATCCCCTACCCACTCTGAAGCCTCCTTGCTCATCCACAATTCTACATTCTGTCTTACCTCTAATTCTTTCAATTATAACCCTACCGTATACTTTTCCTGGTATACTCAGTAAACTTATTCCTCTATAATTTTTACAATCTCTTTTGTCCCCTTTCCCTTTATATAAAGGGACTATACATGCTCTCTGCCAATCCCTAGGTACCTTCCCCTCTTTCATACATTTATTAAACAAAAGTACCAACCACTCCAACACTATATCCCCCCCTGCTTTTAACATTTCTGTCATGATCCCATCAGTTCCAGCTGCTTTACCCCCTTTCATTCTACGTAATGCCTCACGTACCTCCACCGCACTTACATTCTGCTCTTCTTCACTCCTAAAAGATGGTATACCTCCCTGGCCAGTGCATGAAATTACCGCCTCCCTTTCTTCCTCAACATTTAAAAGTTCCTCAAAATATTCTCGCCATCTACCTAATACCTCCCTCTCCCCATCTACTAACTCCCCTACTCTGTTTTTAACGGACAAATCCATACTTTCCCTAGGCTTTCTTAACTTGTTTAACTCACTCCAAAATTTTTTCTTATTTTCATTAAAATTTCTTGACAGTGCCTCTCCCACTCTTTCATCTGCTCTCCTTTTGCACTCTCTCACCACTCTCTTCACCTTTCTTTTACTCTCCATATACTCTGCTCTTCTTATAACACTTCTGCTTTGTAAAAACCTCTCGTAAGCTACCTTTTTCTCTTTTATCACACCCTTTACTTCATCATTCCACCAATCACTCCTCTTTCCTCCTGCCCCCACCCTCCTATAACCACAAACTTCTGCCCCACATTCTAATACTGCATTTTTAAAACTATTCCAACCCTCTTCAACCCCCCCACTACTCATCTTTGCACTAGCCCACCTTTCTGCCAATTGTCGCTTATATCTCGCCCGAACTTCCTCCTCCCTTAGTTTATACACTTTCACCTCCCTCTTACTTGTTGTTGCCACCTTCCTCTTTTCCCATCTACCTCTTACTCTAACTGTAGCTACAACTAAATAATGATCTGATATATCAGTTGCCCCTCTATAAACATGTACATCCTGGAGCCTACCCATCAACCTTTTATCCACCAATACATAATCTAACAAACTACTTTCATTACGTGCTACATCATACCTTGTATATTTATTTATCCTCTTTTTCATAAAATATGTGTTACTTATTACCAAATTTCTTTCTACACATAGCTCAATTAAAGGCTCCCCATTTACATTTACCCCTGGCACCCCAAATTTACCTCCTACTCCCTCCATAACATTTTTACCCACTTTAGCATTGAAATCCCCAACCACCATTACTCTCACACTTGATTCAAAACTCCCCACGCATTCACTCAACATTTCCCAGAATCTCTCTCTCTCCTCTACACTTCTCTCTTCTCCAGGTGCATACACGCTTACTATAACCCACTTTTCACATCCAATCTTTATTTTACTCCACATAATCCTTGAATTTATGCATTTGTAGTCCCTCTTTTCCTGCCATAGCTTATCCTTCAACATTATTGCTACTCCTTCTTTAGCTCTAACTCTATTTGAAACCCCTGACCTAATCCCATTTATTCCTCTCCATTGAAACTCTCCCACCCCCTTCAGCTTTGTTTCACTTAAAGCCAGGACATCCAGTTTCTTCTCATTCATAACATCCACAATCATCTCTTTCTTATCATTTGCATAACATCCACGCACATTCAGACTTCCCACTTTGACAATTTTCTTCTTATTCTTTTTAGTAATCTTTACAGGAAAAGGGGTTACTAGCCCATTGTTCCCGGCATTTTAGTTGACTTTTACAACACGCATGGCTTATGGAGGAAAGATTCTTATTCCACTTCCCCATGGATATAAAAGGAAAAGTAATAAGACCAAGAACTATTAAGATAAAATCAAACAAAACTCAGATGAGTGTGTATAAATAAACGTGTACATGTATGTGTAGTGTGACCTAAGTGTAAGTAGAAGTAGCAAGACGTACCTGTAATCTTGCATATTTATGGGACAGACAAAAGACACCAGCAATCCTACCATCATGTATATGTATATATATATATTTATATATATATATATATATATATATATATTTATATATATATATATATATATATATATATATATATATATGTATATATATATATATATGTATATATATATATGTATATATATATGTATATATATATATGTATATATATATATGTATATATATATATATGTATATATGTATGTATGTATATATATATGTATGTATGTATATATATATATATATATATATATATATATATATATATATATATATATGTATATATATGATTTCGTGTATAGGGCAAGGAGGAATAACATCTTGTAGGAGTGAGGAAGAGCCAGTTGTGAGTGTGGGGGAAGTTCGTGAGGCAGTAGGTAAAATGAAAGGGGGTAAGGCAGCCGGGATTGATGGGATAAAGATAGAAATGTTAAAAGCAGGTGGGGATATAGTTTTGGAGTGGTTGGTGCAATTATTTAATAAATG
>NC_091304.1:14330124-14530124 GCF_038502225.1 Cherax quadricarinatus | reverse complement strand
ATGTCACCATGGTTGTTTAATATATTTATAGATGGGGTTGTAAAGGAAGTAAATGCTAGGGTGTTTGGGAGAGGGGTGGGATTAAATTATGGGGAATCAAATTCAAAATGGGAATTGACACAGTTACTTTTTGCTGATGATACTGTGCTTATGGGAGATTCTAAAGAAAAATTGCAAAGGTTAGTGGATGAGTTTGGGAATGTGTGTAAAGGTAGAAAGTTGAAAGTGAACATAGAAAAGAGTAAGGTGATGAGGGTGTCAAATGATTTAGATAAAGAAAAATTGGATATCAAATTGGGGAGGAGGAGTATGGAAGAAGTGAATGTTTTCAGATACTTGGGAGTTGACGTGTCGGCGGATGGATTTATGAAGGATGAGGTTAATCATAGAATTGATGAGGGAAAAAAGGTGAGTGGTGCGTTGAGGTATATGTGGAGTCAAAAAACGTTATCTATGGAGGCAAAGAAGGGAATGTATGAAAGTATAGTAGTACCAACACTCTTATATGGGTGTGAAGCTTGGGTGGTAAATGCAGCAGCGAGGAGACGGTTGGAGGCAGCGGAGATGTCCTGTTTAAGGGCAATGTGTGGTGTAAATATTATGCAGAAAATTCGGAGTGTGGAAATTAGGAGAAGGTGTGGAGTTAATAAAAGTATTAGTCAGAGGGCAGAAGAGGGGTTGTTGAGGTGGTTTGGTCATTTAGAGAGAATGGATCACAGTAGAATGACATGGAAAGCATATAAATCTATAGGGGAAGGCAGGCGGGGTAGGGGTCGTCCTCGAAAGGGTTGGAGAGAGGGGGTAAAGGAGGTTTTGTGGGTAAGGGGCTTGGACTTCCAGCAAGCGTGCGTGAGCGTGTTAGATAGGAGTGAATGGAGACGAATGGTACTTGGGACCTGACGATCTGTTGGAGTGTGAGCAGGGTAATATTTAGTGAAGGGATTCAGGGAAACCGGTTATTTTCATATAGTCGGACTTGAGTCCTGGAAATGGGAAGTACAATGCCTGCACTTTAAAGGAGGGGTTTGGGATATTGGCAGTTTGGAGGGATATGTTGTGTATCTTTATATGTTTATGCTTCTAGACTGTTGTATTCTGAGCACCTCTGCAAAAACAGTGATAATGTGCGAGTGTGGTGAAAGTGTTGAATGATGATGAAAGTATTTTCTTTTTGGGGATTTTCTTTCTTTTTTGGGTCACCCTGCCTCGGTGGGAGACGGCCGACTTGTTGAAAAAAAAAAAAAAAAAAAAAAAAATATATATATATATATATATATATATATATATATATATATATATATATATATATATATATATATATATATATATATATATATATATATATATATATATATATATGGCATCCTTCACAACATCTAAGGAAAAAATTATATATAGTTACAATTTGCCTTTTAGATTGTACAAATTAAAGTATGTATTTTCAGTGTTTTGGAAGCATATTAATCTATTCATGAATGAATTTTCATCTTTTAACAGATGGTGCATTAGCTGGTGCCCTCCCACCAATTTTACCCAGTGGACAGCTGATGGCCTCTCAAATTTTGGGCAGCACACCAAGAGTACCAGCCCTCCCTTCTAGCTGTAATAAATCCATTCTCTCTATGCCTGCGACTGTGCCTGCCACCAAGTGTGTGGGTAGCATTGATGGTGTAGTTGAGGTAAAAGGCCCTGAAATGTATAGAATATCACTGAAGTCTCCAGTCCCACTAAGTGAAGACACCAAGGCTTCTAAGGTCACAGTACCCAGTCCTCGGACTCTAAAGCCAAGTAAAAGGGACGTTCTCCTACCCACCTTGAAGGTTAATGGCCATGCCAATTTTTCATCTGAACAGGAGAGTGCTGTGACAGTAAACCCTAGTGTTAATAGTGCCAAAGAAGAAGGACAAGTGAAGAAAAAAGACATGAGAGAAGGTGGTGTTCGTAGTGCAAAAGGTGGACAGATATATGATGGTAAAAGCATTCAAAGAACTTCAAATATTCCGCTCTCTTGCCCAGTAAATACTAGTGAAGAAACAAATGTTATTAAAGCCATGGACAGAACATCACCTCCCTCTTTGTGTTTGCCTGAATCTGAAACTTCTAATATTAATAATGTACCTGCAAAAGAAAAAGACACCTCTAGAGCAAACCAGAGCCAAGAATCCTCATTTTCACAAAAGCCTTGTGAACCCAACCACCATGACACTTCAGTTGCCATCTCTCAAAAACCTCAAGAATCTAACCACCTTGTGACGTCAGTCCCATCCTCAAAACCGTTTTTTGAAATTCAAAATGTCCAGACATCACTTACAGCTCCACATATTCCTCAGAGGCCCAGCTGCCTAGAAAATTCAGTCCCAGTCACCCGGTTTCCTCTCAAGTCTTGCAGTGGGCTTGAGAATAAGCAAAACCCTCATCAAGTCAGTGATAAGCATATTCAGAGAGGAAGCAGTGGGGATGATTCACTAGATATTGCAGACAAGAACAACTTTAATCCAGAAAAGCAATATGCAAGTATGTATCTGACTGAAGGTAGTTAATATAAAATTTGTATACTATACAGTAGTGTATTATACTGGTATTTGTAATTATATACAGTATTATCAACTATTTGTATAACTGTCCATATTTCTGTATGATAATCTTTCTGCAGAATATTTTCTTTAGACAGTTAGGCTATTGCATTTTTGAGCTTCATAATGCAATTAAAAGAGGTGACACTTTTAACTTAACATTCTCAATCATGTCTGCAATAAACTCATTTAAATACATACCAGCAAATAGTGGACTGATACTGTATCTGCCTGTATTGTATTACTTGTACTCTAATTCTCACTACTCAGCAGAGTTGCAAAATAATGATACAGGAGGCCCTGATTTAACAATGAGTTGCATTCCTGGCACTTCAGTAGTTAAAAGTTGGTTATAATGTAAAATTGTAACTGATTCCTAAGTGCTTCATTCGTAAATTTGGATGCTTGTAACTTGAGATGATTGTAAGTTGAGGACCTCCTGTATAGCCTTTCCTACAGGTTTATATCTAACTGCTGTGTATTTGCTAAGTATTATAGCCTCTGCTTCTTCACTGTATATTGCACTTCCACTTTCTTGGTCTTCCTTCCCTCACTTATTCAAATAGTATCAACTACAGCACTCTTGTGTTTTGTTTCTGCCCCCTCACTGTATGTTCATAAAATAGTATTTAGTATTTATGTCATGTCATCCTACTGCACCCCTAAACATTAACTAATCCAGCTTTGCTACCTTCATGCTTTTGTCAGTCTAGCATTTGATACCTGTGTTTGGTTCTTATCTGTGTGTGTGCATATATTCTAAGCTCTTTCTTTTTTACAATTTAATATCTTCCTAAGCTTCTTTCTGTGTGCTACTTGTATATGGTTCACCACATTTCACAACTATTTATAAATTAGAGATGAAAATTAGACATGTTTCAATCCAGGATGAACTGTTCGTTGTAAATTGTTCCAGTAATGGTATTGTGAATTTTGTTTTTATTTGGCATTTGCCTGGAATTCAGAGCTGTCTATGGTATCCCAATATCGATTTCTTCCTCAAAAATACTTCCCAGGAATCTATGAAATTACATCAACATTGTATCTCGCACTGTTAACCTTGTTTTCAGTTACCAAACCAGCAGCTTGTTTTTTTCATTTTTCCTCCTAATGCCTTACAATATTGATGTCAGATATAATCTTCATGCTACCCTCAACAGCTCTCTTGATGCCTTACAACAGTGGTGTCAAATATGCAGTCTTCGTGCTACTTTCAAATGATCTCTAAATACCTTATAACAGCAGTGTCAAATATCCAGTCTGCATGTTACTCTCAACAGCTCTCCTGAATGCCTTACACAGGCATAGCAAGACCCTTTTGGGTTTAGTACTCCTCAGTGATTTTTTTTTTTTACGTCAGTGACTGTTTCCCACCAAGGAAGGGTGACCCAAAGAAGGAATTACATTCACCATCATTTATTCAATTGCTGTCTTGTCAGAAGTGTGCTGACATTAACACAGTTCAGACTACCCTCTGACTGCTTCATCCCAACCCCTTCTTCGGAGTGCAGGCACTGTCCTTCAGACGTTTAGGACTCAAGTTTGGCTAACCAATTTTTCTGAATCCCTTCATAAATGTTATCTTGCTCACATCTCAGCAGAATATCCATTAAAACCACTTGTCTCCATTTACTCCTATTTAACACTCACATAAGCTTGCTAGATGCTCATGCCCCTAAAACTCAAGCCCCCTTTACCCCCCTCCCTCCAACCTTTTCTGGGATGACCCCTACCCCTCTTACCTTCCACCTTAGATATATATATACATGTATCCTTATCAGTGGAGGCCTGGTCACAGACCGGGCTGCGGGGGCATTGACCCCTGGAACTCTCTCCAGGTAAATTCCAGGTACCCTCTTCATCGACCTGTCCCTGTCTATCCTCTTTACATGCCTAAGCCACCTCAGCAACCCTTCCTCAACTCTCTGTGCTTCGAATTTTCTGCAAGATATTCACACCACACATTGCTTTTAAACATGACATCTCCACTGCTTCTAGCCTCCTTCTCACTGCAGAATTCAGAACCTATACCTCACCTATACCTGCTACCATTGTACTCTCATACTTTACCTTTTTTTTTTTTTTTTTTTTTTTTTCAACAAGTCGGCCGTCTCCCACCGAGGCATGGTGACCCAAAAAAGAAAGAAAATCCCCAAAAAGAAAATACTTTCATCATCATTCAACACTTTCACCACACTCGCACATTATCACTGTTTTTGCAGAGGTGCTCAGAATACAACAGTCTAGAAGCATACACATATAAAGATACACAACATATCCCTCCAAACTGCCAATATCCCAAACCCCTCCTTTAAAGTGCACTCATTGTACTTCCCATTTCCAGGACTCAAGTCCGACTATATGAAAATAACCGGTTTCCCTGAATCCCTTCACTAAATATTACCCTGCTCACACTCCAACAGATCGTCAGGTCCCAAGTATCATTCGTCTCCATTCACTCCTATCTAACACGCTCACGCACGCTTGCTGGAAGTCCAAGCCCCTTACCCACAAAACCTCCTTTACCCCCTCTCTCCAACCCTTTCGAGGACGACCCCTACCCCGCCTTCCTTCCCCTATAGATTTATATGCTTTCCATGTCATTCTACTTTGATCCATTCTCTCTAAATGACCAAACCACCTCAACAACCCCTCTTCTGCCCTCTGACTAATACTTTTATTAACTCCACACCTTCTCCTAATTTCCACACTCCGAATTTTCTGCATAATATTTGCACCACACATTGCCCTTAAACAGGACATCTCCACTGCCTCCAACCGTCTCCTCGCTGCTGCATTTACCACCCAAGCTTCACACCCATATAAGAGTGTTGGTACTACTATACTTTCATACATTCCCTTCTTTGCCTCCATAGATAACATTTTTTGACTCCACATATACCTCAACGCACCACTCACCTTTTTTCCCTCATCAATTCTATGATTAACCTCATCCTTCATAAATCCATCCGCCGACACGTCAACTCCCAAGTATCTGAAAACATTCACTTCTTCCATACTCCTCCTCCCCAATTTGATATCCAATTTTTCTTTATCTAAATCATTTGACACTCTCATCACCTTACTCTTTTCTATGTTCACTTTCAACTTTCTACCTTTACACACATTCCCAAACTCATCCACTAACCTTTGCAATTTTTCTTTAGAATCTCCCATAAGCACAGTATCATCAGCAAAAAGTAACTGTGTCAATTCCCATTTTGAATTTGATTCCCCATAATTTAATCCCACCCCTCTCCCAAACACCCTAGCATTTACTTCCTTAACAACCCCATCTATAAATATATTAAACAACCATGGTGACATTACACATCCCTGTCTAAGACCTACTTTTACCGGGAAGTATTCTCCCTCTCTTCTACACACCCTAACCTGAGCCTCACTATCCTCATAAAAACTCTTTACAGCATTTAATAACTTACCACCTATTCCATATACTTGCAACATCTGCCACATTGCTCCTCTATCCACTCTATCATATGCCTTTTCTAAATCCATAAATGCAATAAAAACTTCCCTATCTTTATCTAAATACTGTTCACATATATGCTTCAATGTAAACACCTGATCTACACATCCCCTACCCACTCTAAAACCTCCTTGCTCGTCCGCAATCCTACATTCTGTCTTACCTCTAATTCTGTCAATTATAACCCTACCGTACACTTTTCCTGGTATACTCAGTAAGCTTATTCCTCTATAATTTTTACAGTCTCTTTTGTCCCCTTTCCCTTTATATAAAGGGACTATACATGCTCTCTGCCAATCCCTAGGTACCTTCCCCTCTTTCATACATTTATTAAACAAAAGTACCAACCACTCCAACACTATATCCCCCCCTGCTTTTAACATTTCTGTCATGATCCCATCAGTTCCAGCTGCTTTACCCCCTTTCATTTTACGTAATGCCTCACGTACCTCCCCCACACTTACATTCTGCTCTTCTTCATTCCTAAAAGATGGTATACCTCCCTGACCAGTGCATGAAATTACTGCCTCTGTTTCTTCCTTAACATTTAAAAGTTCCTCAAAATATTCTCGCCATCTACCCAATACCCCCATCTCCCCATCTACTAACTCCCCTACTCTGTTTTTAACTGACAAATCCATATTTTCCCTAGGCTTTCTTAACTTGTTTAACTCACTCCAAAATTTTTTCTTATTTTCATTAAAATTTCTTGACAGTGCCTCTCCCACTCTATCATCTGCTCTCCTTTTGCACTCTCTCACCACTCTCTTTACCTTTCTTTTACTCTCCATATACTCTGCTCTTCTTATAACACTTCTGCTTTGTAAAAACCTCTCATAAGCTACCTTTTTCTCTTTTATCACACCCTTTACTTCATCATTCCACCAATCACTCCTCTTTCCTCCTGCCCCCACCCTCCTATAACCACAAACTTCTGCCCCACATTCTAATACTGCATTTTTAAAACTATTCCAACCCTCTTCAACCCCCCCACTACTCATCTTTGCACTAGCCCACCTTTCTGCCAATAGTCGCTTATATCTCACCCGAACTTCCTCCTCCCTTAGTTTATACACTTTCACCTCCCTCTTACTTGTTGTTTCCACCTTCCTCTTTTCCCATCTACCTCTTACTCTAACTGTAGCTACAACTAAATAATGATCCGATATATCAGTTGCCCCTCTATAAACATGTACATCCTGGAGCCTACCCATCAACCTTTTATCCACCAATACATAATCTAATAAACTACTTTCATTACGTGCTACATCATACCTTGTATATTTATTTATCCTCTTTTTCATAAAATATGTATTACTTATTACCAAATTTCTTTCTACACATAGCTCAATTAAAGGCTCCCCATTTACATTTACCCCTGGCACCCCAAATTTACCTACTACTCCTTCCATAACATTTTTACCCACTTTAGCATTGAAATCCCCAACCACCATTACTCTCACACTTGATTCAAAACTCCCCACGCATTCACTCAACATTTCCCAAAATCTCTCTCTCTCCTCTACACTTCTCTCTTCTCCAGGTGCATACACGCTTATTATAACCCACTTTTCACATCCAATCTTTATTTTACTCCACATAATCCTTGAATTAATACATTTATAGTCCCTCTTTACCTTTTTATTCCTCCATATACAGATGCCTCATCACACCACTTACCTTTTTCTGATGATTATAACAGTTATAATAATAATGCCTTATAACAGTGTCAGATGTGCAGTCTGCAACCTGCATACATTCCTTAACCGTTTGACTGTCGCAACCCCAAATCCTGAAGTGTCTCCTGGTGTTGCAAAATATTTGAAAAAAAAAATTATTTTTTCTTGTGAATTGATAGAGAATCTTTTCCCGATGATAATGACACCAAAAGTGCAAAATTTGATGGAAAACTTACAGAATTATGCTCTCACGAAGTTAGCGACCTCGGCGACATTTACGCATCGGGGATTTCACCCACTTTGAGCCCTATTTTTGGCCAATTCCACTGTTCCAGTCGACCAAACTCATAGGTATTTCTTTAGAAATCCATTTGTTCTATCGATTGATTACAAGAAACCGCCCATTTACTGATTTCAACTACCCAATAAAGTGGTCAGAAATTGGCAATTTGGCCAATTTCATGCAAATTAAAAAAATTGTCAATTTCAAAATAGAGTCCAGAAAGGACAATGCAGACATTCCTGGCACTAATATAACATTTTCTCTGTTCATCAGTCACATCTCCTGGCACCTGTTATAATACTCATGCTTTCTATTTTTAATTTTTATTCACACAAAAAATAGAAGATTTACTGTTATGCAGACTACTGCAATATTATAATAATTGTATAAATAACGTCAGCCTATTTATGACTGCATATTAGAATGGCTAGTTGGACATTTATTGGACAATGATATCATTTGTTTACTCTTGAACATCGGCAGATATCGAACATTTCTGCCACTTTGAGCTCCATTTCAAGATCCTTTTCATAGTAAAACCAATCAAAATCACTTCTGTTTCTGTAATATGTTTTCCATCCTGTCAAATGAGACCAAGAAAACAAGCAAGACTGTTTCTGTAATATGTTTTCCATCCTGTCAAATGAGACCAAGAAAACAAGCAAGAATACAACCACAAATACTATACAAAAATACACCTCAAAGTCGGCATTTTAATCCAAAAACAAGGGTGGAGTTATTTTTCTCATTATACACTGCGTGCTGCAGGATTTTTTTTTATACTGCGCACACTGACCACACAGACCCATTCTCTCGCATGTGGGCCTACCAGCTTTCTCCTGCTTGATTTGAAGCCGCTAGAATTTTTGAGTATATATACGTCAAACACATTGGCTCATAAGGCATATATATATATGACTGAAACAGTCAAAGGGTTAATAGCTTAAGTGCTGGACTCAGCATCATGATCTAAGTGAATTGTCTATCACCAATAGTTGGTGTTTGCATCATTCTTGCCATCTTTCCAGCCTCTCATAAATTAAAATTAAAAGGTGCAATTAAGCAAAACTGTAGTTTTCCTTTTTTTTTATGATGTATACCGTGTTTAGTTAGCAATGTTCACCTTCCCTCTGTCAGTCCTGATGACAAAGCACAAAAATAAGAGATCTGTTAACCCCTTCTCCCACCTACTCCATCTTTACTAATCACTGACTGCATAATTGTTTTGGTATCTCTCACAACAATGATGTTAAATTATGGTGGTTGCTGCAGAGGAACCCTTAGATTAGATATGATTTGCTTACCAAACTGAATGTAAGAGTTCATAAGAACATAAGAAAGGAAGAACACTGCTGTAGGCCTATTGGCCCATACTAGGCAGGTCTTGCTCAAACCCAAACCCACTAACAAAAATATTTGCCCAACCCATTTTCAATGCTACCCAAGGAATAAGTTTCGATAACCCTATTAACTCATAGGACTGGACTGCAGGTGCAGTGACCCCCAAAAATGTCCTTCAAGTGTCTTTCAGATACAGCTTGCAATACGAGAGTACTTAGGTTTGTGACTGCATGCCACTTCGTTTTTTTTTTTTCCTATTTTGAGCTTGTAATGATGTGAGAGTAAATAAACATTTAGAGAATGCAAGATTGGGGGTAAATTTGGAAAGGTATATGGAGGCAGGGAATGAATTTAGATGTTTTGAAAAGGATGTCTGCAGGTGGGTCAAAGAAAGATGAGGTAAATCACAGTAAGATAAGGAAAGAAGTTATGTCCGAGGAATATTGAGAAATCTATTGAGAAAATTTGTCAGTGGATTAAAAAAGGGGAAATGTATCAGATTACAGAGTAGTTATGCCAATGTTTTTGTGTAGATGTGGAGAATGATCTTAAATGTTACAGTGAGGAGGAGGCTAGAGGCAGTGGATCTTTCGTGTGGTGTGAATATTATGCAGAGAATGAAGAGTGAAGAAATTAGAAGACAGTCTGGTGACATGAATAGTATAGTTAAATAAAAGAATACATTAGAGGAGAGGGTACTTAAGATGAATTTTGTTATGTAAAAAAGTTAGAGCAAGACCAGTTGATCAAGGGGTGTAAATTGAATGGAAGGAAGTATGTGTAGAAAATGTTCGAAGCAAGAGTTGGAAGGAGGGCCTGAAGGAGGTTTTGAAAGGTAGGGGCTTGAGCATCCAGCAGGTAGGTGTGAGCCTATTTGATTAGAATGAATAGAAGCGAATGGCTTTTTTGGTACTTCACGTGACACTGGAATGTGTTAACTTCTTTTTGACATTAACTATTAACACACATGTTTAAACACAGAATATATTGTTTAGTAAGTACTTTTTCTTTGTAGTACATATTTTCTTCTTCATAATATTTCTTCTTCATAGTGTCTTCTTTGTAGTGTTTTCTTCTTTGTAGTATTCTTCATACCTCCTACCAGTGGCAGCTCATAATGGCAGTAATACCTATACTTTTGTATAGGTCTTCTTTCTTTCAACACACCGGCCGTATCCCACCGAGCCAGGGTGGCCCCCCAAAAAAAAACGAAAGTTTCTCTTTTTAAATTTAGTAATTCATACAAGAGAAGGGGTTACTAGCCCCTTACCCCCGGCATTTTGGTCACCTCTTACAACACGCATGGCTTACGGAAGAAGAATTCTGTTCTACTTCCCCATGGAAATAAGAGGAAATAAACAAGAACAAGAACTAGAAAGAAAATAGCAGAAAACCCAGTGGGGTGTGTATATATATGCTTGTACATGTATGTGTAGTGTAACCTAAGTGTAAGTAGAAGTAGCAAGACGTACCTGAAATCTTGCATGTTTATGAGACAGAAAAAGACACCAGCAATCCTACCATCATGTAAAACAATTACAGGTTTCCGTTCTACACTCACTTGGCAGAACGCTAGTACCTCCCTGGGCAGTTGCTGTCTACCAGCCTACCTAGAGTAATATATTTGTCAGTTGCAAATTATTTTATCGTAAGGTTGATGAAATCATATGTCTGGCAGTGAGCATCTGGGGGTACTACAGCTCTGCAGCTCCTATGGACGAGCCGCCACTGCCTGCTACCTACCAAGTGTTTTCTTCTCTGTAGTGTTTCTTCTTCATAGTGTTTTCTTCCTTGGAGTGTTTTCTTCTTCATAGTGTTTGTTTTGTAATCTTTTCTTCTTTGTAGTCTTTTCTTCTTCGTAGTATTTTCTTCTTCGTAAGGCCACCCACCTCGTGGGAAGATGGCTGGAATTATTTAGGAACTCTTTGCTGCTTTCAGTAGCTTCCTAATTCCATATGTCATTTCTGTCTTACAGTATTTCAAATCTTTCCATTTTTTTTATATACATGTTAGCAGCGATGGCTTGTAGCGCCAATAATACCTTTACTATCATGCCGCATCAAACTTGTATTTTTAATAATTTTTTATCTCGTTTCAACAAAAAAATAAAAAATTTGCTTATAAATACATTGAAAACAACATACAACAGATTTTTCCTGTAGTATATTTGTCAGTTGCAAATTATTTTAGTGTTAGGTTGATGAAGTCATACGCCTGGCAGTGAGCATCTGGGGGGACTGCAGCTCTGCAGCTCCTATGAACGAACTGCCACTGCATGTTAGATAGGAGTGAGTGGAGATGAATTGTTTTTGGGACTTGACAAGCTGTTGGAGTGTGAGCAGGGTAATATTTTGTGAAGGGATTCAGGGAAACCAGTTAGCCGGACTTGAGTCCTGGAGGTGGGAAGAACAATGCCAGAACTTTAAAGGAGAGATTTCGGATATTGGCTGTTTGGAGTGGCATCTGAACTGTTGTATTGGGGCACCTCTTCAAAACTTGTGCTTAAGTTAGCTATTCCAGAAAGCTATTGCTTCATTCTTACGACACATTTCTCATCCTCACAGGCATACATGCATTAGTTTTTAAAGTTGCCCTGCTAATTGCATGCTAATTCTCAGTACCTTTATAACTTTTACCTCTTTCCCAGCTTCAAGCCTGTTATATGGAGTTAATTTATTCATTATATTTTTTTTTTTATTTCAACAATTCGGCCATCTCCCACCGAGGCAGGGCGGCCCAAAAAGAAAGAAAATCCCTGAAAAGAAAAAACTTTCATCATCATTCAACACTTTCACCTCACTCATACATAATTACTGTTTTTGCAGAGGTGCCCAGATACAACAGTTTAGAAACATATATGAAGATATATAACATCCCTCCAAACTGCCAGTATCCCAAACCCCTCCTTGAAAGTGCAGGCATTGTACTTCCCAATTCCAGTACTCAAGTCCGGCTATATAAAAGTAACTGGTTTTCCTGAATCCCTTCACTAAATATTACCCTGCTCACACTCCAACAGCTCATCAGGTTCCAAAACCCATTCGTCTCTATTCACTCCTATCTAACACGCTCATGCACACTTGCTGGAAGTCAGAGCCCCTCACCCACAAAACCACCTTTAGCCCCTCCCTCCAACCTTTTCAAGGATGACCTCTACCCTGCCTTCCTTCCCCTACAGATTTACACTCTCTCCATGTCATTCAACTTTGATCCATTCTCTCAAAATGACCAAAGTACTGCAACAGCCCTTCTTCAGCCCTCTGACTAATACTTTTATTAACTCCACACCTTCTCCTAATTTACACACTTCGAATTCTCTGCATAATATTTACACCACACATTGCCCTTGGACAAGACATCTCCACTGCCTCCAACTGACTCCTTGCTGCAGCATTTACAACCCAAGCTTCACACCCATATAAGAGTGTTGGTACCACTATACCTTTTTTGCCTCCATAGATAACATTTTTTGTCCCCACATATACCTCAATGCACCACTCACCTCTCTTCCTTCATCAATTCTATGGTTAACCTCATCCTTCATAAACTCATCCACTGACATGTCAACTCCCAAATATCTGAAAACATTCACTTCTTCCATACTCCCTCTCTCCAATGTGATATCCAATTTTTCTTTAAATCATTTGATACCCTCATCACCTTACTCTTATCTATGGTCACTTTCAACTTTCTACTTTTAGACACCCTCCCAAACTCGTCCACTAACCTTTGCAACTTTTCTTTAGAATCTCCCATAAGCACAGTATCATCAGCAAAAAGTAAGTGTCAACTCCCATTTTGTATTTGATTCCCCATAATTTAATTCCACCCCTCTCCCCAACACCCTAACATTTACTTCTTTTACAACCCCATCTATAAATATATTAAACAACCATGGTGACATTACACATCCCTGTCTAAGACCTACTTTTACCGGGAACTAATCTCCCTCTCTTCTACACACCCTAACCTGAGCCTCACTATCCTCATAAAAATTCTTTACAGCATTTAGTAATGTACTACTTATTCCATATACAGTGGACCCCCGCATAACGATCACCTCCAAATGCGACCAATTATGTAAGTGTATTTATGTAAGTGCGTTTGTACGTGTATGTTTGGGGGTCTGAAATTGACTAATCTACTTCACAATATTCCTTATGGGAAAAAATTCGGTCAGTACTGGCACCTGAACATACTACTGGAATGAAAAAAGTTCGTTAACCGGGGGTCCACTGTACTTGCAACATCTGCCACATTGCCCCTCTATCCACTATCCTAGTTATTCCTATATATTGCAGAAATTGCAGGAAATTATTTTCATTACAACATTTTCCTGCTATTCAGGTATAGTCATAGCCCCATTGATTTGTCAAGAAAACCGAACTGGTTCATAGTTATCTAGTCAGATAAATGAGATAAAGTTTCTTACTCAAACCCAAGGATGCCTTAACCCAAATATTTTAATGCCCTGGTACTGGGAGTCGAAGATTATGTTCAGATTTCTACAAGGGGTGTTTTTAGTGTTCCAGTCTTTTTTTAGGAGTTAATTTTGATCCTCAACCTCTGTCTGTTTTGTTAAGATTCAGTTTGTCACCACAGTAGTGAGAGGTAGTGCTGTTATAATGTATTATTTATTTTTTCAACTAGTAGTACTATTAAGTTTTCAACTAGTAGTACTGTTCAGTTTTTAACTAGTAGTACTATTAAGTTTTCAACTAATAGTACTATTAAGTTTTCAACTAGTAGTACTATTAAGTTTTCAATTAGTAGTATTGTAGAACGTTGCACCATATGTTTTTATGTTCATGTTCTATACTGTATGTGTTAGTAAGGGTGTTAAATGTTGTTATTATATGATGTAATGATTGTCTTTTATTTAATTTTGCTTTATTTTGTTCAGTTATCTTTATTTTGTTAAAGTTATTGATTTTACTTTTCATCTTTGCATTTCCATAGATGGTACAGAAGAAACAAGCACACGAGGTAATGTAGGTGAATTTAAAAGACTAAAGTCACCAAATGATGGCAGTGAAGAAGCAAAAAGAAATCGTTTAGCTCCTCTGATGGGTGATCAATGTTCACGTACCACTCCTGGCCTTCTGCAGGCATATGCCCAAGAACGCCGAACAAGACCTCACACTTCACCATTAATTATACCTTCCACTATACTTTCACCTACTCCTTCCTTATCACCTACTAATACACCAATCTCAGTAGGTGATGCAACACCAAGCTCATGCCCACCAATTGTGGCACTAACGCAATTGGCTGTACCCCGTGTGGCTCCCCCTGCCACGGCTGTTGCTGGCGATTCGACTCGAACGTCTCGTAAAACTGTACGCACTGAAGAACGACCTACTCCTTCTGTAACAGGTGATATTACAGGCTCTTTAACTTTTTCTCATGTATATTGTCTTAATATTATTAGTAATATGCATTTATGTACTATCTTTACTATCTAAGCAATATCTCTCAACAGCTGGAGGAGGTATTCCAGTGGGTATTGCTGTTGCCCGCCAACGTCAGGAATCTCGGCCACAAGATGACTCTTTGGCAGGACCATTGCCGTCTGGGGGTAGTTCCCCAGGAGGAACCACTTTACCTACCCACTGGCCACTTCCTCCAACACCATGTACTCCTGGACTTTCAACAGCACCATTTTGGCTCACTCAGAGTCAATTTTCTGGTAAGAACATTATTACTTCAGTATAAAACTTAATATAAACTAATTGAAATTCTCAAACTTTTCAACATAAATTTTTTTTCCAAAATAAAGTGGATTAGATGCATATAATCACCGTCTTTGCAGAGGCGCTCAAATACTGTACGACAGTTTAGATGTCCGTCCAAACTACCAGTATCCCAAACCCCTCCTTTAAAGTGCAGGCATTGTATTTCCCATTTCCAGGACTCAAGTCCAGCTAATGATATAGAGATAGACAGTATAATAACCTGTGACATTTCAAGATATCTTAATAATGAAAATAAGATACCAGATATACTAAGCAAATTTCCTAAATTTGCTCGTAACTGATAAGTGAACTGTAGATATAAATCCAAATGTACACCTGTTAACCCTTTTGGGGCCTAGTTCCTAGGCCTTTTGTGTATCCATATGCTATTGCACTACCATCCACAGGATGGATATGGGGTGCACAGTGAACTAGCCACTTTGGTGGCAAAATCTAATATATATATATGTATGTGCGTGTGTGTGTGTGTGTGTACTCACCTAGTACTCACCTAGTACTCACCTAGTTGAGGTTGCAGGGGTCGAGTCCAAGCTCTTGTGTGTGTGTGTGTGTGTGTACTCAGTTGAGGTTGCAGGGGTCGAGTCCGAGCTCCTGGCCCCGCCTCTTCACTGGTCGCTACTAGGTCACTCTCCCTGAACCGTGAGCTTTGTCATACCTCTGCTTAAAGCTATATATGGATCTTGCCTCCACTACATCGCTTCCCAAACTATTCCACTTACTGACTACTCTATGGCTGAAGAAATACTTCCTAACAAACCTGTGATTCATCTGTGTCTTCAACTTCCAACTGTGTCCCCTTGTTACTGTGTCCAATCTCTGGAACATCCTGTCTTTGTCCACCTTGTCAATTCCTCTCAGTATTTTGTATGTCATTATCATGTCCCCCCTATCTCTCCTGTCCTCCAGTGTCGTCAGGTTGATTTCCCTTAACTTCTCCTCGTAGGACATACCTCTTAGCTCTGGGACTAGTCTTGTTGCAAACCTTTGCACTTTCTCTAGTTTCTTTACGTGCTTGGCTAGGTGTAGGTTCCAAACTGGTGCCGCTTACTCCAATATGGGCCTAATGTACACGGTGTACAGGGTCCTGAACGATTCCTTTATTTAGGTGTCGGAATGCTGTTCTAAGGTTTGCTAGGTGCCCATGTGCTGCAGCCGTTATTTGCTTGATGTGCGCTTCAGGAGATGTGCCTGGTGTTATACTCACCCCAAGATCTTTTTCCTTGAGTGAGGTTTGTAGTCTCTGGCCCCCTAGACTGTACTCCGTCTGCGGTCTTCTTTGCCCTTCCCCAATCTTCATGACTTTGCACTTGGTGGGATTGAACTCCAGGTGCCAATTGCTGGACCAGGTCTGCAGCCTGTCCAGATCCCTTTGTAGTTCTGCCTGGTCTTCGATCGCATGAATTCTTCTCATCAACTTCACGTCATCTGCAAACAGGGACACCTCAGAGTCAGAGAGAGAGAGAGAGAGAGAGAGAGAGAGAGAGAGAGAGAGAGAGAGAGAGAGAGAGAGAGAGAGAGAGAGAGAGAGAGAGAGAGAGAGAGAACGAGAGAGAGAGAGAACGAGAGAGAGAGAGAACGAGAGAGAGAGAACGAGAGAGAGAATGAGAGAGAATGAGAGAGAACGAGAGAGAATGAGAGAGAGAGAACGAGAGAGAGAGAGAGAGAGAACGAGAGAGAGAACGAGAGAGAGAACGAGAGAGAGAGAGAGAGAGAGAGAGAGAGAGAGAGAGAGAGAGAGAGAGAACGAGAGAGAGAACGAGAGAGAGAACGAGAGAGAGAACGAGAGAGAGAACGAGAGAGAGAACGAGAGAGAGAACGAGAGAGAGAACGAGAGAGAGAACGAGAGAGAGAACAAGAGAGAGAACGAGAGAGAGAACGAGAGAGAGAGAGAGAGAGAGAGAGAACGAGAGAGAGAGAGAGAGAGAGAGAATGAGTGAGTGAGTGAGTTTATTAAGTGATAGTGAGAAGGCAACACTTCCAGCTCGTCGGCCCTTGCCGCCCTCACTACCAACCCCGCTATAAACACCCCCACCCATGATACTCCACCCCACCCATGATACTCCACCCCACCCACGATACCACCACCCACCCTCTCTCTCCTGTGAACTTCATTGCAAACCTACAAGCCTCCTCTGGGATGACTTCACACCGCAAAATAGCAAGAATATCTACGCTATCTGGCTATTGTCCCAGTAGTTACTTCAGTGTTTGTGGGTATACCACAAGGGACAAAATTCTTCTTAGATGTAAGGAACCTACTTGTTCCAACTACTGCCACACAGATTGCATTCCAGAAGAAGAATTTTGTTGCAGCCAGGTTGAAAATTTCAGAAAATTGAAGGATATCCATAATCCTGTGGTATATGTGGATACAAGCCTGGAGCTACAGGAGGAAGGTTCAGAAGTCCTACCTCAGGGACTCCTGTCCAAAGATCAAGACTGCCCTCTTGGGCTGTGTTGTAAAGTTGCAGCTAAGATAATCCATCATAGGGAAGCACTTCATGAGCTCCTCAAATCATTAGATAACCTACAAGCTATTGTAGAAGGCCAGTGCAAGCCTACTTCAAGTGACGTAAGCTGCTCAGCTGATGGTGACACTATTGACAAAGACTGGAAGTCCCACACTGAGCTTAACTCAGGGGTAAACAACTGGTGGAATTCTGTCATCGCTAAGGTCCCACAGACTGACAGAGTTCAAAACACCACCTTTAGGAATTCTAACACAATTCCTCTGACCACCACAGAGGGAACAAATCCTCTTCCCAGCAACGAGGGAAGCCTTGGATCTGTTAATTCTCCTACACCTGACATCTCTGCTTCAGCCACTGCCAGTCCACTTGACAGTGCACATACCATCTCTGATCCTACACCTGTCAGCACACCTGCCGACACTATTCCAGAATCTGGTAGCAGTGCTTCATCAGCAAGTTCTGAGCCAGGAGTTTCTCCACCAGAGATTGGTGCAGTTAATGATCAGGGAACTATCACTGCACCTGATCACCTACTGCGCCAAAGTACGAACAGCAGGGACACATCTGTCAGAACTGGTAGAGGACGGGGCAGAGGACGCGGAAGAGGACGTGGAGGAGGAAGACATCTACAGCCGTCTCACCCTCCACTAACACAGTTCCGGCGGCAGAATCTGAGGACAAATCTGCAAAACACAGGAGGTGCAACATGTGGCAACATGCAGACCCCATCAACTTCCTAATGGAAAATATTGACTCCCTTCTGCTACAACACAACTGTCAACATATTATAATTGTAGGTGACCTCAACCAGCACCTTATACAGAGGGACTTTGATGACCTTCTTGCAGTGTTTGACATGAGAAACTTTGTTGATTTCCCTACTCATATCTCTGGCTCCTCCCTTGACCCAGTAGTGAGTGATCTGGCAGAAGGTATAGTCACTTGTCAACCCCTCGGCTACGTTGGATCGTCTGACCACAAGGCTGTTTTTACGACACTTAAGATCCCAACAGAACGAGGTGAGGAGTCCACACGCACAACCTGGCTATGGGAAAGAGGTAATTGGCCAGCCCTTTGCTCTGAGCTCGCCACCACCGATTGGAATGCTCTTCTCCAAGGGGATGTGGACAACCAAGTGAAAGCCTTCACTGGACACATCCTTAATCTACAACAAGAACACATTCCTCACCGGCAATATGTGACGAAGCCTACAGATCAGCCTTGGTTTGGCTTTCGTTGTAGAGAGGCTGCTACTGCTAAGTACAAAGCATGGCAAAGGTATAAAAGACATCCTACCACCTATAACAGGAACTTGCACACGCAAGCCTGTAGGCATATGGGTGATGTTCAAAAGTGGGCCATTGCTAAATGGGAGGTGGACACTAAAAGAAAGCTAGCATCAGGTAGGGTAGGCTCCAAAACCTGGTGGTCCCTGGTCAAGGACAGACAGGGTTATCTGCCTGATGAACTTATTCCACCTCTACCTCTAAATCGACAGGATGGGACCACCTCTACTAGTAGTCAAGAGAAGGCGGACCTCTTTGCTGAACACTTTGCTACCAAAATGCAAGTTCCTGATCCAGCAAGGAACCCTCCTTGGCTAGCTGCAAGAACTGTGTCAAAACTGTCAGTGGTGACAATAAGGCAGGAGGAGGTGCATTTCCTTCTTAAATCGCTTGACCAAGAAAAGGCTGTGGGCCCAGACAAGTTGAGCCCAAGATTGTTGAGAAGATGTGCAGACCAGCTAGCAGCACCTCTAACTCGCATCTTTCAGCACTGCCTAGTACAGTGTAAATGGCCCTCTCTATGGAAAGAGGCAAATGTAGTCCCTGTTCACAAAAAGAAGAGCAGAGCAGAAATCAGCAACTACAGACCAGTGTCACTCCTGTCAATCACTGGTAAGATCCTTGAGACAATAATCTCAAGACAAATGACAGAGTTTTTTGACTACCACTCACTACTTTGTGATCGTCAATATGCTGCTGATCTGTTGTTAAACCTCTCCACTAAGTGGCACCAGTCACTGGATGAATCCAAAGTTAGCTGTTTGGTAGCACTGGACATTGCTGGCGCTTTCGACCGGGTGTGGCACCAGGGCCTCTTAGCAAAACTTCAAGCACTGGGAATTGCAGGCTCTACGCTATGTCTCCTCAGTGATTACCTTCATGGTAGATCTTTAAGTGTAGTTCTCAATGGAACGGAATCAGCAAGACATCCTATTGGGGCAAGTGTTCCACAAGGAAGCGTGCTGGGTCCATTGTTATGGAATGTCTACTTCAACGACCTTCTTCATCTCATCCCAGAATCACATGCATATGCAGACGACTGTACACTGACATTCACTTATCCAAGAGAAGAAATGCCAGCTGCTCTAAGCTACATCAATCACCAGCTGAGAGCTATATCAGCTTGGGGAAATAGATGGCAAGTAACATTTGCACCTGAGAAAACGCAAATGATGATCGTCTCTAGGCACCATGATGGTAATGCTGGTGCAGTAGTAAGGATGAATGGGAGGGTGTTGGCACCTGGAGAAGAAGTTGATATCCTTGGGGTGAAATTTGACTCCAAACTAACCATGAAGAACCATGTTGTAAATCTTGCAAACAAGGCAGCCAGGAAGCTTACAGCACTTCGCCGTATCACGCATCTGCTTGACAGTAGGGGTTGCAAGATCCTGTACGAGGCACAAGTACGCTCACACCTTGAGTATGCTCCACTTTCTTGGTTTGCCTGCCCCCCCTCTCATCTGCGACTGCTTGACAGAGTAGAGAACAAAGCAAGACGTCTCATCTCTCGCCTGGACCCATCTTGGATAGATCTGTCATTTCAGCAGAGCCTTCAACATAGGAGGGATGTGGGTGGCCTTACTGTTATGTACAAGGCCAATATTGTCAAAATACCACACTTGGATCCACTTCGAGGACAGCATGAAACAAGCTTTTATGCCACAAGACGGGCAGAAAGCAGCAACTTCACTCTCGCTGTACCCTTCTCCAGAACATCACTCCATCTGAGATCATACATACCCAGGATGACTCAAGTATGGAACACATTCGTACAGCATAATGATGTCAACAAGATAAAGTCAGTTGATCAAATGAAAATACTGGCCCACAGATGGCTCCAACTTCATCCTGTTCCCTACTTGTATGTCTCATAACAATAAAAATGCTTTCAAATGAGCTGATGTAGGTAACAGCTCTTAGTTTGCCAATAAAGTTAGGAATCCTTAACCTGTAAATAGCTTGTCAATAAAGCTAGGGATCCTTAACCTTGTCAAACCCTGTGTAAAAAAAAAAAAGAGAGAGAGAGAGAGAGAACAAGAGAGAGAGAGAGAGAGAGAGAGAACAAGAGAGAGAGAGAGAGAGAGAGAGAGAGAACAAGAGAGAGAGAGAGAGAGAGAGAGAGAGAGAGAGAATGAGAGAGAGAGAGAGAGAGAACGAGAGAGAGAGAGAGAACGAGAGAGAGAGAGAGAACGAGAGAGAGAGAGAGAACGAGAGAGAGAGAGAATGAGAGAGAGAGAGAGAACGAGAGAGAGAGAGAGAGAGAATGAGAGAGAGAGAGAGAGAGAGAACGAGAGAGAGAGAAAATGAGCGAGAGAATGAGAGAGAGAGAGAACGAACGAACGAACCTAATTGTGGTTGCAGGGGTCGAGACTCAGCTCCTGGCCCTGCCTCTTCACTGATCACTACTAGGTCCTCTCCCTCTCTGCTTCCTTGAGAGTGTGTGTGTGTGTGTGCGTGCGCGTGCGTGCATGTGCGTGCCAAGTGAGTGTAAAACGGACACCTGTAATTGTTTTACATGATGGTAGGATTGCTGGTGTCTTTTTCCTGAAGTAGCAAGTATGTCTTGCTACTTCTATTTACACTTAGGTCACACTACACGTGCATATACAAGCATATATATACACACACCTCTCTGGGTTTTCTTCTATTTTTCTTACTAGTTCTTGTCCTTGTTTATTTCCTCTTATCTCCATGGGGAAGCGGAGCAGAATTCTTCCTCTGTATTCCATGTGTGTTGTAAAAGGCAACTAAAATGCTGGGAGCAAGAGGCTAATAACCCTTTCTCCTGTATATATTACTAAAGTTAAAAAGAGAAACTTTTGATTTTCTTTTTTTGGGCCACCCTGCCTCAGTGGGATACGACCTGTGCGTTAAAAGAAGTGTGTGTGTATATGTGTGTATGTATGTATGCATGTATTTCTTTCTTTCAACACACAGGGCGTATCCCACAGAGGCAGGGTGGCCCAAAAGGAAAAATGAAAGTTTCTCCTTTTACATTTAGTAATATATACAAGAGAAGAGGTTACTAGCCCCTTGCTCCCGGCATTTTAGTCGCCTCTTACAACATTCATGGCTTACGGAGGAAGAATTCTGTTCCACTTCCCCATGGAGGTAAGAGGAAATAAACAAAAACAAGAATAAGAACTAGAAAGAAAATAGAAGAAAACCCAGAGGGGTGTGTGTATATATATGTTTGTACATGTAAGTGTAGTGTGACCTAAGTGTAAGTAGAAGTAGCAAGACATACCTGAAATCTTGCATGTGTATGAGACAGAATAAAAAGACACCAGCAATCCTACCATCATGTAAATGCATGTATTTATGTATGTATAATAACTATTGGCACCCTCTCACAATTAATAATTTAATTATATGCTCTATTGTAAATCCTATAAATAAAAAAAGAAATTATATTTACTAAATTGGCTCGGTGCTGTGTCCCGACTATGCAAAATATTGTAAGACACTAGAAACCACTCTTGGATATTTTTAAAGAATGAAGAATTAAATTACCCACTGATGACTTCATTCACTATGCCTATTCATGTGAGGTTATTTAATAATACAAATGCTGCATCTCATCAGTGTTGAAATTCTGAAGAAATATGTAATATAGCAGGTGTGGGAGTAGATGCTGGTGTGGGAGCAGGAATGGGTTTAGGCTACCAGTTTGCCAGAGACCCCTTGAGTGGCCACTACTATCTCCTATCACACCCACATGCAATACCAGGTATGTCACAATAATGCAGAATGTTAAAACCTCTTATATTTAAAACTGAGTAGATGTTTTGACAATATACAGTACTGTACTTGTATGTGTATTTTACTGATGTTGTGGTATGCATAGTGTTTATTTTGTATAAGTTTAATGTAAACATTTATTTTACTGTTTGTCAGTTTTAATAAGCTCATGGAAAAATTGCCTTAAGAGTGTTTGGGCATTGGGTGTACTGTAATTATAATGCAAAAGCCTTTTTCTTCCTCTTCAGACCCTGGTGGTCATAGTTATGTTTGGGCAGGATATGGAGGTGTTGCAGCTGCTTCTCCTGTTGTCATACCACCACAACAGCTACTACTCCCTGATGCTCATTACCATCGTGCTCTCCATGCTCACACTGCTCTGCTGCATGTTTCCCACCCACATCCGCCCGTCCATGCCTCGAATCCTCCTTCCATCAAGAGAGAGGACCCACTTACACCAGGAACACCAGAAGAGGATCCCAAAAGCCGTCCAGTCAGTGTGCCCCCCTCTGGCCAAGGGGCTGCACCACCTGGAAGTGAAATGACTCTACCATCAGCTTTGCCTACTGGCCTGCGTCATCTTCCTCCACCATTCATATATTCACCTCGAACTTCTCTACCATATTATTGTCCACAGTCTACCCATCCTGCGCCATACTCCCTTCCTCCTTTTACACACCAACCATCTACAACCATTGGCTCTAGTCTTACTTCAACCCGAGCTGCCACTTTAACTACATCACTAACCAATACCATCACTACGCCTGCTGATATAACAACCACTTTTTCAGTCCTACCCACAGCTCCTGTCACTAGTGTGGCAAAAGGTATTGGCTTAGATCATTATTCTTCACGGGGTTGTGAAGCTTTAGTGGCTACAGGTTCACCAGCACCTCACTCAGAATCCAGTGATGCAATCAATGTTACATCCCATTCAGAGGAAGAACCTGACATGGAACTTCCTTTGTCACGCCCTCATCCTCAAGGGGATCTTCAGTGTTTACCAGTACCTTTTAAAATCAAGCAAGAAATCAAGGAAGAGGTCCCATCTCCAGTAGGATCCAGTAGAGATGAGGCCTGTACTCCTGGTGTTGGGGAGACTGCAACTGAAGGACAACTGCCTCAGAATCACATCCCAGCAGTCAAAAAAGAAGCATTTGGTAACTGTACGACCAGTCAACTCACAGATGCAAAAAACTCTTCTGCAGCAGTATTTCTGGGCCATAGTACTCGATCTTCAATTGAATCTTTACCAGTTTCATACCCAGTAATCTCATCGAAAGGAAGTACTCCTGTAAATTTTCAAAATAACCCAGATCTTCTAACAACTAATAAATTTACTGATACAAGCATTCAAGAATCCCAGACTGCATCAACTGATGAGTCCTCTGCCATAATCCCTTCTGAATCTCCAGCTAATATTTGCTTAAAACACACAACGCTCAGTATCTCAGAATCTATTACTAGTTGTTCTGAATTCGTTACTCCTCAGTATTTTTCTGGAACTTCAACAAGCTGCACAAATCCTCCTTCCATTAACTCTCCTAGCCCTTCTACTACAAGCTGTGCTGACTCTTCATCAGATGAATATTCTAAGTCTTTGACCATGAATTGTTCTGATGTGTCATCCACTGGTTGCCCTGACCTTGACTACTCTGAACAGTCAGCTACCACTTGTTATGGAAATACAGTAAAAAGTTTTACTGAACCACCGACAACCAAATGTTCTGAATCTCCAACTTCTGACTATTCTGAATATAACATTACTTCTTGCTCTGGAAGCCAAAGAGTGATTACTCCTGAGCATTGCTGTGTGAATTCCACTAAATCTCATGTTTCAAGCAATTCTAATCAATCACCAGTCACAAATAACCAAGAAACATTAGTTGAAAACTACTCTGTTTCTTCTCCTTGTAGTGAAATGGAACCTTTGTGTACTAGTGTCCACTCAGAATCCAATACAGCAGCATATGAAGATCAGCACACAGAAAATTGTCATGCATCATGCACAACTTGTGATGATGCAGAGACTTCATCACAAAGTCCATCATATATGGATCTAAGTGGCCTGGAACTTTTGTCCCGGAGTGTTCTTCAACATGCAAATCGATTATCAGATTTATCAGAGGAGGAAACTTCTGATAATAAGTGCTCATCGTCACCAAAAGAGGACATGCATGCAGAGGAATATACAAGTAGTTCTTTGCAGCAAGAAGAAGCACATGTGAAGAAACCCTCTTCTTCTCCTCCACAAGATGTAAATACAGAAGAATATTTGCTCTCACAAAAGAATGATGCATGTGTAGATGAATGTTTCTCATCTCTAGAAAGAGTGAATGCTGATGAATGTTCCTCACCAAGACATGCAGAAATACCTCCAGAAGAATATTCTTTCTCAGAGCCAGAGGAAACTTCTATAAATCTAAACACTTCAGTACAAGATAGAGCATCAGTAGATATGAATTCTACCTCACCACAAGACAAAACTTCTGCAAGTGAATGTTCTTTATTGCAGGAGAGTGCACTTTCAGATGAATACCTTTCTGATGAAGAGGGTAAGGACAGTCCAGAAATACAAAATAATATATATTCCACTGAAGATGAGATGTCTTCAGGTGTAGATGAAGCATGTACAAGAGGGGAAATGTCTTCAGGTGAGGGAGAAATGCATTATAATGAGATGGACGAGATGCCAGTATTGGTACAAGCTTGTTCAACAGAAATGCCTTGCCAAACAACTATTGAAAATACAGCACCACTGTACACCACCCCTCCTATTGCTTCACCTTTGCCTGATTCACTTAGTGGCCTTCATGGCCTCAGCCTTCTATGTGCCTTAGCTGAGCAGCGCATCCTGGAGGAGGAGCATGTGGCGTGCCCTGCCCTGTCGTCCCTGGCTGATGTGGCAGCCACTTCCCCAAGTGTTCCCACTTACCCACAGGAACGCACTGATTCACCACAACCAGGCCCGAGTTGTCTGACAAATTCACCCAGAAGAACCTTTGGGAGTGGAACTAGCACAGCCATATTTGGTGCAACTACATTTGGAGCATTAGCTAATTCTTTTAGTACACCCATTAAAGCCACTGATGTAATTAGGAATTACAAGAGTCCAGAGTCTGAGCGTGAAGCAAAGGCTTTTATTGCTAATAAAGCATCTCAGTACCATAAAGATACTGCTCTTGGCTTTAAAATGCCATCTGGTTTTCCTGTTGATTCAATGGATCCAGCTGAGCTTGATATGCGTATGCAGTTGGCCGAGTTGCAAAGAAAATATAGGGAAAAACAGCGTGAACTGTCTCGCCTGCAGCCTAAAAAAATAACTATGAGTCCTGCTAAAAGAGGCCCAGGTAGACCTCCAAAGAGAAAAATACACAATAATGGTATTCCAGGTAAGAGAAAAGTTGGTCGGCCACCAAATAAGAAGAAGAGATCCCCACAAAAAGAGCTGTCACCTCCAGTTCTAGAGAGAGTTACTGATATCCAGATTAAAGATACAGGAAAAGATAGTGATGAAGAGAAGGATGAACCACGTATGAATAAATCCATTTTAAAGCCTCCAGTCCTCACTGCTACATTTTCCACTCATATTACCCATAATGAAAGCCCAGATTTGATGCCCAAAACACCTGAAACACAAGTATCTACTGAAAAAGAGGAATCAGGAGATGACGAAACAGATAAAGACACAACTAGACGGTGGTCTGTTTCATCAGAAGATACTGCTCCACCAGAATTAGGCTCTCCATTCAAGTTACCAGCAACAGCACCTGAGACTCGACAAGAAGAAAGCGAAGAAGAGCAGGCAAAATACATTGCAAATGAAACATCTATTAAAGAGCTTAAGGTCCTTCAGACGGAAACTTCTGTAGAGTCTTCACCATCAGATCTGGAGCAGCAGCCCCAGTCATCATCATCCTCTAAGAAACGCAAGCCAGGCCGTCCCAAGAAACACTCACCCACAAAGGAAGATGCAACTGAGACAATAGTTGCCAAGAAGCCAAAGACTATCATAAGCTTTCATCTACATCGGCCTCTACTCTCCCACAAGCCAAAAATGCGACCGAAGCTAAAAGCTGAACTCAAGGTGGGTAATTCGAATATTTCTTTCAAGTTAGTGTGTTTCAACATTCATATGATTATACAACCAAAACATTATATACCAGGGCTTTCAATATTTCTAAGCACTTAGCAGTTTATAATAAAATACAGTACATCCTCCCTTAGAGCAGTATTTGGAGACCATATTACAGTGTTGTGATTTGCACACAAAATACACTGAGTATCAAAACATCATGTAAAACTCTTTACTAAGAGTCAGTTGACCAGCTGGCCATTATCATCCATAGAAACACCTCTTTGCTTTCTCTACACTTGCATTGCAATGCTGCTTTACCATACTTGCCTTTCTTTTATATTTTGATCTCCTTTTTTTTTCTTTCATTTTAACTTTAAAGTTGCATGTGCTTATTGAGGGGCATTCTCTTTTTTTGCCCTTTCTTGTTTCTTACTGAATACACATAACAGCTGCTTCCCCTTTTTCTTTATTTACATTTCTGTCTTGCCAGGAGGGCTTTGACATCACAACTTAAATAACTCTGAAGTGCAACATCATTCTTATGGTAATCAAATTAGCCTTAAGGATTCTCTTGACAAATGATTCTGGTACTCCATTAAGACATTTTAACAAAGCAATTTGAAATGTTTGGGAAAAGTTCACATATAACCACCTCAAGAATATGAAATTTGCAGAAAGCATGTGGCTATAATATAGAAAAATCTTATTATGAAAGATATAGTTACAGTATTGAAAGCATATATACAAAATAAATTTTTAAACAAGCCACTTGTAAATTATTAAAAATGTATATGGCTACGTGTATACTTTGCAACAGTATAATGCATTAATTGAAGTGAGTCAGTTAGTATTATGAAAAAGAATGATTTACTATATCACAGTAATGGAATGGCTGCTTACTGTTTGCATTATCACAATATTAAAGTTTTAATTTGTCCAGTGTTGGCTTTTATATTCCCTTTCAAAACTTTTTTGAAGGCTACAGTTTTTCCATAAACTTTAAACTTTTATCTCAGGCAGTTGCCAACATTGACTGTATAGTAATGATTACTGTCAAGTGACATGGCCCTTTTCTCTCACTTTAAAACATAATATGCCATAAAATAATATAGACTTATTTCCTGCTGTAAAGAACAGGGGTATGTTGTTGACCCATCAGTACATGGCAATATTTATGTCCAAATAATAAATACTCATTTTCATTGTACCAGTGAGTAGCTGATACAAAGTATAAAACATAGACAGTAATATTCATTTATGAATAAAGTATAAAGAATACAATTCAAAAATGACACGAAAATAGCTGTGGTGTAGATAATGAAAAAAAAGTATATTGAAGTAATGTGCTTTTTCTTACAGCCACATTTTGTATTAAATTTTTGAAGCCTTGTTTTAACTTACATTTGAGCTGAAATATGGGATAATTTGAGAACATTTCATCATGGTCATGGTGCTAGGTCTTGTTGAGGGCTCATATCCTCTCCTTCATACTCCTACTACCTGTTGACAGTTCTAATTCATTCAGCTCTTTCATGCTTTTAAATTATATTTTCATGAAATGGGAGGCAATGCTGAGAAGTTTACTGAAAGTACTGTATTTCAATAGTTTGCACAGCAGAAGGCTGGAAGAAGTTATCACTTAACGGCTATATTGAAAGCCCTGATATTGTACATAACACACAATCCTGTTTTCCATGTGTCAGGTACGAGAGGTTGGCCAAGAAGATGAAGATGCAGAGCCTCACTCACACTACAAGTTGTCCTCCAATACAGACACCTCTAAGGACCACTCCGAAGATGATGATGACCACAAGACTGTAAGTTGACAGCTTATGAACAAATGAGTTATGCTATTCTTTTTTAAGTCACTGTAAGTGTGAAGGCTATATATAAAAGGCATTATTATAAGCGTGGGTAATTACCATTGTATGGTAATAGTGCATGGATTACATATTTCATCCCCTGTTCTATTCACATTTTATAGTTTAATACAAATTGAGAAGTGCTTTTTCTGAGTTAATTTGATTGTAGAGAATGATTAGCATTACATTATTTTTTGCAGTTGTCATAAAGTATTTTTGTTTTTATAGTCTGGTATACCTTTTTTCATTTCAGATGTTTTATTTTGTGGCTATCTTGTCAAACACATTTGAAAAAATGTGTATTTAACTGTATCAGCTAACAATTTACTAGAGCTGCAGTGATTCTTTCTAAGATAAACATCACATAGGTAAAATCAGTAAAGAATATACTGATTTACTTTTGTTTTTTATTTAGTTTTGTTTGTAGGTAGTAGGTTGATAGACAGCAACCACCCCGGGAGGTACTACCGTCCTGCCAAGTGAGTGTAAAACGAAAGCCTGTGATTGTTTTACATGATGGTAGGATTGCTGATGTCTTTTGTCTGTCTCATAAATATGCAAGATTACAGGTATGTCTTGCTACTTCTACTTACACTTAGGTCACACTACACATACATATACACATTTATTTATACACACTCATCTGAGTTTTCTTTGATTTTATCTTAATAGTTCTTGGTCTTATTACTTTTCCTTTTATATCCATGGGGAAGTGGAATAAGAATCTTTCCTCCGTAAGCCATGCGTGTTGTAAAAGTCAACTAAAATGTCGGGAACAATGGGCTAGTAACCCCTTTTCCTGTAAAGATTACTAAAAAGAATAAGAAGAAGAAAATTGTCAAAGTGGGAAGTCTGAATGTGCGTGGATGTTGTGCAGATGATAAGAAAGAGATGATTGTGGATGTTATAAATGAGAAGAAGCTGGATGTCCTGGCTTTAAGTGAAACAAAGCTGAAGGGGGTGGGAGAGTTTCAGTGGAGAGGAATAAATGGGATTAGGTCAGGGGTTTCAAATAGAGTTAGAGCTAAAGAAGGAGTAGCAATAATGTTGAAGGATAAGCTATGGCAGGAAAAGAGGGACTATAAATGTATTAATTCAAGGATTATGTGGAGTAAAATAAAGATTGGATGTGAAAAGTGGGTTATAATAAGTGTGTATGCACCTGGAGAAGAGAGAAGTGTGAGAGTAATGGTGGTTGGGGATTTCAATGCTAAAGTGGGTAAAAATGTTATGGAGGGAGTAGTAGGTAAATTTGGGGTGCCAGGGGTAAATGTAAATGGGGAGCCTTTAATTGAGCTATGTGTAGAAAGAGATTTGGTAATAAGTAATACATATTTTATGAAAAAGAGGATAAATAAATATACAAGGTATGATGTAGCACGTAATGAAAGTAGTTTATTAGATTATGTATTGGTGGATAAAAGGTTGATGGGTAGGCTCCAGGATGTACATGTTTATAGAGGGGCAACTGATATATTGGATCATTATTTAGTTGTAGCTACAGTTAGAGTAAGAGGTAGATGGGAAAAGAGGAAGGTGGCAACAACAAGCAAGAGGGAGGTGAAAGTGTATAAACTAAGGGAGGAGGAAGTTCGGGTGAGATATAAGCGACTCTTGGCAGAAAGGTGGGCTAGTGCAAAGATGAGTAGTGGGGGGGTTGAAGAGGGTTGGAATAGTTTTAAAAATTCAGTATTAGAATGTGGGGCAGAAGTTTGTGGTTATAGGAGGGTGGGGGCAGGAGGAAAGAGGCGTGATTGGTGGAATGATGAAGTAAAGGGTGTGATAAAAGAGAAAAAGGTAGCCTATGAGAGGTTTTTAGAAAGCAGAAGTGTTATAAGAAGAGCAGAGTATATGGAGAGTAAAAGAAAGGTAAAGAGAGTGGTGAGAGAGTGCAAAAGGAGAGCAGATGATAGAGTGGGAGAGGCACTGTCAAGAAATTTTAATGAAAATAAGAAAAAATTTTGGAGTGAGTTAAACAAGTTAAGAAAGCCTAGGGAAAGTATGGATTTGTCAGTTAAAAACAGAGTAGAGGAGTTAGTAGATGGGGAGATGGAGGTATTAGGTAGATGGCGAGAATATTTTGAGGAACTTTTAAATGTTAAGAAAGAAACAGAGGCAGTAATTTCATGCACTGGTCAGGGAGGTATACCATCTTTTAGGAGTGAAGAAGAGCAGAGTGTAAGTGTGGGGGAGGTACGTGAGGCATTACGTAAAATGAAAGGGGGTAAAGCAGCTGGAACTGATGGGATCATGACAGAAATGTTAAAAGCAGGGAGGGATATAGTGTTGGAGTGGTTGGTACTTTTGTTTAATAAATGTATGAAAGAGGGGAAGGTACCTAGGGATTGGCAGAGAGCATGTATAGTCCCTTTATATAAAGGGAAAGGGGACAAAAGAGACTGTAAAAATTATAGAGGAATAAGTTTACTGAGTATACCAGGAAAAGTGTACGGTAGGGTTATAATTGAAAGAATTAGAGGTAAGACAGAATGTAGGATTGCGGATGAGCAAGGAGGTTTCAGAGTGGGTAGGGGATGTGTAGATAAAGTGTTTACATTGAAGCATATATGTGAACAGTATTTAGATAAAGGTAGGGAAGTTTTTATTGCATTTATGGATTTAGAAAAGGCATATGATAGAGTGGATAGAGGAGCAATGTGGCAGATGTTCCAAGTATATGGAATAGGTGGTAAGTTATTGAATGCTGTAAAGAGTTTTTATGAGGATAGTGAGGCTCAGGTTAGGGTGTGTAGAAGAGAGGGAGACTACTTCCTGGTAAAAGTAGGCCTTAGACAGGGATGTGTAATGTCACCATGGTTGTTTAATATATTTATAGATGGGGTTGTAAAAGAAGTAAATGCTAGGGTGTTCGGGAGAGGGGTGGGATTAAATTTTGGGGAATCAAATTCAAAATGGGTATTGACACAGTTACTTTTTCCTGATGATACTGTGCTGGGAGATTCTAAAGAAAAATTGCAAAGGTTAGTGGATGAGTTTGAGAATGTGTGTAAAGGTAGAAAGTTGAAAGTGAACATAGAAAAGAGTAAGGTGATGAGGGTGTCAAATGATTTAGATAAAGAAAAATTGGATATCAAATTGGGGAGGAGGAGTATGGAAGAAGTGAATGTTTTCAGATACTTGGGAGTTGACGTGTCGGCGGATGGATTTATGAAGGATGAGGTTAATCATAGAATTGATGAGGGAAAAAAGGTGAGTGGTGCGTTGAGGTATATGTGGAGTCAAAAAACGTTATCTATGGAGGCAAAGAAGGGAATGTATGAAAGTATAGTAGTACCAACACTCTTATATGGGTGTGAAGCTTGGGTGGTAAATGCAGCAGCGAGGAGACGGTTGGAGGCAGTGGAGATGTCCTGTTTAAGGGCAATGTGTGGTGTAAATATTATGCAGAAAATTCGGAGTGTGGAAATTAGGAAAAGGTGTGGAGTTAATAAAAGTATTAGTCAGAGGGCAGAAGAGGGGTTGTTGAGGTGGTTTGGTCATTTAGAGAGAATGGATCAAAGTAGAATGACATGGAAAGCATATAAATCTATAGGGGAAGGAAGGCGGGGTGGGGGTCGTCCTCGAAAGGGTTGGAGAGAGGGGGTAAAGGAGGTTTTGTGGGCAAGGGGCTTGGACTTCCAGCAAGCGTGCGTGAGCGTGTTAGATAGGAGTGAATGGAGACGAATGTTACTTGGGACCTGACGATCTGTTGGAATGTGAGCAGGGTAATATTTAGTGAAGGGATTCAGGGAAACCGGTTATTTTCATATAGTCGGACTTGAGTCCTGGAAATGGGAAGTACAATGCCTGCACTTTAAAGGAGGGGTTTGGGATATTGGCAGTTTGGAGGGATATGTTGTGTATCTTTATATGTGTATGCTTCTAAACTGTTGTATTCTGAGCACCTCTGCAAAAACAGTGATAATGTGCGAGTGTGGTGAAAGTGTTGAATGATGATGAAAGTATTTTCTTTTTGGGGATTTTCTTTCTTTTTTGGGTCACCCTGCCTCGGTGGGAGACGGCCGACTTGTTGAAAAAAAAAAAAAAAGTAGATTTCTCTTAATTTTCATGCAAACTTTACATACAGTGTGTAGTACAGACAATGATGACAATACAGACATTGAAGAAATAACACGTATTGCACTGTATTTTCATTTATGTATATTTTTGTCCGGTATTTTTTTTTTTTTTTTTTTTTTTTTTTTTTTTTTTTGTGATCTGTCAGAATGAAGGTAAAGTTTACAAGAAGCTGGATAGCTTCCTTCTACAAGTGCTGGATCAGCTGGGTTTTGATGGCTCTTTGGGCCTGCAAACTGCTAACAAAAACAGTCTGACTCGACTCATGACTCAGCTGGTCCAGTGGCTAACGTGATGGTCTGGAGTTTTGAGACTCTCTGACCACGGGTTCAATCCCGCCTGTGATTTGGTTTTTTTAACCCTTTGACTGTCGCAACCCCCAATCCTGAGGTGTCTCCTGGTGTCGCAAAATTTAAAACAAAAAATTATTTTTTCTTATGAAATGATAGAGAATCTTTTCCCAATTGTAATGACACCAAAAAAACGAAATTTGATGGAAAACTGACGGAATTATGCTCTCACGAAGTTAGTGACCTCGGCGCTGTTTACAAATCGGCGATTTCGCCCACTTTGAGCCCTATTTTCGGCTAATTCCATTGTTCCAGTCGCCCAAACTCATAGCTATTTCTTTAGAACTCCATTTTTTCTATCGATTGAGTATAAGAAACTGCCCATTTACCGATTTCAACTACCTAATAATGTGGTCAGAAATTTGCAGTTTGGCCAATTTCACGAAAACAAAAAAATATGACAATTTCAAAATAAGGTCCAGAATGAACAATGCAGACATTCCTGGCTCTAAAACAACATTTTCTTTGTCCATCGGTCATGTCTCCAGGCCCCTCTGATATTACTCTTGCTTTCTATTTTGAATTTTTATTCAAACAAAAAATAGAAGACTTACTATTATGCAGACTACTGCAATACTGAAATAACTGTATAAATAACATCAACCCATTCATGACTGCATACTAGAATGGCTAGTTGGACATTTATTGGACAATGGCATCATTTGTTTACTTTTGAACATTGGCAAAAATCAAACATTTCCCCTACTTTGAGCTCCATTTCTAGGTTCTTTTTATAGTAAAATCAATCAAAATCACCTCTATTTCTATAATATGTTTTCCATTCTATCAAAGGAGACCAAGAAAACGAGAATACACCCATAAACACTATACGAAAATAGACCACAAAGTCGGCATTTTAATTAAAAAAAACGGTCGGAGTTTTTTTTTTCTCATTATGCACTGCATGCTCCAGGATTTTTTTATATGATGCACACTGACCACACAGACCCATTCTCTCACATGTGGGCCTACCAGCTTTCTCCTGCTTGATTTGAAGCCGCTAAAATTTATGAGTATACATACGTCAAACACAGTACCTCGTAAGACGTATATATACGGCCGCGACAGTCAAAGGGTTAAAAACAGTCTGTCTGACTAGGCAGTCAATGGGTAATCCTGGCCTCAGGTTGGGCTGCTGGTGTAGAAGAGACCTTGAAACCGGTCACAGGTATTAGGCACAAATAAAGCATTGTGTGTAGCCTAGCAAACTCACTTTTATTTATCAATGAAAAAATGGTTAAAGTATTTGGTAACCAAAGAAGTGTTCTCTTTCAGACAATGTGTGTGAGTAATGCTGATGCTTTGCGAGGTGCAAGAAAAAGAGGATGCCCACGAGGTCGCACATCCCTCACTAGGAGAGCCATGCTCAGAGATAAGGAAAAACGTAAATCTGCTGCAGAGAAACAGTCGCACATGGAAGCTCTTTACAGGTTAGGAGCATTAAATTTGTTATGGAAATATTTTCATTGTCATGGCTGTATGAATATTATTATCAACTTGTTTCAGCCCACATCTAGAGAAATACCTTGACAAAAGCTTTCACAATCTTTTTTATTTACGTTATTTTCTTTCCATTTAGAATTGATACTTTTTAGTATTTTTTTTATATTGTACAGTATTTAATTCTTTCTAGCTTTTTCTGTCTCATAGGATCCATGCCTAGATTACTCTCACTTCCATCAATGTTATACACTGTAAACACTTAAGTTTACATCTATACAGATTATTATTATATTCAGCAACAAATTCTAAACCCACAGTAATCAAATATTATTCATTGAAGAAGAGAGTAGCTTCAATTCCTTTGATCAAGACCCCTTTACCAGCATCAGCATCCCAATCCTGGATGGGTCATATATATAGAAAATACATAAACATGGGTGTTTCAGCATATATTGCATTGTACTGTTTATAAGTCCTTTAAAAGTGACTTCAGAATTGATGCACAATGATTTTGATCCAGATCCCTCAAAAAGCACTCGACCATGGCTGCTGCTGAGCACGATGAATCAGAAGAGGAGAGAGATCGTGAAGATAAAGAAGAAACTCAAGATGCAGGTGCCGAGTCTTCTAGTAGTGAACATGAGACTACCCAACACCTCACAACTGGTGACTCTGCTTCTTCATCCACAACATCTGCGAGTGTAGCAACCTCTTCCACAGACACCACTGCAACTACCACCACAGCTACCACCATGACCACCATGACCACCATGACCACCACCACAGCCACCACTACTACCACTGTCACGGCAACCACCACTACGACTACAACCACAACTACTACCACCACCAGTGATATTACAAGACCCACCATGCAAACACCAGGTAAGTTTTTGTATTAAATAGCATCACAAGTGTAATTTTAAACTAATGTTTTTTTTTTTTTAATATTGTTTGATTTTTCTTATTTTTTACATTGGCTGTTAACAGTGTTATTAAATAGGCAGGGTGACCAAAGAAGAAACCACATTCACCATCCCCAGCTCTCTAGTTGCATTTCCAGAATTGAACAGACATCATAATCCATTGTTCACTCACTTGACCTCAATATTCTCACCATGGTTTTAAAGTACAATCTCCAAAACTTAGTCTGACTAGCCAATGTTCCTGAATCCCTTTTGCAGGCATTATCATTCTCACATTCCAGTAGTACGTATATTAAATCTCGTGGGCAAGTTTCCTTCATTTATTCGGATTTAACACATTGTTACATCTTGCCCCTTAATCTCTCTCTCACATCTTCCATCAGTGCTTTCTCAGGTGCTTGTTACACCTACTTACTTCCACCTACTATCTTTTGCACTATTATATCAACTTACTTCATTCTTCTTTATGAACACAGCATCTAGGCAGCCCTTTTGCTTATTTGCATTATGCAATTCATACCATACTTTCTAATTTCTTCATTGTGTATCTGTGCACTACTCAAACCATACAAATTGATTGAGGATAAGACTTTTCTACTATATACAGTCTCTTTCTTGTAGCAACATTTAAGAATCCTTTCCAACTACAGTATGCTCATTCATCGGTGGTACTCTGCTCTGATGCATTTTCATTTTTTGCATCCATTGGCAAACATTTTTCCTTTTCCTCATGCAGGTGTCTTTTCCCTCATATAATGTGACTTGCTTCAAACTTCATGTAGACCCATCTTTTAATATTGCACAACCATGTAGACCCATCTTTTAATATTGCACAACCACTTCCAGGTATATGAATATGTTCACTTCCTCACTCCACATTCCTGCCTTCCTTTTATTCTTTATATATTTACAGTACATATTTTCATCACCATGATGTTTCTTGATTCACTTTAAATTTCCTTTTTTTATTTGTTAGAGTAACAGACACATGTGCATCTAATAAAACATTTACCATGGCTTTGATTCATTTCCTGGGAGCTTTGTCAGGTCAGTACAAACAGTAAAATGAATAGACACAGAGGTTTATATAAATGGTGTAAGGTGAAATTTCTGGGTATTCATGAATGTAGTTATAATGGTAGTAGCAATAGTAGTAGAGTAGCAGAAATAGTAGTGGGTGAGCAACAAGCAGTAGTAAAAATCTTGGTGTTTGATGGATTCAAGTGATAGTGGAGTTGGAGTGTGTTGGAATAAAGTTAGGGATCACTTTTTGTGCTAGGCAGTCTGGTAAGAAACTATTTTATTGTGAAGACTGTGAATGTGGAGAAGAGAGTCAGGTAATGTATGCTGGCAATGTCTCTTTTGTTGTAGCATCAGACATAATAATTAATTAATAGCAAGACTACTAACAATGTGGTATGTCAAAGGACACATATACCACTAATAAGACATTTTTTGCTAACGTGTGACTCATGAGAAATTTTGTCAAAACGGAATAAACAACACAATGCATAGACACAGAGTATATAAAGGGAGTAATGTGAAGCATCAGAAAAGAAAGAGTATTCTTGAAGGTGGGGATGGTGGTGGGGGCATTTGTTATTGTTGGGAAACTGGTTAGCCAGACTTGAGTCCTGAAGTGGGATATACAATGCCTGCACTCTAAAGGAGGGTTAAGGATATTTGCTGTTTGGAGGGACATCTGAACTGTTGTATCTGTGTACCTCTGGCAAAACAGTGATAATGTGAATGATGATGAAAGTGTTTCATTGTCAGGTCACCTTATCTTGGTGGGAAACAGCCAGTGTGTTAATAAAAAAAAATATTTTATTTTATTTAATTTGGGACTTGTCTTGCAGTAGCAGGGGTGGTGCCAGTACTTTGAAGGTGGGTTGGGGATGTTGCTTTTGAAGGGCATCTGAATTGTGTTGTTAGCACACTATTGGAAAGAAAGCAGTTGAATGAATGATGGTGAATGGGTTTTCCTCTTAGGGTCACTCAGCCTTTGCATAAAAAAATATTTATAACAGGTTAGAAAGACTTGCAACTTCTTAGGACATTTATTGACATACAATCATTGTTTCAGAGATAAATCAGTCACCATCATCTGGGTTCATTTCTGGAACATGATATAACAGTAGACAGTATACAATATACGGTATACAAAAATTAATTAAACTAGCCTAGTCGAGAGGTGGTTAGCTGTCCTGTATGAAATATGGTGGGTGCTATCTAAGGAAAGTTACAATAAGTTACAGAGGAAGGCTTTGGAAATACCATACTCTACACTAAAGCATTAACAGAAAATGAAAAAAAGTTGAAACTTTAGTAAACTAACAAAGGAGGACGGTATTGTTTATGTCTTCCATTACTAACCGGTTACTATTCAAAACATATAGAATAACATAAAACCGAACTCACCAGAAAGAGGTAAACTAAAGTTATTTCAGAGTAAACTAATTAATTGCAGAATCATCATCATTGAGTCTATAGTAAAGTTTTTAATATATAAGCTCTTTACAATTCTTAAATCCAAAGTTTTGTGCTTTAGCTATAATTTTAATGTCACCTGTACTCAGTGCATGATTGTGAAACTCCAAGTGAATTATGATAGCTGAGTGAGGCAGCTTGGCCAGAGGAGTAAGGCTTTTTTTTATAACAGACCCCTTTGTTCACTAATTCTTGTCTTAAAACTCTGTACAGTGCTCCCTACACATCTGATACAACTATAAGAACAAGTGAACTGATATACTATAATTGAACACAGTGTTGTAGCTACATTATCCTTTAACCTAAAATGACTGCATATAGGAAGTGGATTCACAAAGGAGTAATTGAATTTAGTATGTGGTTAACTAACTTGCAGCCATTTAGAATACTATAAGTTGGATGTCCTTAAAAAGAAAGTTTAATAAAGCAAACATTCTTAGGAACTGTAACTAAAGGAACTTTGTCTTGAGAACTTTTTTCTTCCAGTAAGAATTTCAATATTTTCTGAAATAATGGCAGAGGAAAGCTATATCAAACTTCCTTTTTATGTACAGTACATCAGAACCTGTCCCAAGGCTGGGCTCTGGGAGAAGAAAAACTCTCAAAACTCATCAAAGGTATATTTCTTTGAATCACCTTACCTTACTGAGAAATGATGTGGATAGAGAGTGAGAAATAGAGCTTGCAACACTGGTAATAGTTACATTGTGTGTTGACCCAGGTGGAATAAAGAGTAAAATCTAATATTAAAAAAAAGAAGAATTATAAATATTTGCTGAACTTAGTTGAGTGTTTAAAACAAATTGTTGTTTTCCTTGTAACAGAGCCAAGTGTATGTGTTATTGAGGTTGGTGATCTAGTTGACAAGGCAAGAGTATTGGTGCTACAAGATGGGTTGCTATATGCAGGAAATGTAGTCCCCATTAGACCTCCTGATGTGTATGGTGTTGTCATAGATGGTGAACGGGGATCACGTCCACATATCTATTGTAGAGAAGAACTTCTAGAACAGTCGGTAAGTTTATTTGATTGATGGTTTAACTTCTTAACATAAATTTTTTAAAAGCACATTATTGATGTACAGTACAGCATAAATTTCTGTACAGTATATCATTGTAATTCACTTGGCTGTGAGAACAAGAGAAGCAACTATAAAAAAATAACAATATTAAAATTAAAATTGACAAAAATTGTGTAAGAATTGCCTTGTTAGAGCCATAGTATATAAGATTTATTATTTTGTGTTATGCACTGATATGTTTCCTATTTCAGTGGAAGGAAGTGAAACCTGGTACCACCAGATTTCTTGCAGAAGGAACCCGTGTATGTGCCTTTTGGTCGCAGCAGTATCGTGCCCTATATCCAGGTGTGTTTTTCTGTCTTGCAAAACTGTGTATTCATTTCTTTGAATAAGGGATAAAATAAGTTAATTATCCAGTCATATAGTTGAATAAGGGGAGATGGATCACTAAATAACTGAGTGATTTAGTTGGAATAAAGGAAGATAGATCATAAATTATCCAGTCACTTTGCTGGAATAAGGGGAGAGGGATAACTGAATTATTCAATCATTTAGTTGGAATAATGGGAGATGGATCACAGAATTATTCAATTATTTAGTTGGAATAAGGGGAGATGGATCACTGAATTATTCAGTCATTTAGTTGGAATAAGGGAGATGGATCACAAAATTACAGTTGTAAGCATTCTTGTGTGACAAGTTTCTTGCCTAATTGTTAATTACAAGTGTTATGGTACTAGTTAGTAGGTATTTTATAAATCTTTAAGCCTTAAACCAGGTACAGCATATGTGTCGAAAGTCTGGGTGTGATGTCACAGGGTGAGTGTCGAGCATATTGCCAGTCAGATGTAAAACAGTGATACTTTGTTTACTGTTTGTGGGTCCCAACAAAACAGTACTTAGTTGAAGGATTCTGAGAAGCCTGAGACCTGCTTTGCTGTGGGATGTTCAAACAGGAGGAGGCTGAATGCAGTATCTTTATTGCATTCCTATCAAAAATGACTGTCAGGCAAAGTGGGTAGCAGCAATTAAAAGACAAAACTGGGTGCCACCATCCTACACGTGTTTGTGTATCTATTTCTTTGGGTAAATAGGTGGGAGTCATTCATGTCAACATACCCTTCAAAGGATATACTGTACTTTGATGCCAGTGAAGGGCTTTTGAGCCAAGGAACTAGACCTATCATCCCCTTCCTAGGATCATACCTGATTGCATCCTCCTTGCCAGGCATCATATGAGCTCTACATGTTTAATACTTTCCTCTAATAATAATAATAATAATAATAATAAAAATTGTTTTTTTCAACTAACCAGCCATATCCCACCGAGGCAGGGTGACCTAAAAAGAAAAATGAAAGTTTCTCTTTATAAATTTAGTAATGTATACAGGAGAAGGGGTTACTAGCCCCTTGGTCCCGGCATTTTAGTCACCTCTTACTACATGCATGGCTTACAAAAGAAGAATTTTGTTCCAGTTCCCCATGAAGAATAATAATAATGCTTGCTATAAAAAGTGTAATTTCAAGCAGAGTGCTATTTTATGCAATTTTTGCTCTACTGTGTTGATATTTCTGTGCACATTTCATTTTGATTTGATCCAGCAGTTACACATTTATATTTTTAATTAACAGTTAACTTGTTTATTTTATTAATATAAATGCCAATTGTACAGATTCACAGATAATATTATTATATTTACAAGGAAGTGCTAAACCTGTAGGGTTCATACAGCACCTGAGGAATGGGAGTCAATCAAGTCCAATTCAAGGTTGGGGAGAACAGGTCCAATTCCTTGGATAAAGAGCCCCTTATTAGTGTCAAGGAACTTCCCTTGAGGAGTCAGAAACATTAAGATGTTAAGTAATACACATACAATAATAAGTACATATATTGAAATGTCACTCTTGCAGTGATGATATAAATCTTTTTGCTCTGTACATGCCATAACCATGTCATCACTCACCCACCCAGCCATGTATGGTTGCCAAACTCTAGACTTTGAAGCTTTTCTGCAGTTTCACTGGTGTAAACAAGGAGCTATGTACTGGTAACCTACAATAAAATTGCTATTTACCTTCTGTGTATGTCTAACACTGTGGTCAGTGATCCCAGTCTGACTTTATGACATGTTTGTTCCACATATGATAGGTGTCTAGAGAATGATAACTGTGTGTTTGACTGACAACATGGTGGATGTAGCTGATCGGGTACTGTAAACTCCCTGTACCCCTATGTAGGTTAATTGGGCATAGGATATATACAGACATGTGGACAATTGGGTATGGCATATCTACAGCCATGTGGGCAACAGGGCATGGTATATATATATATACACTTAGATCCTAAAGTGCTTAACCCTTGCACTGTCTCCCATGTAGATCTATGTCATTGATGCCAGTGTCTCTCACAAAGACCTATGTTTTTAACACAGCTCGTTCAGATATTCTGTGAGTCGTAAATTTTGTCCCGAACATGAGAGAATGGGTCTGTGTGGTGAGTGTGCACAGTGTAACATAAATCCTGCCCCATGCAGTGCATGATGGGAAAAAGCAAACCTCTGACCTTGTGTTTGGTTTAAAATAGCTGTTTTGAGATGTTTTATAGGGTGGTTTTTATGGTAGATACACTAATGAAATTGAGATGATCTTAGTCAGTTTCAGGCTGGAAATATTTGAGTTTTAGTGATTTTTCTGAGGAAGTGTAGGGCCCTCACCACCCTGGTCAGTTTTATGGGTTTTTACTCAGTGTCCTCCAATTATTGGGATAGCCTAAACCATGACCGCTCATTCTTGGTTATATTACATTAATTTAAGAAATAGAATAAAACTTAGATTTTTTGTGTAATGATGGATTCAAAATGGAGGGCAAGTGTTATTTAGGAGAGGCCTGAGGACATGATTAATGAACTGAGGAAAAGTTACCTTAGTTGCTGGAATGCCTGCAATGTATATTTTGGATTCTCTTTTTAAATTGGAATTTTTTAATTATGTATAAACTTCACCAAATTACTAAATTCTGTGCATATTATGGAGTAGTTCTGATAGTTGAATGAGTGGTTTCTTGTGCTCAATCAATAGAACAGAATGCATTCTACTGAAATAGCTAAGAATTGGATTGAACTAAAATAAGACTCAAAGTTGGTAAAATTGCCAGTGTATAAGTTGTTCTCAGACTTCCAAGTTTGTGTCTGCATAGTTCCATAAGTTTTCTATTAAATTTTGCATTTTTGATGTGATTAACCTCAGAAAAAGGTTCTCTACCATTTCCGAAGATAATATTATATTTCCTTTGAAATCGCAGTGCTATCAGCACCTCAAATTTCAGTGCTGTGACAGTGAAGGGGTTACATAAATACCTCATGACTTTGTTTTTGTTTTTTTTTTTTCTTTTTTTTTATTATCACACTGGCCGATTCCCACCAAGGCAGCGTGGCCCGAAAAAGAAAAACTTTCACCATCATTCACTCCATCACTGTCTTGCCAGAAGGGTGCTTTACACTACAGTTTTTAAACTGCAACATTAACACCCCTCCTTCAGAGTGCAGGCACTGTACTTCCCATCTCCAGGACTCAAGTCCGGCCTGCCGGTTTCCCTGAACCCCTTCATAAATGTTACTTTGCTCACACTCCAACAGCACGTCAAGTATTAAAAACCATTTGTCTCCATTCACTCCTATCAAACATGCTCACGCATGCCTGCTGGAAGTCCAAGCCCCTCGCACACAAAACCTCCTTTACCCCCTCTCTCCAACCTTTCCTAGGCCGACCCCTACCCCGCCTTCCTTCCACTACAGACTGATACACTCTTGAAGTCATTCTGTTTCGCTCCATTCTCTCTACATGTCCGAACCACCTCAACAACCCTTCCTCAGGCCTCTGGACAACAGTTTTGGTAATCCCGCACCTCCTCCTAACTTCCAAACTACGAATTCTCTGCATTATATTCACACCACACATTGCCCTCAGACATGACATCTCCACTGCCTCCAGCCTTCTCCTCGCTGCAACATTCATCACCCATGCTTCACACCCATATAAGAGCGTTGGTAAAACTATACTCTCATACATTCCCCTTTTTGCCTCCAAGGACAAAGTTCTTTGTCTCCACAGACTCCTAAGTGCACCACTCACTCTTTTCCCCTCATCAATTCTATGATTCACCTCATCTTTCATAGACCCATCCGCTGACACGTCCACTCCCAAATATCTGAATACATTCACCTCCTCCATACTCTCTCCCTCCAATCTGATATTCAGTCTTTCGTCACCTAATCTTTTTGTTATCCTCATAACCTTACTCTTTCCTGTATTCACCTTTAATTTTCTTCTTTTGCACACCCTACCAAATTCATCCACCAATCTCTGCAACTTCTCTTCAGAATCTCCCAAGAGCACAGTGTCATCAGCAAAGAGCAGCTGTGACAACTCCCACTTTGTGTGTGATTCTTTATCTTTTAACTCCACGCCTCTTGCCAAGACCCTCGCATTTACTTCTCTTACAACCCCATCTATAAATATATTAAACAACCACGGTGACATCACACATTCTTGTCTAAGGCCTACTTTTACTGGGAAATAATTTCCCTCTTTCCTACATACTCTAACTTGAGCCTCACTATCCTCGTAAAAACTCTTCACTGCTTTCAGTGACCTACCTCCTACACCATACACTTGCAACATCTGCCACATTGCCCCCTATCCACCCTGTCATACGCCTTTTCCAAATCCATAAATGCCACAAAGACCTCTTTAGCCTTATCTAAATACTGTTCACTTATATGTTTCACTGTAAACACCTGGTCCACACACCCCCTACCTTTCCTAAAGCCTCCTTGTTCATCTGCTATCCTATTCTCCTTCTTACTCTTAATTCTTTCAATAATAACTCTACACTTTACCAGGTATACTCAGCAGACTTATCCCCCTATAACTTTTGCACTCTCTTTTATCCCCTTTGCCTTTATACAAAGGAACTATGCATGCTATGGCAATATAAACACAAATGCAGTATAATGTGATCCTTTATTGACTACGTTTCTGACTTGAAAAAGCCCACTGTGTGGGCGAAACGTAGTCAATAAAGGATCACATTATACTGCATTTGTGTTTATATTGCCATTGTGTCGGTATTTTATACCATTTATTTCCAACTATGCATGCTCTCTGCCAATCCCTAGGTACCTTACCCTCTTCCATACATTTATTAAATAATTGCACCAACCACTCCAAAACTATATCCCCACCTGCTTTTAACATTTCTATCTTTATCCCATCAATCCCGGCTGCCTTACCCCCTTTCATTTTACCTACTGCCTCACGAACTTCCCCCACACTCACAACTGGCTCTTCCTCACTCCTACAAGATGTTATTCCTCCTTGTCCTATACACGAAATCACAGTTTCCCTATCTTCATCAACATTTAACAATTCCTCAAAATATTCCCTCCATCTTCCCAATACCTCTAACTCTCCATTTAATAACTCTCCTCTCCTATTTTTAACTGACAAATCCATTTGTTTATGTTGGAAAATCATCTTGGCTTTTATTTGTCAAATCTATGTGCACCAAAAAAATATTTGCCTCATGTACTACAGCAGACAGTAACATTCTGGGAGTTAGGTTGTATTTTTGTGGGAACAGCACACTGACGTCATTGTGCTGTATAATACAGAATCATTCTAGTTGTTAGCGACTGATGTCAGTGATACTAGGTAGCACGACGTTTACAGTCTTTCTAGAGGTCCAGCCAAGTAGAAAGCATAAACAATACAAAATTACCTTAACTCTGTAACTCTGAAAAATAAATTTTATTATAGGTAAGGATTCGTTGTGTATTTCAAAGATCATATCTATTTAATATATTGCTCTAATCTTGTGAATATCTACTTTCATAAGGTAGAATGATAAGAAGGAAAAATGATTTACTTGTGGGAATCATTGAGCCTGAAAAATGTGAGATAATTGAATATAATCACTGGCTACCCATCAGTTAAATTGTTGGGTAATCAAAATCCAGAAATATGAAGCTCTTGCATTTACATGTACAGTGGACCCCCTCATAACGATTACCTCCGAATGTGACCAATTATGTAAGTGTATTTATGTAAGTGCGTTTGTACATGTATGTTTGGGGGTCTGAAATGGACTAATCTACTTCACAATATTTCTTATGGGAACAAATTCGGTTAGTACTGGCACCTGAACATACTTCTGGAGTGAAAAAACATCGTTAACCGGGGGTCCACTGTATAGGAATAACTGTACAGTAGAACCCATGTATTCACTGATTTGGTATCCATGGTTTCAGTTATCGACGGTTTACTGTGGCCCAAAAATACCTGCATAATAATGTAGAAAAGTAATAAGTAGAAAAACTGGCAGTTCTTCAAAGCCTAAGAGAAGCCGTGAAATGCTTCCCATCAATGAAAAAATGATAATTTTCCACTTATTGTGCATAATTTATCAATTAAACTTTATAATAGGTCTGTATAGGACTTGCATATAGGGTTTGCTACTGTCCACGGGTTCAGTATCCACAGCAGGTCCTTGGAACATATCCTCTGCAAATATGTGGGTCCTACTGTATTTTATTTTTTGTGAAAAAAGCAAATAAAACTTGAATAAAATTGATGTGGAGCAGTCAGTTTACACTGGGATTCTTCTGGGTGGGTCATTTCTGGTGAGTATTATATTACTCCTGTGTCAGGTTATAATAAAGCCTTTTAAAAACACATGGGTTATACTCCTAAAACTTGGTGCATAAAATAAAATAGTGCTACATGAAGTGAAGAACATACAGGAAAATTTGAGTTACATTCAAAACATATACTGTACAAATTTACCAAATAATTTTTTTTAAACTGTTGCTTTAGGTAAAAAGGGCTGCAGTATAACTTGTGTAAATATCTTTCTTGGTTAGATATTCTTAGCACCCTATTTATATTACCATTGTTTAAGCCTGCCGTTTGGTTTTATACTTCAGTCATATTTCTCCTCATTCTACACATTTCAGAAGAGTGTAGGTTCAGAGCTCTCAATCTTTCTTCATATGTAAGATGCCTTATATAGTCAACTAATATTGTTGTCCTTCAGTTGTGGTAGCTTTAAATCAAAATTGTTTAAAGATATGGGTATGTGTGTGTGCAATGAGAAGAAATTATTGCACTGTGAAGTCTGGCAATAGCAGTTATCAGGAGAGTAAAGTACAATATTTAGAAAATGATAATATCAAAAGGAGTGGAAAGGCAAAGATAGACAGGGAGAAGATACAGAGAAAGATTTTCTTAACAAGTTGAGATTGGTTGCATGTGCAGGAAACATTGGCTGTTGTAATAATTGAGATGTGGTTTAATTTGAAGTTGAGACATGCCAACAGAGTGCCATATTCAGGGATTTAAGTTCTTCTCCATTCATAGAATTAACTGGAAGGGGTAGGATGATTAGTGTTATATTATTTCCAAGAAAGCTAGAATTGCTCGGTAAAACCAGATATGAAGGCTGAAGGAACGGTTAGAGAATCTGTCTGGGTGCAGACCCCAAACTTAAAAAGTCAGGCACAAAAATGTAATGTACATTTGGAGATTTTAATTTCAGCCAAGTTGACTGACACCTAGAGTCCAGCAACTTCCTAGAAGTTGTGCAGGATTGCATTTTAAAGCAGCTAGTGACAGAACCAGCTAGAGGTAATAGCCTGCTTGATTTACTGGATAGTTCTTTTCTTTAGAATCTCCCATAAGCACAGTATCATCAGCAAAAAGTAACTGTGTCAATTCCCATTTTGTATTTGATTCCCCATAATTTAATCCCACCCCTCTCCTGAACACCCTAGCATTTACTTCTTTTACAACCCCATCTATAAATATATTAAACAACCATGGTGACATTACACATCCCTGTCTAAGACCTAGTTTTACCAGGAGGTAGTCTCTCTCTCTTCTACACACCCTAACCTGAGCTTCTCTATCCTCATAAAAACTCTTTACTTGTAACATCTGCCACATTGCTCCCTATCCACTCTGTCATATGCCTTTTCTAAATCCATAAATGCAATGAAAACTTCCCTACCTTTATCTAAATACTGTTCACATATATGCTTCAATGTAAACACTTGATCTACACATCCCCTACCCACTCTAAAACCTCCTTGCTCATCCGCAATCCTACATTCTGTCTTGCTTCTAATTCTTTCAGTAATAACCCTACCATACACTTTTCCTGACATGCTCAGTAAACTTTTCTTCTTTCAACAAACCGGCCGTATCCCGCCGAGGCAGGGTGGCCCAAAAAGAAAAACAAAAGTTTCTCTTTTTTAAATTTAGTAATTTATACAGGAGAAGGGGTTACTAGACTCAGTAAACTTATTCCTCTATAATTTCTACAATCTCTTTTGTCCCCCTTCCCTTTATGTACATGCTCTCTGCCAATCCCTAGGTACCTTCCCCTCTTTCATACATTTATTAAACAAAAATACCAACCACTCCAACACTATATCCTCCCCTGCTTTTAACATTTCTGTCATGATCCCATCAGTTCAGCTGCTTTACCCCCCTTTCAGTCTACATAATGCCTCACGCACCTCCCCCACACTCACATCCTGCTCTTCTTCACTCCTAAAAGATGGTATACCTCCCTGGCCAGTACATGAAATTACCGCCTACCTTTCTTCGTTGACATTTAAAAGTTCCTCAAAATATTCTTGTCATTTACCCAATACCTCCATCTCCCCATCTACTAACTCCCCTACTCTGTTTTTAACTGACAAATCCATACATTCCCTAGGCTTTCTTAACTTGTTTAACTCACTCCAAAATTTTTTCTTATTTTCATTAAAATTTCTTGACAGTGCCTCTCCACTCTATCATCTGCTCTCCTTTTGCACTCTCTCACCACTCTCTTCACCTTTCTTTTACTGTCCATATACTCTGCTTTTCTTATAACACTTCTGCTTTGTAAAAACCTCTCATAAGCTACCTTTTTCTCTTTTATCACACCCTTTACTTCATCATTCCACCAATCACTCCTCTTCCCTCCTACACTCACCCTCCTATAGCCATAAACTTCTGCTCCACATTCTAATACTGCATTTTTAAAAGTACAAACCCACTTCAACCCCCCCCCCCCCCACCCTCCACCCCCACTACTCATACTTGCAGTAGCCTACCTTTCTGCCAATAGTTGCTTATATCTCACCCGAGCTTCTTCCTCCCTTAGTTTATACACTTTCACCTCTCTCTTACTTATTGTTGCCATTTTCCTTTTGTCCCATTCACCTCTTACTCTAACTTTAGCTACAACTAAATAATGATCTGATATATCAGTTGCCCCTCTATAAACATGTATATCCTGAAGCCTACCCATCAACCTTTTATCCACCAGTATATAATTTAACAAACTACATATACTTTCATTACGTGCTATATCATACCTTGTATATTTATTTATCTTCTTTTTCATAAAATATGTATTACTTATTACCAAACCTCTTTCTACACATAGCTCAATTAAAGGCTCCTCATTTTCATTTATCCCTGGCACCCCAAATTTAGTTACTACTCCCTCCACAACATTTTTACCCACTTTAGCATTGAAATTCCCAACCACAAGTACTCACACACTCAGTTCAAAACTCCCCACACACTCACTCAGCAATTCCCAAAACCTCTCTCTCTCTCCTCTACACTTCTCTCTTCTCCAGGTGCATATACACTTACTATAACCCACTTTTCACATCCAGCCTTAATTTACCCCACATAATCCTTGAATTAAACATTTACATGTATACTCTTTTCCTGCGATAGCTTATCCTTCAACATTATTGCTACTCCTTCTTTAGCTCTAACTCTATTTGAAAGAAAAATGATCCCAGATGGATGATTAAGAGGCTAAAACGTATGAGGAAGAAAAGAGGAATATATAAGGGTATCAGTAGAACCAGTATTTTTATATCAAGACTCAATATGTTCATAGTAGCCTTTAAACTGTCTCCAGTGTACAAGTATGCAGGTGATGACTGTGTCTGATGTACTAGTATGCACAATTTTTTGTGCCTTCAGACATGCCATCTACCAATGTTTTTGACCTTATCTTAAGTGTTTTGGAATTTTGTGTAAATTTGGCCAAATTACCAACTTCTGTGCACATGTAGAGTTGTTCTGATAAATGAATGGACAGTTTCTTGTGATCAGACAATAGAATGGATTGCATACTAATATCTAGGAATTGGGCTGAACTGAGCATTGGAAATAGTCTGAAATAGGACTCAAAGTGGTTGAAATTATCGATGCATAAGTTTACCCCAGACTGCCAACTCTGTGCTTGTGTATTTCTATAAGTTCCCATCAAATTTTCCTTTTTTGTTATCATCACCTTTAAGAAAAAAACCCAGAAAAATTGCGGCACTGTCAACACTTATAATTTCAGGGGTGACGACAGTGAAAGGGTCATTGCCAATAAAATTCATTAACAAATATTTTATGTTTGTAGTTTTATAATTTATATATTTTGATGCTATGTGAGTTTGTGTCACTTTGTATTGCTGTGCTTCAAACAGCACAATGCAACACCTCATTCCAAAGTAACATGGTAACATGTTTAACCATGGCAGCCAGAAAGTGGTGTACTGGGTTGGTAATAGACAAAGTGAGAATCTATGACAGTGTTCATGATAACATGTAGTATTTCTAGTGAAATTCTGATAGATGAGAATTTGGAGTAAATAGCATGGTTCAAACATTTAGTAAGAATTTGTGAATGTGTTTTTTCTAATGCAGTACACCAATAAAAAATGTATTATTAAAATAAAGAGCTTGTGAGAATATATACTCCCAAGAAAACAATATAGTACTTAATGGATTCAGACATATTTCAAGAATTATGCACCACCCCAAAAGTTTACAGGTACTTATACTGTGCATGCACCAGCTACCTGTGGATACCACAGTGCTGTTCCTTCAAAATGCAGCCAGAATTGAAAGTAAATTATTAGACATTTTTTTTTCTCCAACATTTCATAAGAAAAAAATATGGTTTCTCCATTTCATGTATATGGTATGCTTAGTGCAATATGTAGCCACCCCTCTTCAATTATTTTCAGCTAATAGAAAAAATATTCAAGAGTAGATGTTCTTGCTTCCAAAGACTGACCACCTAGTCCAAAAACTTTTTTTTTTTTTTTTTGACAAATTAATCATTGGGATGAAGTTAGAAACATAAATGGATGGTCTGACAGATAATGCAATACTTGAATTAAGCTCAGCACAGGTGTACTGCTTTCTTATCCTTTCTTTATTAAACTCCTACTTCTTATTATTTTCTCATTTTCTTAGTTCTTCTTTCACTGTACCTGAACCTTTGATTAGTCTGCTTATGCTGAGAACTACTGCGAGGTCTGATACTTTCCTACCAGAGTCTTCTCTCACCCATTTCAGTATATTTTAATCATTAGGTATCCCAAAAAGGGGACTTTTAGGTGGTTGCCTGATTTTTTTTTTTCGTCTCCTAACTTTTGTTTATAGCTTCAGAATGCTTTATCCATTTGGCTTCAGTTTTTTAACAATGGTTCATTGTATCAGGGAAATTGTGGAGGTGCAGTTTGGTCAGTGTTAAAGAGCCCTTTCCAAGTTACCTAGAATGAGTGCAATAACTTTTGAAAGCCTCTTCTTCTTAGTTTCAAACATTCAAAAAAAAGTTTATCCTAATTCCTACTTATATAAACTGGTTTTTGTGTAGTAACTATAGAACAACTTTTCTGATTGGTTTCATGCACTGAGAGCAGGTATATCTTAATGGAAAGATAGCCCTAAGTGACCCTCCTCTTGGAGCATAGCCCTAAGTGGCCCTCCTGTTGGAGCATAGCTCTAACACAAATAACCTGTTATTTGTGTATTGTTCCAGTCATGGTATTGTGTCGTTCTGTTCTTCATATTCCTAAGTGGCCCTTCTGTTGAATGTAGCCCTAAGTGGCCTTTATTTGAATAACATATGCCTACACTCACACCCACATTAATCTGGAGTATTATTAAATTTATGGGAAAGCACAATATCTAAGGGTCATACACTGCTTGGGGATTGGGAGGTAATCAGGTTTCATCTAAGGAAGGGAAGGGTTCCTCCAATTCCTTGGATCAGGCAGTCTTAACCAGAATCAAGGCAACCCCTATAATTGTAGTGTCATTAATCCAGAATTTATATTTATCATTTTCTTCATTTTTTTTTTTTTCAACAAGTCGGCCGTCTCCCACCGAGGGACTCTGTCTAATTACCTCCAATTCCTTAGATGCTGTATGACCTCTGCTGGTTTAGTGCCTGTCTTTAATAGTAATAATAAGAATCCATAATAAGAATTCATAAACTTAATGCTGATTATCTTACCTTCCATTCTTCTATTTGTTGGCACTTTAGTTTTATTTTGTCTAAGCACATCATTTTACTCAAAGCAATGCTCAGCCATTCATCTTATTAGCACACATTTTTCACATGTAATGTGCATTTATTTGCATAGTTAATGTGTGGGAATTATTATTGCTTTTCTCACAAAACTGAAAAATTAATAAAATAATGGAAATGAATGAGTATGGTAGGGACATGTTGGTGCAAAAAAATGTAATGTACACTGATCAGTGAGAGAGAAAATCCCACGTGAGACAGAAATGAAGAAGAATCATAGTCTATATTTCTACCCCTAACCAAGGTATTCAGCTGAAGAGGACCTCAGCTGGGGATTGAAATATGCAGACTACCATGCTTCCTCATTTTTGTTTCATGTGGGCTTTCCTTTCTCAATAGGTACATAATATTATCATTAACTACAGCAGAATGTTTTACAGAAGAAATTAAAGAGTACTAGATAAATATCCTTGTAAAATTGGCCACAGGTTCAATAGCTGCGTCTACGTCTCCAGCACACGAAGCCAACCACAATTTAGTGAATGTAGAGTTTGATGATGGTGATGCTGGTAAGATCCATGTGGATGATATTCGCCTTCTACCTCCAGAGTTTCCAATACTTGGTAAGTAAATTAAAAAAGAACAAAAGCTATATATTGTACATGGTATCTGCAGTGTTATATTTATAGATACAGTACTGTATTTTGTATTGTTATAAACTTTCTTTCAATTTCATATAATTGAAGAAATTGGATTTTTCCCATTGGGTTATCTGATTTGTTTTGTTATAAATACTGTAATATCTCTCATACGTACTTGGAACTCTTTATTACAAATTTCTCCAAATTCAGAAAAGCAACTTTGCTTTCAGAATAATTCCGAAATTCCTAATTTTCCTTTCTATGAAAAATGAGAGGAAAATACACTACAATATGATAAAATATATTGTATCTGAGTGCATTGGAATTGAGAGCTTAGCAGATACAGATACCATGATTTTACTACAGTACTATAGACTTTTATGCAACACCTTAGACTTTTTTACAGTATTGTATCTGGAATATTCTTTTAAAGTCTCTTGACCATAATACAGTGGACCCCCGCCTTACAATATCAATCCGTTCCTGAGAACTAATCGTAAGGCGAAATAATTTTCCCCGTAAGAAATAAAGGAAATCAAATTAATCTGTTCCTGACACCCTAAAGTATGAAAAAAATTTTTTTTTTACAACATGAAATATTAATTTTAATACACTCAAACTGAAGAAGACATGCACAATTACTACTCTACTAAGAATAGAATACATGACACTTACCTTTATTGAAGATCTGGTGATGATTGATAGGATGGGAGGAGGGGAGAGTGTGGAAGTTGTTATTGTTTAGAAGGGGAATCCCCTTCCATTAGGACTTGAGGTATCAAGTCCTTTTCCGGGGTTACTTCCCTTCTTCTTTTAATGCCACTAGGGCCAGCTTGAGAGTCACTAGACCTCTGCCACACAACAAATCTGTCCATAGAGCTCTGTACCTCCCGTTCCTTTAAGACTTTCCTAAAATGGACCATAACATTGTCATTGTACAGGTTGCCAACACGGCTTGCAGTAGCTGTGTCAGGGTGATTTTCATCCACAAAGGTGTGCAGTTCAACCCACTTTGCACACACTTCCTTAATCTTTGAAGTAGGCAACTTCCTCAATTTCTCTCTCTCTCCTCCTCTGAAGCAGTTTCCTCAGGTCTGGCCTCTTGCTGTTGAAGATGATCTTGCAGCTCATCAGTGGTTAGTTCTTCATTGTCCTCCTCCACCAACTCTTCCACATCCTCCCCACTAACCTCCAACCCCAAGGACTTCCCCAATGCCACAATGGATTCCACAACGGGCATACGCTTCTCAGGGTTAGCTTCAAACCCTTCAAAATCCCTTTCTTCAACACATTCTGGCCACAGTTTCTTCCAAGCTTTACCTATAAGGTTTACACAACTGAGGATACTAAAGTGATCTTTCCAAAACTCTCTTAGAGTCAATCGAGTGTCTGCGGTCACTTCAAAGCACTTTTGAAACATAGCTTTTGTGTAGAGTTTTTTGAAGTTTGAAATGACCTGCTGGTCCATGAGCTGCAGGAGAGGAGTGGTATTAGGAGGCAAAAACTTGACCTTAATGAAGCTCATGTCCCCAAAAAGTCGCTCTGCCAAGTCTGAAGGATGACCAGGAGCACTGTCTAATACCAGGAGGCACTTAAGGTCCAATTTCTTTTCCATTAGGTAATTTTTCACATTGGGAGCAAATGCATGGTGTAACCAGTCATAGAAAAAGTCCCTAGTGACTCATGCCTTACTGTTTGCCCTCCACAGCACACACAAATTAGCCTTGAGGACATTGTTTTGCCTGAATGCTCTGGGAGTTTCAGAGTGATACACCAATAAAGGCTTCACTTTGCAATCACCACTAGCATTAGCACACATCAGAAGAGTAAGCCTGTCTTTCATAGGCTTATGTCCTGGGAGTGCATTTTCCTCCTGAGTAATGTAGGTCCTGCTTAGCAATTTCTTCCAAAACAGGCCTGTATTGTCGCAATTGAACACTTGTTCAGGTTTCAGTTCTTCACTGACTATTTACTCCTTGAATTCCTTCACATATTTTTCAGCCGCTTTTTGGTCCGAACTGGCAGCCTCACCATGCCTTATCACACTATGTATGCCACTACGATTCTTAAATCTCTCAAACCAACCTTTGCTGGCCTTAAATTCACTCACATCACCACTAGTTGCAGGCATTTTTCTAATTAAATCGTCATGCAACTTCCTAGCATTTTCACATATGATCGCTTGAGAGATGCTATCTCCTGCTATCTGTTTTTTGTTTATCCACACCAATAACAGTCTCTCAACATCTTCTATCACTTGCGATCTCTGTTTCGAAAACAAACTTACACCTTTTGCAATAACAGCTTCCTTGATTGCCATTTTGTTGGCCAAGATAGTAGCTACGATGGTTGATTGGGGTTTGGTATACAACCTGGCCAGCTCCGAGACATGCACTCCACTTTCGTACTTAGCAATTATCTCTTTCTTCATTTCCATAGTAATTTTCACCCTTTTTACCACAGGGTTTGCACTAGAAGTTTTCTTGGGGCCCATGGTGACTTATTTTGCAGCTACAAGCACTAAAAACACTGTGATAATATGAAATGTACCGAATGTATGCTTAGATGCGACAGCACTGGCTGGCTTGTAAACACCGGCACCCACGGGGCAGCTGAGGCCACATATGGGATGCGTCCCGGACGAATCACATAAGGGGAGTTTTTTATCATGAGGCGAGGCAAAATTTTTGCGTTCAAATGCTTCGTAATCTCGGATTTAACGTAAGGCGATGCGTTCGTAAGGTGGGGGTCCACTGTATATGGCATAGCCATATTAACTGGGCTTTAGACGTACGAAAATATTCAGCAGATTTTCATGGAGTTTCGTAAGAAAATATGAAGTAGTGTATAACAAGGAAAGGTAGGGTTATAGTGAGAAACTGAATGTGTCGAGCACTTGGGTTTACAAATGTTTTTTACAACTTCTCATAGGTGCTAGCAACGAAATGAATGAGTTTTTTTTCCAAAATACTCAGAAGCTTTTCTTCTTCTTGTGGGTTTATAGGGCCAGTAACAGTTTATGCTGCAGTGATTCTTAGGCATTTCCTTATCTTTACCAGTATTATTACTTTACCAGCATTATTACTTTACCAGCATTATTACTTTACCAGCATTATTACTTTACCAGCATTATTACTTTACCAGCATTATTACTTTACCAGCATTATTACTTTACCAGTATTATTACTTTACCAGTATTATTACTTTACCAGCATTATTACTTTACCAGCATTATTATTGTTAATGAAGTCAGGATATTTGCAGAAGACTGTACATGACAATGACTACACATTCTGTATGTAATGTATTAAAAATTGTGAATGCATGAAACTGCTGAAAACTATTATAAAAAAATATGATGAAAAAACTTGTAAAAATTAATGTATGAATATAGTAGTACACTGCATTTGAACTTCTTGGGATGTGAGGCAATTTAGCATCAACAATTTTTGTAAAGAACAGCACTAAAAAATGTATATGTTAATAAGTACCCAGAAATATACTCATAATAATTGAAATACCTACATAAATTCAAATAAACTCATCTTTGATGAGTTGGAAAATGTGTAGAACTGGAATGATTACTGAACAGAAAGTTGAAGCACATGTATGATTATTCATTATTGACCATAGTGCTGTGTTTTCACTATTTATTTATTTATTTATTTATTTAGTAATTTAAGCATACAAACAGAGGTACAAAAAATACAGGTAAGAGCAGCATGCCAAAGCCACTTATATGCATAGCATTACGGGCTGGCTTAAAATTAACTTAAGATTAACTAAGCAATGATGAAATCAGTGATAAAACATTATTGTAAACAGATAACTATAAAGCACAAATGAGTATTACAAAGACAGGTCATATGGTTGCTTGCATTGCTGTACATTCAGTCGAATGGAGTATTCTGTTAGGTAGTGTATTTAAAAAAATAATAAAGTTAGATTGGGTCCTAGGTTTAACATTTGTGTGATATAATTGTGAGTAACATATAGGATATACAATTTATAAGGTTCAGTTATTCAGTATTTATTTGGTTTTGAGTGAGTAAGTGATCTTTGAGAAGAGACTTGAATTTATAAACAGGTAGTGTTTCTTTTATATTTACAGGTAATGAATTCCAGATTTTAGGGCCTTTTATGTGCATTGAGTTTTTGCATAGCGTGAGATGGACACGAGGAACATCAAAGAGTGATCTGTGCCTTGTGTTATGGTCATGTGTTCTGTTGAGGTTGGCAAGGAGATGTTTGAGGGGAGGGTTAATATCAGAGTTAAGTGTTCTATGTATGTAATAGGTGCAATAATAAGTATGGATGTTTTGTATGGTGAGTAGGTTGAGTGTTTTGAATATTGGTGGAGTGTGTTGCCTGTAGTGAGAATTTGTTATCATTCTAACTGCAGTCTTATATACTGTTCATTTCTTGAATCCTGATGTTAATGTGGGCTGCTTCATGCAGTTATATTTACATTTCATCACTGTATCCATTATCATACCCATTGTCAGGAATTGTTGTGTATTAACACTGTGTCTGATTATACACCTAAATCTGTTGAATCTTGCAACAACTTTTTATAGTATGCTTCAAATGAAAAAAAATCCAGTTACTGTTAGAATAGTTAATTAAATAACTGAAAAATCAGTATAAAAACTACTTTATTAAAAATTTGATACCATGATGTTGTGTACATATAGTTATCAAGTAAATGCATTGCAGATCAAGTAATTTTTATGATTACTAACAAAGTTATTGCTTTTCAAAGAATAATTCCAAAGTTCCGGGAAACTCCTGTTTGGGATATTGGCTGTTTGGAGTGACATCTAAACTGTCATATCTGGGCACCTCTGCAAAAACAGTGATTGTGTGAATGATGGTGAAAGTGTTTCTTTTTTGGGTCACCCTGCCTCGGTGGGAGAGTTTGTTGCTACAGTTATCTACTATATTATATACTATTTTTCTTTATTTTATTTTTTAACCTTTTAATATTTTACCAAACACCTTCCTTCGGTAATTTTGCTTTCTCGCAATATTTAGTAAAAACAGTATCTCTTACCCCTTACTAATGCAGGAGAATGTTTGCCACAACCTCTGGCTTGTATCTGTAATGCTGTATGATCTAATATTTTTTTTCCTTAGCCTTTACCCTTGTATCACTCTTTCTAGAGTTATGAGTAGAAACTACAGGTGCGATTTATTATCCTGGGAAAATATATCAACGTTAAGTCCGAAATCCATGTAAAAATGAAATCTAAGTCAAAAATTTAATTGTCTTGCTTGTAAATAACCTGGGATACCATAAGAAGAGGCAGCATGAGGGAATGGTGATTGGTCAGAATGACAGCAGCTCGAAACATTTTGTTATAGTGACGTTTGCATTCCATCAAAGAACAATGCAGCAGTGAAGCTGTTGTTTGCACAGTGATGGGTGAATGGTATACCTTTTTGTCTGTAACTGGGCATGATGTAGATGTATGCACAATTCATTAGTGGATTCAAATGGAGCATAACAAGATGTACTGGGAATTTATTATGAGCCAGCAACCTTCAGGGAGGTTCCTTGAAGTTGGTGAAGGGCACTGTGTTTCAAGGAAATGGAGATACATTTCCTTGGACTGAATCTGATTTATTCCCATTCCCAAGGTGCTATATGGCTCCTGTGGGTTTAGCACTTACCAAAAATATAACAGGTACATAATATTAACAGTTTGAATGAGCATCTTGACTATTATACAACAAACATATATCTAGTCAAAAATCTAGTCGATGGTGTTAATCAACACCATTAGAAAATGGTGTTGATTAACATTCTGGAAGTAATGGAGTAATAACCAGTTTCTGTAGGAAAGTAACACAGATACTATTGTATGATAGTATTCCAGATAGCAGTGAGTGATACCAGGTTTTCTATATACGATATACAGGTCTCCCTCAACATTCACATTTTCAACTTTCACGGGCTTCACACATTCACAAATTCCCAACCACCAAATTCCCAGCCACCAAATTCCCAGCCGCCAAATCATATTTAAGTTTCCTGCCACCTGCGAGTCCCTACTACCCTCCCTCCTACCCCTGCAACTGGCAGCCAGCCCTCCCACCACTGTGTGATGAGTGTTTTGTTTGTTCATTATTTGCTATTAAACTACAGTATAAATAATGTAAACCCATTCATGACTGCATATTGAAATGACTATTCGGACAGGTATTAGACAGTGACATCATGTGTTTACTCTTGAACACTGCAAAGAATTAAACATTTCTGCTACAGCTAATAATAACAATAGTAATAATAATAATAATAATAAATGATATAATTGAAGAAGGAAATTGTACAAAAATACGAGGGAGTGGTTGACACATCGTCAGTGTGACTTTGTTTATGCTGGAGTGAACATTAGTCTCCCTGCTCTTCCAAACATTTCACAATAATTCATTGTGTTTGGTGCTTGTAGATTGAGTGTGACTGGAGTGGTAGAGGCAGTGATTGAGGCAATGGTATTTAATAACATACATGTTAATAATACGTAATACATGTTATTAATAATATGTACTATTATTATTTATAACATATATGTTATTAAATACATACATGTTAATAATAATACATGTTATTAATAATAACATGTACTATTATTATTTATAACATATATGTTATTAAATACCACTGCCTCAACCGCTGAATTATTGTGAAATGTTTGGAAGAGCAGGGAGACTAATGTTCACTCCAGCATAAACAAAGTCACACTGACGATGTGTCAACCACTCCCTCGTATTTTTGTACAATTTCCTTCTTCAATTATATCGTATTTATTATTATTATTATTTTTTTTTTTTTTTTTTTTTTTTTTCAACAAGTCGGCCGTCTCCCACCGAGGCAGGGTGACCCAAAAAAGAAAGAAAATCCCCAAAAAGAAAATACTTTCATCATCATTCAACACTTTCACCACACTCGCACATTATCACTGTTTTTGCAGAGGTGCTCAGAATACAACAGTCTAGAAGCATACACATATAAAGATACACAACATATCCCTCCAAACTGCCAATATCCCAAACCCCTCCTTTAAAGTGCAGGCATTGTACTTCCCATTTCCAGGACTCAAGTCCGACTATATATATATATTATTATTATTATTATTATTATTATTATTATTATTATTATTATTATTATTATTATTATTATTACTATTGTTATTATTAGCAATAGCAGAAATGTTCGATTCTTTGCTGTGTTCAAGAGTAAACACATGATGTCACCGTCTAATACCTTTCCTAATAGCCATTCCAATATGCAGTCATGAATGGGTTTACATTATTTATTCTGTAGTTTAATAGCAAATAATGAACAAACAAAACACTCACCACACTGAGTGGTGGGAGGGCTGGCTGCCAGTTGCGGGGGTCGGAGGGAGGGTAGTAGGGACTCGCAGTGGTGGAGTCTGTGGTATTTAATAACATACATGTTATTAACATACATGTTATTAAATAACATACATTATTAAAGCATAACATGTATATATTTAGTACAATTTATGACGTTCTCATGTATTTTATGATTATTCATGGTTCAACAAGTTAAGGAAGCAGTATTGTAATATATTTCCCTACAATATATTGGGGCACCAAACATTCACGGTTTTTCAACATTCGCGAGGCTCTTGATCCCCTAACCCTCGCGAATGTTGAGGGAGACCTGTATATTTTTTTATGAGGAAAGTAAATAAACTACAAATTAAATGTGTGTAAGTTGAGATCAGTTTCTTACTGACATCCTGTTAGATGATTATTGTTGTTGTTTCAACTTACCTTGTAGATTGCCACATAACGAAATAGTAGTGCACGTGTGCATAAAGTAAAAGCATCATCTCTGAAAATATATACATATTTTATTAACCCTTTGACTGTTTCGGTTGTATATATACGTCTTATGAGCCAATGTGTTTGATGTATATATACAGTGGACCCCCGCATAACGATTACCTCCGAATGCGACCAATTATGTAAGTGTATTTATGTAAGTGCGTTTGTACGTGTATGTTTGGGGGTCTGAAATGGACTAATCTACTTCACAATATTCCTTATGGGAACAAATTCGGTCAGTACTGGCACCTGAACATACTTCTGGAGTGAAAAAATATCGTTAACCGGGGGTCTACTGTACTCAAAAATTCTAGCGGCCTCAAATTAAGCGGGAGAAAGCTGGTAGGCCCACATGTGAGAAAATGGGTCTGTGGTCAGTGTGCGCAGTATAAAAGAAATCCTGAAGCATGCAGTGCATAATGAGAAAAAAAAACTCAGATCGTGTTTTTGGATTAAAACACCGACTTTGAGGTGTATTTTCGTATAGTTTTTATGGTTATACTCTCGTTTTCATAGTCACATTTGATAGAATGGAAAACATATTATAGAAATGGAGGTGATTTTGATTGGTTTTAATATGAAAAGGACCTTGAAATGGAGCTCAAAGTAGGGGAAATGTTTGATTTTTGTCGATGTTCAAGAGTAAACAAATGAAGTCATTGTCCAATAAATGTCCAACTAACCATTCTAATATGCAGTCATGAATGGGTTGACATTATTTATACAGTTGCAGTAGTCTGCATAACAGTAAATCTTATATTTTTTTGTTTGAATAAAAATTCAAAATAGAAAGCAAGAGTAATATCAGGGGGGCCTGGAGATGTGACTGATAAACAAAAAAATTTTTATTTTAGAGCCAGGAATGTCTGCATTGTTTATTCTGGACCCTATTTTGAAATTGGCATATTTTTTAATTTGCATGAAATTGGCCAAATTGCCAATTTCTCACTACTTTATTGGGTAGTTGAAATCAGTAAATGGCCAGTTTCTTGTACTATATCGATAGAACAAATGGAGTTCTAAAGAAATAGCTATGAGTTTGGTCGACTGGAACGATTGAATTAGCCGAAAATAGGGATCAAAGTGGGTGAAATCACCAATTTGTAAATATCGCCGAGGTTGCTAACTTCGTGAGAGCGTAATTCCGTAAGTTTTTCATCAAATTTTGTACTTTTGGTATCATTACCATCAGGAAAAGATTCTCTATCATTTCATAAGATTTTTTTTTTTTTTTTTTTTTTTTTTCAAAATACAGTGGACCCCCGTATAACGATATTAATCCGTTCCTGAGAGCTCATTGTTATGCGAAATTATCGTTATGCGAATGAATTTTCCCCATAAGAAATAATGGAAATCAAATTAATCCGTGCAAGACACCCAAAAGTATGAAAAAAAAAATTTTACCACATGAAATATACATTTTCCTACACACAAAGAGAAGGATACATGCACAATAGTAGAGTAGTACATGCACAATATATATTGTGCATGTACTACTCTACTAAATGAAGAATAAATGACACTTACCTTTATTGAAGATGCAGCAATGACTGAGACACGGTGTCCTGGGAGTGCCTTTTCCTCCTGAGTACTGTAGGTCCTGTTTGGCATTTTCTTCCAGAACATGCCTTATCACACTGTGTATGCCACTACAATTCTTAAATCTCTCAAACCAACCTTTGCTGTCTTTAAATTCACCAATATGAGCACTAGTTCCAGGCATTTTTCCCTGTTCACCTGGGTGTTAGTCGACTGGTGTGGGTTGCATCCTGGGAGACAAGATTAAGGATCCCAATGGAAATAAGTTAGACAGTCTTCGATGACACTGACTTTTTTGGGTTATCCTGGGTGGCTAACCCTCTGGGGTTAATTGTTTCTTGGTATTCTCAATAAGCCACACCAACAACGGTGCTACAGCAGCAGCAGCAGCAGCTGACAGTGCTACAGCAGCAGCAGACGGTGCTACAGCAGCAGCAGACGGTACTACAGCAGCAGCTGACGGTGCTACAGCAGCAGCAGCAGCTGACAGTGCTACAGCAGCAGCAGCTGACAGTGCAGCAGCAGCAGCTGACAGTGCAGCAGCAGCAGCTGACAGTGCTACAGCAGCAGCAGATGGTGCTACAGCAGCAGCAGACGGTACTACAGCAGCAGCAGCAGCTGACGGTGGTACAGCAGCAGCAGCAGCTGATGGTGCTACAGCAGCAGCAGCAGCTGACAGTGCTACAGCAGCAGCAGCAGCTGACAGTGTAGCAGCAGCAGCAGCTGACAGTGCTACAGCAGCAGCAGACGGTGCTACAGCAGCAGCAGACGGTACTACAGCAGCAGCAGCAGCTGACGGTGGTACAGCAGCAGCAGCAGCTGATGGTGCTACAGCAGCAGCAGCTGACAGTGCTACAGCAGCAGCAGCATCAGCAGTTGATCATGGTACCACAGTATTTCGATAATATTTCTCACCCTTTTTACCACAGGGTTGGCACTAGAAGCTTTCTTGGGGCCCATGGTCACTTATTTTGCAGATAAAATCACCAAAAATGCTGTAATAATACGAAATGCTCCGATTGTATGCTTGGATGTTACCGCGGAGGCTGGCTTGTAAACATTGCCACCGGCGGAACATGTGAGGCTGGCTCAGGCCTCACATAGACGCGTCTCGGACGAATAGTGTTGAGCAAGTTTTTTAGTGCTATGCGAGGCAAAATTTTAGTGATAAAATGTATCGCTATGCGGATTTAACGTTGTGATGCCAACGGTATGCGGGGGTCCACTGTATTTTGTGACAGCAGAATAAAAGTATTTTTACTACTTTTGTGGGATGACCCTTAACCCCTTGACTGTCACAACCCCCAATCCTGAGGTGTCTCCTGGTGTCGCAAAATTTAAAAAAAAAAAAAAAAAATTCTTATGAAATGATAGAGAATCTTTTCCCAATTGTAATGACACCAAAAGAACGAAATTTGATGAAAAACTGATGGAATTACGGTCTCGCAAAGTTAGCGACCTCAGCGATATTTACAAATCGGCGATTTCACCCACTTTGAGCCCTATTTTCGGCTAATTCCATTGTTCCAGTCAACCAAACTCATAGCTATTTCTTTAGAACTCTGTTTTTCTATCGATTGAGTACAAGAAACTGCCCATTTACCTATTTCAACTACCCAATAACATGGTCAGAAATTTGCAATTTGGCCAATTTCATGAAAATTAAAAAAATATGACAATTTCAAAATAAGGTCCAGAATGAACAGTGCAGACATTCCTGGCTCTAAAATAACATTTTCTTTGTTCATCAGTCACGTCTCCAGGCCCCTCTGATATTACTCTTGCTTTCTATTTTGACTTTTTATTCAAACAAAAAATAGAAGATTTACTGTTATGCAGATTACTGCAATACTGTAATAATTGCACAAATAATGTCAACCCATTCATGACTGCATATTAGAATGGCTAGTTGGACATTTATTGGACAATGACATCAGTTGTTTACTTCTCAACATTGGCAAATATCAAACATTTCCCCTACTTTGAGCTCCATTTCCAGGTTCTTTTCATAGGGAAACCAATCAGAATCACCTCTATTTCTATAATATGTTTTCCATTCTATCAAATGAGACCAAGAAAACGAGAATACAACCATAAATACTGTATGAAAATTGACCACAAAGTTGGCATTTTAATTAAAAAAACGGTCAGTTTTTTTTTTCTCATTATGCACTGCGTGCTCCAGGATTTTTTTATATGGTGCGCACTGACCACACAGACCCATTCTCTCACATGTGGGCCTACCAGTTTTCTCCTGCTTGATTTCAAGCCGCTAGAATTTATGAGTATATATATGTCACCCTGCCTCGGTGGGAGACGACCGACTTGTTGAAAAAAAAAAAAAAATATGTCAAACACGGTGGCTCATAAGACGTATATATACGACTGAAACGGTCAAAGGGTTAAACCATTAACAATAACAGTGCCCTAACCATCCTCCCATGGGATATGCACTGAGATGTTAATCTTCTGCATATTTCAAGGATTTAAAGCGTACTTGCTGTTGTAATAACCCTCACATAGTCATTAGGTCTTAAACTTAACAAACCAACCCTTTTGTTGGTCAGTTAGCATATATGATTACATTTTGCCCAAATATGAGAAAAACTTATCAGGGTTTGTTGGTAACTACACTAGTCTCTGACTGTCCATTGAATGACTTTCCATGCTTTTGCTTATTCATGCTTTTAACAGTCCTACCTGGTCTTGCTAACCAGTCATACAGTCTTGTCATCAGCAGTCTTGTTATGTCTATGGGTGCTGAGGGTGTATAGTAATAAATGCTGGAATGTATAAATGGCTTGTATGTTTAGTAAGGTTAGGTTAGGTTAAGTAGGGTGTGTGTTAGACTTTGATATGATTCTGATGTCTGACTTTTGCTGTATGATAATTGTTTTGGGATGATTTGTGACTGTTGTTCTGTATGCACATACATCACATGTGAGATATGAATATGCAAGTGTGACATACTGTACTTTACTGTGCAAGGTAAGTTGTGTAACTCAAGGTAGAGTACAGTAGGGTGTCCCAGAAGTCTGAACCCATAGGGAAAATATACTTTGTACAATTAATTCATTTACTATTTAAATTGAATGCCATTAAGAGCCAAACATACTGACTATAGTGCAAATGTTTTGTGGATATTTAAATAAGAGAGAGTGCATTCCAGTTGTTTTCCTTCAGTGACACAATACAGTTTAACTCTTGGGATACCCTTGTATATACATAACAAATCTGTATCCTATCCACTGGTTTTAAGACTGACAAATTCTGCATGAGTTATTTTTTTTTTTTTTTTTTTCAACAAGTCGGTCGTCTCCCACCGAGGCAGGGTGACCCAAAAAAGAAAGAAAATCCCCAAAAAGAAAATACTTTCATCATCATTCAACACTTTCACCACACTCACACATTATCACTGCTTTTGCAGAGGTGCTCAGAATACAACAGCTTAGAAGCATATACGTATAAAGATACACAACATATCCCTCCAAACTGCCAATATCCCGTTTTTTCAACATTTGAAAGTACATATGTAAAAAAAGTAGATCTTTTTGTTTTTTTACATTTGAAAATGTGTAAAAAAAACTTTGATCTACTTTTTTTTTTTTTGTTATACTATTTGAAAATATGTAAAAAAAAGTAGATCTACTTTTGTAGCACTACACATGTGAACGTAGATCTGCTTGGACCGTTTATGGGTTAAGACAGTTGAGTCAAAATTTGAGTTGAGGAGATATAATGTGTGTCCTCAGCAAAAAGTATGTATTGACTCAAGTTGTTGTGTCCTAATTAGAATAAGTCACTGATATAAAGGACAGATAGGTGACAAGGGCCAAAATTAATCATTTGTTTTTATTATTATTATTATTTTTATTATTATAATATTCTTGAGGGGCACTAACCTCTAAGGGGTTACACAGCGTATAGGGAATAATCAGGTTATATGCAGGTGTCTGTATCCAAGATTGGATGAAATAGTATCAGTAACATCTCAGTCATTTTTATGAAGTGCTGTGCAAGTTATGTAGTAGAATATTTAATATATTTATTATGGGATCATTTGTGCACTTGGAGTCTGAATCCATATAGTGCCAAAACAAAAGCATTCACATTGCTAAACTCACAAACTAGTATTTAGTCACTTAGCCATAATACCAACTTACCTCATAATTTTGTAATATTTTAAACTTAAGATTTAATCTAAGTCTGCCCTTTTGAAATGCCTAGCCATGCTAGGTGTTCTAGTGGTACACTCTGTAATTATTATTTTACTACATGTAAACCACACAATAACCAAATTCTGTAAACTCAGCATTGTAATCCTTACAGAGAATACTGGCATGGATGAAATATGTTATTTAGTTATACAGTATACATTTATGTATAGGAGGGCCTCACTTATACAGCAGGTTAGGTTCCAGGCTACTGCTGTAAAGTGAAATGTAACCCCTTTTTATTTTCACTTTTAAATGCATATAAAAGCCTGATAACATATTTACACTATCATATATTAAGTGAGCAATAGAGCTAGGTGTAAAAAATGCACATACTGCACACACATTACTCAAAATATTTTCGTCCCTAGCTTATAGAAAGTGGTGAATAGATTTATTGTAGGAGGTCTAAGTAAATGAAGAATGTGTATAATTGAAAACCGCTGCGTTAGCGAAACACTCTAAAGTGAAGTATTGTAAAAGGGGGCCCTCCTGTATTTTTCAATTTTTTTTTGACAGTATTGGGAAGTTTGATATTCTCTTGTGATTGTTTGTGTCTGAGTGGTTTATGAGGTGAACCATAGAATTGAAGTAGGTGGTCGGTGCATTGAGGCATCTGTGTAGACAAAGAATTTTATCCATGTAGGCCAAAAATTTGAAAATACAGGAGGGCCCCACTTTACAATGCTTTGCTTTACAGCATTTCACTAATACAGTGGTTTTCAGTTATACCCATTCTTCATTTATTAAGCCTTCCTACAATAAAAATATTCACCACTCACTATAAGTTAAGGCTGAAAATATTTTCAGGTAGGTAATATGTATACTATACAGTGGACCCCCGCTTAACGATCACCTCCCAATGCGACCAATTATGTAAGTGTATTTATGTAAGTGCGTTTGTACGTGTATGTTTGGGGGTCTGAAATGGACTAATCTACTTCACAATATTCCTTATGGGAACCAATTCGGTCAGTACTGGCACCTGAACATACTTCTGGAATGAAAAAATATCATTAACCGGGGGTCCACTGTATATGCATTTTTTAGGCCTAGCTCTGTTGCTCACTTAATATATGATAGTGTAAACATGTTATCAGGCTTTTATATGTATTTGAAATTGAAAAAAAGTTATGTTTCACTTTACACTGATTTTTTGCTTTACCTACTGTATAAGCAGGGCCCTCCTGTACTTGGAAAGACTGATTTGTTTATTGTTTGGTGTTTTACTTAATTTGAGTGTTTTCACAGTGCTTTTTTTGTGTTTTTGTTTAATTTAAGTAGTAAATATATGTTTGGATTAGATTAGTAAATATTGCCCAGTATTTTTAATAGTATTGGCATGCCTCTGCCAAGACAGAAATGGAGTGAGTGATGATGAAAATGTTTCTGCCTTGGTGGGAAATGACTGATGTGTTAAAAAAATTAATTGGTACAGTATTTAAGTGATTAGTCCTAGCTTGTGTTTTTTTTTTTTTGTCTTTAGATTGTTTTTGCTTTCTTGTTGTCCTTATGTCTTAAGCTATAATGTAGTTGTTTATTGATACTGTACTGGAGTATGGAGTTGGGATTTGATTTTATGGGTTGCTAATTTTGTTGTTTGTGATGTTTGTAATAAGGAAGGTTGGGTGCTGGTCTGTTGTCTTGTTGGTAACTATGCCTGTTTTCAGTGAGGCAGTTTTATTTGGCTGTATTTGGTGTATTGTAGAATCAGGTGTCTCAATTATTCTTGTAGGTTTACTGATTAAAAGTACAGTATTGACAAGCAGGGGTAGTTACCATTAACAAACAGGAGTACATACCATTGTATTTAGGAAGCTCAAGACTTGGGTGCTATTGGATTGGCATAGGTTAATAAAGTTGCCAGCATTTACTAGGTGGTGTTTGTCAAGTTTTTATGGTAAAGTTTCTGTGGAAGTTAGTACAATATGAGGAATTTTATATAGAGCTCAAATTGTCATTGAAATCTTTACATTATTAATAATCACTATAGAGAGTATATCTCCATATGTTTATAATATGCTTTCATTGTATCTCATTAGTATAGTAGATTGCAATACCTCTCCTTTTTTATTAGGTCTACAACAGTGTATAGCTGTTTATCCAGGTATGTTAAATATGTTACGTATATCATGCTTTAACCAAATCTCTGTTAGAATAATGAATAAGAGGTTGGCAGTTAATGACCAGAAGTGTATTATTTATCTTTGTGTTTGGTTAGAGATTTGTCATTTTGATTGAACACAGTTCTACTTTTGTTATTACTTTTGTTAGGAAGGTTTGCTCTTTCATAACTGTTTGTTGCTTTGATAACTTCTGCTTCATAGCAAGGTAGTACAAGGAAAATGTTTTCCATACAGCATTGTGGTCTCCAGCACATCTTTGCATATCCTTAAGGACCAGTGAATAAGATTTGTGTGTATGGCCAATATTTAGGACTTCTTTTGCAAGTCTGTGAGAGGGTAATACATAGAAATTTTTATTACCAAAGAATCAAAATTTAATTTGCTCTAATATACATTTCATTTGATCAGATGACACAAAAAATATTCTTCTAGTTCATCCAATGTTAAGGTCTGTTTTCAATTCTCTTTTTAGAATTGTAGCCCTCGAAATGTAATGTTCTAGATATCTTTTATTGTTTCTTCCTTCAGAACATGATCCAAATCCCTTGATGAGTCTCAACAAGAGGAAGCGTCGACCAACGGGAGACAGTCTCCCAGATGTGAAAGATGATGTTCCAAAATCCAAAGGAAAGAAATCGAGGACAATTTCAGGCAATAATAATGAGAATGAGAAAAATTCAAATAACCAAAATGATGAAAATAACGAAGTGGAGAAGGAAAATAAGAAGAGCTCTGTTAATATAAAAAACAAGAAGAAAGAAAACGAAGAAAATGGAAATACGAAGGTAAACAGAAAAATGGATAAAAAGAAACACAAAAAACATAAGCACACTGAATCATCTCCACACCACCACCATAAACACAAAACTAAACATAAACACAAACATCGGGAGGGTGATAGGCCTCTACCACATGTAGAACCCGGGGTGAACGAACTTACTGTGAGGATCAAATCTCCACCGCCTCCCCTTGGGGAGACCTGGAGACCCTCATACCGTGAAAAATCAGAATCTGAATTGGATAGTTCCTCATCAAAGAACCCATCAGAGGATGAATCTGAGAATAGTGATTCTGAATACACACCTAAAAAGGAAATGGTAAGTAGCATCTAAAATACATAAAGTATATATCACTCATGTGATTAAAGATAACCAATTTGGGCTTTATAGTAGTACTAACACTTTTTAGTTAATTAATTTACAATTATTTTCGTTAGTTTAGCCTTAAACCCTCTCCGAAACACTTTATCAGTTTATGTCCCCAAGTTTACCCACACTCATTTACACTTGTCAAAATTTTTGATCAAACAATATATTTGTCTTACATTGTTTCAATCTCTTATTAATGTCAGTATTTTAATATTTTATTTGCTATTTTCTATATATGCTGTATATTTGTTCAGGATTTTTAGCACGGCTTTATTGACTTGTTAATTTTTTTCTTGTTTTTAATACAGATTTTCAATGCCTCTTAATTTCTCAAATACTAATTTTTTTATTGTCAGCAAGAGTTAATGTTATAATTGTTTTTAATAAGATGGATTCTTTAATATTCATGTATGTGTTTTTCTGATTTAAGCATTTTGTAAATGTAAATATTGTTATATCATCTTTAACAGTATTGTATTATTATATGACAATCATTTCAGATGGAAAGATCATTACTGTATTTTATTGTGCATTACTGTATTTTATTGTACATTACTATATTTTCCTAACATCACTATTTTAATATACATGTATGTGAATTATTATTATTATATTCATAAGAAATGCTAAACTCTTCAGGGTTATACAGTACCTGGGTAATGGGAGGTAATAGTTTGAACCAGTGAAGGGAAGGGTAGCTCCAACTCCTTGAATTAAGAGCCTTTCTACAGAATCAGAGCAACCTTTTCCCCCCATCTCCCTTGAAGGTCTAGGGTATATGAGAAGTACAGGGTGTCCACAAAAACACGCCCCAATTTCAAACAGGTATAACATGTAACATTATTGTAATAATCTTTCACAGTTAGTAGCTTCAGATGCAGGATTTCATTCAGTTTTATGTGGTATAGGGTAGCATTAAAGGCACTCATTGTGCACCCTTCTGGTTGCTCAGCAAACATCGATGCGATAATCCAGTTCAGTCTAAACGCTCTGCAGCATATCTGGAGTTGTCATGCGAACTGCTTCAGTGATCAAAATTTTCAGCTCCTCCAGGGTTGCAGATAGTGGTGGTATGTAAACTGTGCTCTTCACGTATCCCCAAAGAAAGAAGTCACAAACAGTTAGCCCCAGTGACCTCAGCAAATGGCCTGCGAAGTCACCGGACCTAACTGTTTGTGACTTCTTTCTTTTGGGGTACGTGAAGAGCACAGTTTACGTACCACTGCTACCTGAAACCCTGGAGGAGCTGAAAATTTTGATCACTGAAACAGTTCGCATGATAGCTTCAGATATGCTGCAGAAGGTCTGGACCGAACTGGACTATCGCATCGATGTTTGCCGAGCAACCAGAGGGGTGCACAATGAGTGCCTTTAATGCTACCCTATACCACATGAAACTGAATGAAATCTTGTATCTGAAGCTACTAACTGTGAAAGATTATTACAATAAAGTTGCACGTTATACCTGTTTGAAATCAGGGAGTGTTTTTGTGGACACCCTGTAAATAATAATGCAAGACAAAGTGTTGTATAATTATTCTCGGTAACTGTTTTCAAGCACTACAGGATACCTTATACAGTGGACCCTCCTTTTTCGTTGGGCTCTGTTTTCACGAATTTCAGTTATCACTGACTTTTTTCGTAAAAATATTGGCTCAGTTTTCGCTGCTTTCCTCCGTTATTGTCGGTGGTATGGAACATGTCTGAGTGTGCCCACTTGCACACAACCTCCCACACACACATTCTGAGGGAGTGTCACTTTGTTTCTCAGTGAATGAACATTATCCTGCTAGATCATAGGAAACATTTCGTAATAATTCATTGTTTCTTGCACTTGTTTATTCTGTGTGACTGTGAAATAAGCCACCATGGGCCCAAAGAAAGCTGCTAATGCCAGTCCTTTGGTAAAGAAGGCGGGAAACAATAGAATTAAAGAAAAAGATTGTAGAAAAATATGAAAGTGGTGGTGGTAGAGGGTGGTAGTGGTCATGATGGTGGTAGTGGTTGTGATGGTGGTAGAGGGTGGTAGTGGTTGTGATGGTGGTAGAGGGTGGTAGAGGGTGGTAGTGATGGTGGTAGAGGGTGGTAGCAGTTGTGATGATGGTAGAGGGTAGTAGTAATTGTAATGGTGGTAGCAGTTGTGATGGTGGTAGAGGGCAGTATGATGGTAGAGGGTGGTAGCAGTTGTGATGGTGGTAGAGGGTGGTAGTAGTTGTGATGGTAGTAGTGATAGTGGTAGAGGGTGGTAGTGATGAGGGTAGTGGTTGTGATGGTGGTAGAGGGTGGTAGTGAGGGTGGTAGTGGGTAGAGCTGCAAGGGCTCTCTGGACAGTTTTTTTGTGCGACAGGGGTCCAGTGACTCTTAAGCTGGTCCTAGTGCCATTAAAAAACAAAGAAGGGAAGTAACCCAGGATAAGGACTTGGTACCTGAAATCTTTATGGAAGAGGATTCCCCTTAATGAGAGATGGTGAAAGGTCTATGTGAGAGACGATGAAAGCTCTATGTGAGGGATGATGAAAGCTTTATGTGAGAAATAGTGAAAGGGTTAATCTCTGGCTCTGATCTCCTAACAGATCCTGCTTGAAATCACTGCCTCAGTTACATCATCCACATATAAGAATCTCAAAACATTCTAGCTTTCCAGTATATACTTTTTTCAATTTAACAAGTCACCACTTTCATTCTTAATTCCAAAGCTCATCTGTTTCCTCCAAAACTGTTTACTTATTCCCACCAAAATTTGCTGATAAAGGCTCATGTTCTGATTTACTATCATTTTGCACTCTCTCACCCTTCTGAGGTTTAACCATCTTTCGATACATGACAGAGGCAGAGACCAAGTGTGCTCCCCTTTCTAGGATAATGATGGAATACAGGAACATGTGGATCTTCATCTCCACCACCTAATTAGGAGGAAAAAGGGAGGGCAGATTGCTGGGAGAGACAGATTGCTGGAAAGGTTTAGTAGCTCAACAGAGGTACAATAAAATTTTATCTGAAGAATAGGCCTGGAGCAGTGAAGGACTAGCAAAAAGAATTCTTCAATGGTTTAAGTGGTTTTGACACTTGCTGCTGATAGAACACCTCTAATTCCATCATGAGATAGGTACCTTTTCTAAAATAAACCTTATCTTCATGCTAAAAAAAAATAAGTTTCATAACTTTTTTGTCATATTGGAAGATGTCGGTCTTGTTTCCCACATAAATCTAAAAATATTTGGGATAGTTCAGAAAGGAACGTATGGTCGTGTAAATCAATCATTCTCCTATGTTTGTTGTGAAAATCAAGTCAATTCATTCATAAATAAGGATGCATTCCCCCTAAATAGGTAAATAAGTTACTTTCGAGATATAGGCCGAAGCGCGCGGCACCCCCGCTGCCCGGGAAATAATTTTTTTCCCCGAAAAATTCGCCTTATTTTACACTTTTTCCGCGACCTACGAGTGTTTATTACAGTTAACCATTGTAAATCCGTTTTCTCTGATCACTGATGAGAGAGAACGGACCCTCTCTTCACCTTCAGGGGAAATATCGATAGAAATTTTTTCCTTGGGGCGTCATATTATGCTATATATTTTTTTTTAAGGTGTACTTTTTATGTTTATATGCTATTATTATATTGCATTATGTCATAATAGATCAATTGTGATAGATAAATAAGCCTTATAATTGATATTAGCGTGGGTATGGAATATTTATTGAATATTTTGTTGGCTGGAGGTGTCGGCCATTTTGGGTACTATACCCGGGGTACCTGACTGGTTACTTGATCATATTAGCTCCGCCCACTCTGGCATGATCTCAGATGGTGAATTTGTATTATATTAGACATAAAGATATAAGAAAACGATAAAAATAACACGGGGAAAAACGTAACAAAAACGTCAACAAAGCTGAGTCAGCGCTTCTTACGCAATATGTTGCGTCAGCGCTGTCACCATGCCTGTTATAAATGGTTGTAATTCCTTTTAGAAACATCGTACAAGGATAATAATTATACCAGAGTGTAGCCAGAAAGTTCAGCTATTTTTTGGTAACAATAACTCAATTTTTCATATTTTTTCGATTTTTTTTTGCATCCGCGCGCGTGAACCGAACTGGTTCCTTAACTGTCTACTGCCATGTCAGAAGCAATGTGGGGCTCTTTGGTTGGGTGTTGTAGGGCAGGGACATGTGAACCTCTGCCTGCACCATGGTACCAGGAGCAAAAGAGCTCTGGAAAGGATCATTAGCTGAAGATAAGTTAGATAGAGTACTGGTCTCCCTCAACATTTGCGAGGGTTAGGGGATCAAGAACCTCGTGAATGTTGAAAAATCACGAATGTTTGGTGCCCCAATATATTGTAGGGAAATATAATACACCTAGGTAGTGGGTTGGTAGAAAGCAACCGCCCAGGGAGGTACTACCGTCCTGCCATGTGAGTGTAAAACTAAAGCCTGTAATTGTTTTACATGATGATAGGATTGCTGGTGTCCATTTTTCTGTCTCATAAACATGCAAGGTTTCAGGTACGTCATGCTATTTCTACTTACACTTAGGTCACACTACACATACATGTACAAGCATATATATACACACCCCTCTGGGTTTTCTTCTATTTTCTTTCTAGTTCTTGTTCTTGTTTATTTCCTCTTACCTCCATGGGGAAGTGGAACAGAATTCTTCCTCTCTAAGCCATGTGTGTTGTAAGAGGACTAAAATGCCAGGAGCAAGGGGCTAGTAACCCCTTCTCCTGTATATATTACTAAATGTAAAAGGAGAAACTTTGGTTTTTCCTTTTGGGCCACCCCGCCTCGGTGGGATACGGCTAGTGTGTTGAAAGAAAGAAGAAAGACTTCTTCCTTAATTTATTAAACCATGAGCAATCATAAAATACATAAAAACATCATAAAATATTGTACTATATACATACATGTAGTAGGTAGTAGGTTGGTAGACAGCAACCATCCAGGGAAGTACTACCGTCCTGCCAGATGACTGTGAAACAGAAACCTGTAACTGTTTTGCATGATGGTAGGATTGCTGGTTTCTTTTTCTGTCTCATAAACACGCTAGATAACAGGGATATCTTGCTACTCCTACTTACACTTTGGTCACACTTCACAGACACGCACATGCATATATATATATACATACATCTAGGTTTTTTCTCCTTTTTCTAAATAGCTCTTGTTCTTCTTTATTTCTTCTATTGTCCATGGGGAAGTGGAAAAGAATCTTTCCTCTGTAAGCCATGTGTGTCGTATGAGGCGACTAAAATGCCGGGAGCAATGGGCTAGTAACCCCTTCTCCTGTAGACATTTACTAAAAAAGAGAAGAAGAAAAACTTTATAAAACTGGGATGCTTGAATGTGCGTGGATGTAGTGCGGATGACAAGAAACAGATGATTGCTGATGTTATGAATGAAAAGAAGTTGGATGTCCTGGCCCTAAGCGAAACAAAACTGAAGGGGGTAGGGGAGTTTCGGTGGGGGGAAATAAATGGGATTAAATCTGGAGTATCTGAGAGAGTTAGAGCAAAGGAAGGGGTAGCAGTAATATTGAAGGATCAGTTATGGAAGGAGAAAAGAGAATATGAATGTGTAAATTCAAGAATTATGTGGATTAAAGTAAAGGTTGGATGCGAAAAGTGGGTCATAATAAGCATGTATGCACCTGGAGAAGAGAGGAATGTAGAGGAGAGAGAGAGATTTTGGGAGATGTTAAGTGAATGTATAGGAGCCTTTGAACCAAGTGAGAGAGTAATTGTGGTAGGGGACCTGAATGCTAAAGTAGGAGAAACTTTTAGAGAGGGTGTGGTAGGTAAGTTTGGGGTGCCAGGTGTAAATGATAATGGGAGCCCTTTGATTGAACTTTGTATAGAAAGGGGTTTAGTTATAGGTAATACATATTTTAAGAAAAAGAGGATAAATAAGTATACAAGATATGATGTAGGGCAAAATGACAGTAGTTTGTTGGATTATGTATTGGTAGATAAAAGACTGTTGAGTAGACTTCAGAATGTACATGTTTATAGAGGGGCCACAGATATATCAGATCACTTTCTAGTTGTAGCTACACTGAGAGTAAAAGGTAGATGGGATACAAGGAGAATAGAAGCATCAGGGAAGAGAGAGGTGAAGGTTTATAAACTAAAAGAGGAGGCAGTTAGGGTAAGATATAAACAGCTATTGGAGGATAGATGGGCTAATGAGAGCATAGGCAATGGGGTCGAAGAGGTATGGGGTAGGTTTAAAAATGTAGTGTTAGAGTGTTCAGCAGAAGTTTGTGGTTACAGGAAAGTGGGTGCGGGAGGGAAGAGGAGCGATTGGTGGAATGATGATGTAAAGAGAGTAGTAAGGGAAAAAAAGTTAGCATATGAGAAGTTTTTACAAAGTAGAAGTGATGCAAGGAGGGAAGAGTATATGGAGAAAAAGAGAGAGGTTAAGAGAGTGGTGAAGCAATGTAAAAAGAGAGCAAATGAGAGAGTGGGTGAGATGTTATCAACAAATTTTGTTGAAAATAAGAAAAAGTTTTGGAGTGAGATTAACAAGTTAAGGAAGCCTAGAGAACAAATGGATTTGTCAGTTAAAAATAGGAGAGGAGAGTTATTAAATGGAGAGTTAGAGGTATTGGGAAGATGGAGGGAATATTTTGAGGAATTGTTAAATGTTGATGAAGATAGGGAAGCTGTGATTTCGTGTATAGGGCAAGGAGGAATAACATCTTGTAGGAGTGAGGAAGAGCCAGTTGTGAGTGTGGGGGAAGTTCGTGAGGCAGTAGGTAAAATGAAAGGGGGTAAGGCAGCCGGGATTGATGGGATAGAGATAGAAATGTTAAAAGCAGGTGGGGATATAGTTTTGGAGTGATTGGTGCAATTATTTAATAATTGTATGGAAGAAGGTAAGGTACCTAGGGATTGGCAGAGAGCATGCATAGTTCCTTTGTATAAAGGCAAAGGGGACAAAAGAGAGTGCAAAAATTATAGGGGGATAAGTCTGTTGAGTATACCTGGTAAAGTGTATGGTAGAATTATTATTGAAAGAATTAAGAGTAAGACGGAGAATAGGATAGCAGATGAACAAGGAGGCTTTAGGAAAGGTAGGGGGTGTGTGGACCAGGTGTAAGTGAACAGTATTTAGATAAGGCTAAAGAGGTCTTTGTGGCATTTATGGATTTGGAAAAGGCGTATGACAGGGTGGATAGGGGGGCAATGTGGCATATGTTGCAGGTGTATGGTGTAGGAGGTAGGTTACTGAAAGCAGTGAAGAGTTTTTACGAGGATAGTGAGGCTCAAGTTAGAGTATGTAGGAAAGAGGGAAATTATTTCCCAGTAAAGTAGGCCTTAGACAAGGATGTGTGATGTCACCGTGGTTGTTTAATATATTTATAGATGGGGTTGTAAGAGAAGTAAATGCGAGGGTCTTGGCAAGAGGCGTGGAGTTAAAAGATAAAGAATCACACATAAAGTGGGAGTTGTCACAGTTGCTCTTTGCTGATGACACTGTGCTCTTGGGAGGTTCTGAAGAGAAGTTGCAGAGATTGGTGGATGAATTTGGTAGGGTGTGCAAAAGAAGAAAATTAAAAGTGAATACAGGAAAGAGTAAGGTAATGAGGATAAGAAAAAGATTAGGTGATGAAAGATTGGATATCAGATTGGAGGGAGAGAGTATGGAGGAGGTGAATGAATTCAGATATTTGGGAGTGGACGTGTCAACGGATGGGTCTATGAAAGATGAGGTGAATCATAGAATTGATGAGGGGAAAAGGGTGAGTGGTGCACTTAGGAGTCTGTGGAGACAAAGAACTTTGCCCTTGGAGGCAAAGAGGGGAATGTATGAGAGTATAGTTTTACCAACGCTCTTATATGGGTGTGAAGCATGGGTGATGAATGTTGCAGCTAGGAGAAGGCTGGAGGCAGTGGAGATGTCATGTCTGAGGGCAATGTGTGGTGTGAATATAATGCAGAGAATTCATAGTTTGGAAGTTAGGAGGAGGTGCGGGATTACCAAAACTGTTGTCCAGAGGGCTGAGGAAGGGTTTTTGAGGTGGTTCGGACATGTAGAGAGAATGGAGCGAAACAGAGTGACTTCAAGAGTGTATCAGTCTGTAGTGGAAGGAGGCGGGGTAGGGGTGGGCCTAGGAAAGGTTGGAGGGAGGGGGTAAAGGAGGTTTTGTGTGCGAAGGGCTTGGACTTCCAGCAGGCATGCGTGAGCGTGTTTGATAGGAGTGAATGGTGACAAGTGGTTTTTAATACTTGACGTGCTGTTGGAGTGTGAGCAAAGTAACATTTATGAATGGGTTCAGGGAAACCAGCAGGCCGGACTTGAGTCCTGGAGATGGGAAGTACAGTGCCTGCACTCTGAAGGAGGGGTGTTTATGTTGCAGTTTAAAAACTGTAGTGTAAAGCACCCTTCTGGCAAGACAGTGATGGAGTGAATGATGGTGAAAGTTTTTCTTTTTCGGGCCACCCTGCCTTGGTGGGAATCGGCCAGTGTGATAATAAAAAAAAATAATACATACATGTTATGGTTTAATAACATGTATGTTATTAAATACCACTGCCTCAACCACTGCGGCGCACTGCCTCGTATTATTGTACAATTTCTTTCTTCAATTCTATTGTGTTTCTCAATTTCTTTACCAGAGGGCTGGCACTAGCAAATTTCTTTGGACCCATGGTTAATTATATAGCAGTCGTACTCAATCTACAAGCACCGAACACAATGAGCTATTGTGAAATGTTTGGAAGAGCATAGAGGCTAATGCTCACTCCAGCATAAACAAAGCCACACTGACTCATGATGCCTCAACCACTGCCTCCACCACTGCTTCAACCCTCGTATTTTTGTATAATTTCCATCTTCAATTCTATCGTATTATTATTATTATTATTATTATTAGTACTAGTAGTAGCAATAGCAGAAATGTTCGATTTTTTGCTGTGTTCAAGAGTAAACAAATGATATCCTGTCCGAATGGCCATTCCAATATGCAGTCATGAATGGGTTGACATTATTTATACTGTAGTTTAATAGCAAATAATGAACAAACAAAACACTCACCACACTGAGTGGTGGGTGGGCTGGTTGCCAGTTGCGAGGGTCGGAGGGAGGGTAGTAGGGATGCGCGGGTGGCGGGAAACTTAAATATGATTTGGTGGCTGGGAATTCGCGAATGTGTGAAGCCCATGAAAGTTGAAAATGCGAATGTTGAGGGAGACCTGTATTAGATGTGTTTAAAGACCTGGAAGCTGTTGTACATTTGAGTAGTGGAATCAGAGAACATTGAGGAAAGGCCAGAATAATGAGTCATGCAAGAATAGGGATAGTCAGCAGCTTGTCAGATATAGCTAGAGTTTCTCTATATGAAATGCCTTCTTAAATAGTATATTACACATTCACACTTAAATTTTAGGCACTGGCAGCAATATGAGGAGTTATTTTCTGCTCAGTTGAGGCAGTGAGTAGAGGACTGACAGGAAGGGTTGTTATGAACTGTAGAGCCATAGATGGGGCATTGACAGTTGAACAGTAGTACTTCACCAGATGTCAAACCACCAACAGTGTTGGCACTGCTACAGAGAGGGTAACAACTATGACACCATCAGCAGCTGATTTGATAAAAATTGTGGTTGTATTCGTGGAAAAATGATGAACTGATTGGATCATTCACAACTACACAGTGGAGAGTAAACAAGTGATAGGAGGGGAGAGGTATTGAGGGATGGACATTAACAGGAAGGATGGGGAGTCACAGTTGATGATGCTAAGAAATCATAAAGTGAATCTGCAGTAAAGGTGAAACCATTTACCCTTAAATGGTTTGAACATATATATACATTCACCTGCGCAGCGCCCTGAATATTTTGAGAGAAAAAAAAATCGTTTTGTTTTTTATAGGAAAAAAAGAGCATGTGGTACCCAGGCATCCCCAATTTTTTTTATATGGCGCACACTGAGTGCACACACCCATTCTCTCATGTCTAGGCGACTCAGGCCTATCATGCCAATGTTGAATGAATGACAAATGAAACATATATATACGTTTGGGGCCCTACACAAGAGAACGTATATATACATTTGGACCGTTTAAGGGTTAAAATAAGGGCTAACTAAATAGGTGTATCAGCCATTGAAAATTGGCGTGTTCTCTGATGACCAGGACAATCAAGAGATGTTGGACAGTCTCGGGATGATATGGTAATTAATCTTTGCAGATTAGCACTGGGTGCCCTCAATGTAGATCTATGTTTATGCGCGTAGTGCTCTGACCCTGATTTTCCCCATTTGAAAGCATGTAAAAAAAAACGTAGATCTACGTTTGGGGCGCTACGTTAGTGAATGTAGATCTACGTTTGCATAGTTTAGGGGTTAACAACAGCCAGCAGCAGTGGAGGGAGGACTGCCAAAAGCCAAATGCAGTAAAGTTGTTGGTCACTACTGAGGACCTCATACCATTCAAACAAAAAAATAATCCCACAACAAAATATTGATATGGTTGTATTAGAGTGGGATCTTCAGTGAATTTGAGGAGACACACAAAAGGAGGGAGAGTTGACAGAAAGATTGAATCGACCAGGGTATTTTGGTTTTTCAGGGATAGTTGTTAAGGTCTACTGGAATGGGGTCTCTCGGAATGAATATGAGGGATCATGAACCAGGATATAAAATAAGGAAAGACAATATATACACTAATAGCTCCTAGGAAAATGGAGAAGTATAAGCAAGTAACAACCAGAATGCTGGAAAACAGCCCAGAACCCCCCAAAAATTTTTTCCTGGTGTGCTCGTCTGACCTTAGCCAAAGACAGTGCTCTTTCAGAAATAAGTCCAAGTGCCATTCTACTCATCAGATGCTATACAATCACAATTTGCAGAAGCTCATAATCTACAAAGTAGGCTATGAACTAAAACCCACAAACTGCAAATCTAGGACAAACTCAACTTAAAAGTGAGCAAAACCAAGGCGTATACTGGTCTCAATGAATGGTAAACATATGGGGTAATGTTTGGTTAATTAAAATTAAAATTCCCTTTCTTTTTTTCAACATGTCGGTCATCTCTCACTGAGGCAGGGTGACCCAAAAAAAGAAAGAAACACTTTCACCATCATTCAACACTTTAATGATCATTCACATATAATCACTGTCTTTGTAGAGGCGCCCAGATTATGACAGTCTGGATATGTCACTCCAAACAGTCAATATCCCAAACCCCTCCTTTGAAGTGCAGGACTCAAGTCTGGCTAACCAGTTTCCCATAATCCCTTCACAAAATATTACCCTGCTCACACTCCAACAGCTTGTCAGGTCCCAAAAACCGTTCATTTCCATTCACTCCTATCTAACACGCTCACACATGCCTGCTGCATGTCCAGGCCCCTTTAACACAAAGCCTCTTTTAATGCCGCCCTCCATCCTTTCCTAGGATGACCCCTACCCCTCCCCTCCACTACAGATTTATACACCTCCAAGTTATCCTATTTTGCTTCATCCTCTCTAAATGACCAAACCACCTCAACAACCCCTCTTCAGCCCTCTGAATAATACTTTTAGTAACTCCACACCTCCTCCTAATTTCTGCACTACAAATTCTCTGCATAATATTTACACCACACATTGCCCTTAGACACAACATCTCCACTGCCTCCAGCCTCCTCCTCGCTGCAGCTTTACAACCCATGCTTCACGCCCACATGAGAGTGTTGGTACCACTATACTCTCGTACGTTCCCTCTTCACCTCCATGGATAATGTTTTTTATCTCCACAGATACCTCAATGCACCACTCACCTTTTTTCCTACAGTCCTATGGTTCACCTCCTTCATAAACCCATCTGCTGACAAATCTACTCCCAAATATCTGAGCTCATTCACTTCTTCCATGCTCCCTCCCTCCAATGTGATATCAAATTTTTTTTTACCCAACTTGTTTGATACCTTCATCACCTTACACTTATCTTTGATCACTTTCAATTTTCTTCCTTTATACACCCTCCCAAACTCAACCTTTGCAACTTCTCTTTATATCCACGTAATATGTTGTTTGTACAAAAATAAATGACAATATTGCACATGGAAAGCCCTTGATTGTACAGAACATTTTGGGCAATATTAACTGCTTTGCTGTGGCCTATCAGGATAAAAAAAGAAATCCTGTTTGGCAAGATTTTTATTTTTTTTCCTTGCAGAGTAAAAGGAGTGCATTTTTATGAATTGAATAAGATTACAATGAGTGGGATCTGATAAATCTTATGGTTTTATGGTTTGTTAAAGTTAGCAAAAAAAAAAAAATCACATGTTGGCAACAGCAGCATAAATTCACCAGCGATATCTACATCTAACAATTTATTGATGCCAAATTATGCAGTTTTTAATTTTTTTTTTTTATGTTTATCACTATATGCACTAGTTTCTTATGATATTAGATGTGTTTCAAAATGTTTTAGCACTTCACACATGGGAAAATTCTCAGCTTGACATAGTTTCACTTGGAGTATGCAGCCTCTTCTCACTTAGTGATGTACGTACTTGTTTACTGACGCCTCAGACTTACGACGGGTTCTCTAACCAGTATTCATAACTAAATGATGTATATAGGAGCTGATTTCCTCTATTCCGTTTATTTCAATATACAGTACACTACTGTACAAACATTTAAAAATATACCAGAAATGTTATAAATGGTGCATAGGTGACATTAAAACAATATCTGAGATGGTTGACACAAACTCACTACCATTATAGTATGCTCCTCACTTAGCAACAAATTCGTTTAATGACGTGGTCTCAGGAACGGAATTAAATCGTTAAGTGAGGTTAATTACTACTTTGATCTTCTAGTACTATGGACAAGGAATAATTATAACATTACAGTTGTTTCAAGGTAAATACTCCTTAGAACATGGAAATAAGTTATTGATTGACTATATTGGCTTATCATAGGTTAATTATTATTGTTGTACAGTACATTGAGGTTTGAGGTAATATCCTAGGTTATATAAACATTCTGTTTGTCCATAGCACCTGTGTGCCTTCCAGACTACTGTAAAACATTTATTTACAGCAAAAGTCTATGATATTACAATTATTTCAAGGTGTTATATTCATCAAAACAAGGAAATAAGTTGCAGTGTTTGACTTTATTGGGTTATCTTGGGTTAAATCTGCTTAGTATTGTTTGTGACTGAATTCTAATGTTAGTAATATGAACTTGTAATAAATTTGGAATGAATAAGTCATCTTTGTGCCACTTCCACATCTTGTTTGCTGATAAGGAAGCTGGTAGTGGAACAACAGCTCTTTGATTTCATTGTTTACTTATGAGCTAGTTAGGCGTACTAGTACATCAGACACAAAGTCATCATCTGTGTGGTTAACCATGATGCACTGTGTGGACCAATCTGGCCTTAGATTTTTTCAGTGGTGTGAAGACATTGTAGAAGATTCAAAGAGTTGTGCTGAGGTCAAAAATATTGAGAGTGCAAAATATTTTGCTTTCTAGTACATTGGACACATAATTGGATACAGTTAAGGGGTTAAACCTAATTTATGACTAAAAGGACAATAAATGTTGTTACAAATACAGTATGTATATGTTAATGCTTCAAAGACCATGACCACTTTGGTAAGGGAAGTCTTCAAGTACTACCTGAGGGATCATCAAACACCATAATCCCACCAGAGAAGAGAAATGGCTTCAGAGAGTATTTAGTATAGAAACTAGCAAATTTGTATGATAATTTAGTAGCTGCATACAGTATTATACATGTATTGAGGATGCACCTTATTAATTTTATGATAATGGTTGTACAAATGAAAATATGAAATTGAGATTTGCAGGTGAAACAATGAAGGTACAGTAGATTAATGTATGAAAGTTGCTTAAACTGTTGCTTATTGATAAAACAGTGCTGTAGTATGATGAAATGAATGAAGACATACATTTTTTAAAAAAATTAATATTTTAAATTATTCTTTAGTTGGAACTAAATATTGATTTACTGTATGATTTTAGTAATAATTATTTGAATATGTACAAGTAAAATCAAGCATGTACAAGCATAATTAAGCATGGACAAGTATAATCACAATAAACAAATGTTCTTTCAGCAGGTTAAGAGTCCTGCACGACGGAAGAAGAGACACCCATCAGGGAAATCAAAGATCGCACCATTCCTACCAGAACGCCAGTTGTGGCGATGGTATGGAAAAGGCTTTAAAAGACCTGGAGCAAAGGGCAAAGGCAAGAAAGAATACTTCAAAGCTATTATGAGAGGAAAAGAAATGATAAAAGTATGTATTGTATGATTGTTTTATTGTTTTTTATCACAGGTGTATAAATAATTTATATAATTATGTCATGGGTGGCATGCAGAACTTAGGTTGCAGAGTAAATCTTTTGTATTCTCCACTTATTGGAAGTCATTCAAAACTCTAAAAGTAATAACAATTTCCTGGTGTGTTATAAATCTTTCTTATGTCACTTTGTAATTTTAATTACAAAATTTCATTTAGTGATACAGTAGTATAATCTTATGAAATGTGGGCATGAAAATTTTTTGCAGTTGCACATTAAATAGGTTAATATTTTTTTTTATCCCTAGGTTGAAGATTGTGCTGTGTTTCTTTCTGCTGGACAGCCAGACCAACCTTACATAGGCAGGATTGAACACATGTGGGAGTCTTGGGGAGGAAATATGGTGGTCAAGGTTAAGTGGTTTTACCACCCACAGGAGACGAAAGGGTTAGGACGAAGATTAACTGAGCCAAGGGTATGTTTGCTTTTCTAACACCTTATACGTAATTGAGTAGACATATTTTCTTGTTTTATGTGCCATATTAATTTCCAGATGAAATCTTGAGAATTTGTCTTTGTATTGACTTGAAATATGTCCTGAGCTCTTCTCTACAAGTATTGTCTTCATATTGTACTTTAAGTTCTCTCTTTGTCCTCACACAGTAGTATATGTGTGAAGTTTTCTATCTGTGTATTGTCCTCACACAGTAGTACCTGAAACCTTCTCTATTGACCTTCACAACAGTACATGAAGTTTTCTCAATAATGTGTATTATCCTCACACATTAGTACCTGAAATTTTTTATGTATTGACCTCACATAATAGTACCTGAGGTATTCTCTCTTTTGTCCTCACAAAGTAGTAACTGAAATTTCCTCTATATTGTCTTCACACAGCAGTACCTGAGGGTATTTTCTATATTGACCTCTCACAGCAGTACCTTGATTTAACAGACAACAGTTTAATGGATTTGGGATTTAGTGGACAAAATCTGTGGCCGAACAGTGTCTAGAACTGGCAGTACATTAAATCCGGGATAGTCCATTATTGTTATGGTTTGCTGGGTAAATTGATTTTGAATTTAATAAAGTTTTTAAAGTCCAAAATTGTCTGTTATTATTACAATCTTAAACAAATAATCTTATCATTCAGGTTTTACAAACCCAGCTTTAACAGACAAATATAATCCATTAAAGCGAAGTTTCACTGTTTATGAAGTTTACATTTACCTAGAAATATGAGTTGTGATGTTCAGTGCACACAATAAAATACTGTAATAATATAATGGCTCCCAACTTATGAATGAGTTGTGTTTTTAGTGTTTCAACTTACAACATTTTGCATTCTTAGTGTTTCAGTTTATGTATGAGTTGCATTCACTTACAAATAAGTCACTTGTAATCTCAAACCTATTCTTCCATAAAAAATAATAGTAAATAAAGGATGGTGATGTATCGTGTACAGTTTTTGCAACTGCAAATCGGCTTTCATAAAATAATTATTTTCTCAATTTTATGTCTTTTGAACATTATTTGTAAGGTTGGATCATTGTTGCTGAGTGCTTGTAAGTTGGGGACCCCCCTGTGTTTCTTGCATATCATTTATGTATTTTCTTCTTTTTTTCAGGGTGCTTTATTTCAGTCTCCTCATACTGATGAAAATGATGTACAGACCATCAGCCATAAGTGTGATGTCATAGCTCTTTCTGAATATCGTGTAAGACGTGGGGAACTAGAGAAAAAATATGGACCTAACTATGAAAATTGTGATGTGTATTATTTGGCAGGTTCCTATGATCCAACGAGTGGACATATAACTATGGAGCCTGGTGTGTCGTGAGAGGTTACAGGCTTTGATTATGGATTGTTCTGATCCATTAAGTTTTAGGATATCAGTAAAGGTCTATTGTAAAGTGAATATGGAGTTTAAGCTTAAGTTATTTGATCATTATTGTAGAAAATATGCTCCTCTTCATTTTCTCAAGATAAATGAGCTTTGTAAAGGTAATATTTTATAAGCTTATTGTCTATGGCCATGTAATTTTTCATAAAGGATATAGCCTGGAAAAAATAAGCCTTAAACATTACTCTCAAGATGTATAGCATCTTTGAGGTAAGAAAATAATTGGTAAGGTGTGTGGAGTGATGAGCTTATGGTTTAGGTTTATCAGAAGAATTTATTTTTATTGAGTCAGTGATAAGCAATTAAAACACATAAGTAGAAAGGGAAAGAAATTTGTGTGCAAAAAAGTAAACATATATATACAAATGGTACAGTAGCTTGCATTATTGTGTAAGTGTTTAATGATAGGCAGTTAATGTCTATATTAGATACTTTTAAACAGTTATAATGTTTTACTGTGAACAAAAATGACATATATTTATAAAGTATTTAATATATCATACTTTGAGTCTAAAGTATGGCGCAACCCTTATGCTTAAATGTGTGTTTAAAAGAGTGTGATAACAGTGATAATTGATTTAGAAAAAGTCTAGGCCCTCTTTTAAGTCTCTTGAGTGGAAGACAGTATTGTAGATTTATTGTCAGGGTATTTTAATTCCCTGCAATTATAATTTCAGCTATTAGACAGTGCATTGCTTGTGGACAATCACTTAAAAGCTGCAAAATCATGTAGGGAATAACTCTGCTTCTGTTATTACTTTTGGAGTGTGAAAGATCAGAGGTGTCCTTCCAACTACCAAAATTATGCCTTTTTCTCACAACACCTTTTAGATTTTAAGGATTTTTATCATATACATGAGTACCTGCAATATTTTATATAGATATTTTATTGTGTGGATCATAATATCTAAGTACATAGATATATATGGTTTGACTATAATTAGAACCACTGCTAGTGTCAAAAGCTTATTTTCTGGTGATGCAATAATTTCTTGCATGCCACTATCAGTGATAATGACCAAGGGCAAGTGTTTTGTCAAGTAGATGTAAGGAGAGTCTTCAAGGTTCTATACATCTGTCTAAACCTTTCTTTGCCTAATTTAAATTGGTTTATTAATGCATTTCAGTGATTTAATGTTAATTGCATGTTGATTTTATTAAATTGATCATTACGTGTTATAGATACTTATTGTTATTTAATATATATTAAGTTGACATTTGTCGTAAATGAAGAGAAAGACTGAATAAGTTGAGTAGATATTATGGTTGTATATTTCAAGTCATGACTAATGTGCAGAAGGCTGTCAGTGAGCTCTGATTTGGATGCTATGTTTCCCCATCAAAAGACATTGACTAATTATTCAATGTTACTATGGATCTCATATGATATATAAAATATATAATGACTGTAGGAAACTAACATCTTCAGATTATTCCATTTTGTGTCCATAAGATACAAATTTTGTAAGAGGATAAGAGCTAAAACAAGTGTTTTGTGGAAGGTTTTGGGATTTTTTTTGGATGGATGTAAGGTGAATTTTGCAGCACATTGGTATGGTATTGCCAGTGGATGTAACTCGAATGGTAGTCTTGTGTGTTGACTGAAAAGTGAGCACACCATTCATAATGTCACTTACTTAGAAAAACTTAGTAAAACCTTTTAAATAATCCCAAAATAAATGTTGTAGCTCTGGTTGTTGAATAAAGTGACAAGTCATGCTGTACTCTTTCAGATTTTGTATCAAAATTGTAGTTTAGAAGACCAAACTTTCACAAAATGACACAAAGTTACCATATAGCATATTAGCCTATACAGGTCGACCATCACTAATCCGGCAATCAGTTATCTGGTTCCATCAGTATTCCGGCACTAATTTCAATTAGCCTAATTTCAAATTTCATCATTATACTGAGTGAAATCATTATATTGACTCAAATTTCATCATTATTTTGACTCAGAAATTGTGCAGATGGTTGTAAATGCACAGCAGAAAGCCAGTGGAGGAAAAAGCAGTGATGAAAATGAGGAAGATGTAACAGAAAGTCTCTGTTGATAGGTTAATTAAGTGTATTCTAAACTAACCACTATGTAATCCGGCAAACTCACTAATCCGGCACACTACAGGTCCCAATGATGCTGGATTAGTGATGGCCGACCTGTATTAACAGAGGGATTTAGTAAAAAAATTTTTTTATATTATGTGCTACAGAAATTTTAAGTTGCTCTGAACCAAGGATTTTTTTTTTTAAATATAATTCATTAACAACGATTGACTAATTATGTTTGTCATAAGTAATTACCATCTGTACTCAGATTGGCATTATTTCAGCTACAAGGGTTTGCCCTGTGTTTACGTGGGATATATATGCAAAAGTAGTTTAGCGAACTACTACATAGAATTTTTTTGCCACAAGAAACCTATATATTATATTATATACAGTATTTATATATGTGTGTGTATATATATACATATATATATATATATATATATATATATATATATATATATATATATATATATATATATATATATATATATTTTTTTTTTTTTTTTTTCAACAAGTCGGCCGTCTCCCACCGAGGCAGGGTGACCCAAAAAAAAAGAAAGAAAATCCCCAAAAAGAAAACACTTCCATCATCATTCAACACTTTCACCACACTCACACATTATCACTGCTTTTGCAGAGGTGCTCAGAATACAACAGTTTAGAAGCATATATGTATAGAGATACACAACATATCCCTCCAAACTGCCAATATCCCAAACCCCTCCTTTAAAGTGCAGGCATTGTACTTCCCATTTCCAGGACTCAAGTCCGACTATATGAAAATAACCGGTTTCCCTGAATCCCTTCACTAAATATTACCCTGCTCACACTCCAACAGATCGTCAGGTCCCAAGTATCATTCGTCTCCATTCACTCCTATCTAACACGCTCACGCACGCTTGCTGGAAGTCCAAGCCCCTCACCCACAAAACCTCCTTTACCCCCTCTTTCCAACCCTTTCGAGGACGACCCCTACCCCTCTTTCCTTCCCCTATAGATTTATATGCTTTCCATGTCATTCTACTTTGATCCATTCTCTCTAAATGATCAAACCACCTCAACAACCCCTCTTCTGCCCTCTGACTAATGCTTTTATTAACTCCACACCTTCTCCTAATTTCCACACTCCGAATTTTCTGCATAATATTTACACCACACATTGCCCTTAGACAGGACATCTCCACTGCCTCCAACCGTCTCCTCGCTGCTGCATTTACCACCCAAGCTTCACATCCATATAAGAGTGTTGGTACTACTATACTTTCATACATTCCCTTCTTTGCCTCCATAGATAACGTTTTTTGACTCCACATATACCTCAACGCACCACTTACCTTTTTTCCCTCATCAATTCTATCATTAACCTCATCCTTCATAAATCCATCCGCCGACACGTCAACTCCCAAGTATCTGAAAACATTCACTTCTTCCATACTCCTCCTCCCCAATTTGATATCCAATTTTTCTTTATCTAAATCATTTGATACCCTCATCACCTTACTCTTTTCTATGTTCACTTTCAACTTTCTACCTTTACACACATTCTCAAACTCATCCACTAACCTTTGTAATTTTTCTTTAGAATCTCCCATAAGCACAGTATCATCAGCAAAAAGTAACTGTGTCAATTCCCATTTTGAATTTGATTCCCCATAATTTAATCCCACCCCTCTCCCGAACACCCTAGCATTTACTTCTTTTACAACCCCATCTATAAATATATTAAACAACCATGGTGACATTACACATCCCTGTCTAAGACCTACTTTTACCGGGAAGTATTCTCCCTCTCTTCTACACACCCTAACCTGAGCCTCACTATCCTCATAAAAGCTCTTTACAGCATTTAGTAACTTACCACCTATTCCATATACTTGCAACATCTGCCACATTGCTCCTCTATCCACTCTATCATATGCCTTTTCTAAATCCATAAATGCAATAAAAACTTCCCTACCTTTATCTAAATACTGTTCACATATATGTTTCAATGTAAACACTTGATCTACACATCCCCTACCCACTCTGAAGCCTCCTTGCTCGTCCGCAATTCTACATTCTGTCTTACCTCTAATTCTTTCAGTTATAACCCTACCGTATACTTTTCCTGGTATACTCAGTAAACTTATTCCTCTATAATTTTTACAATCTCTTTTGTCCCCTTTCCCTTTATATAAAGGGACTATACATGCTCTCCGCCAATCCCTAGGTACCTTCCCCTCTTTCATACATTTATTAAACAAAAGTACCAACCACTCCAACACTATATCCCCCCCTGCTTTTAACATTTCTGTCATGATCCCATCAGTTCCAGCTGCTTTACCCCCTTTCATTCTACGTAATGCCTCACGTACCTCCACCACACTTACATTCTGTTCTTCTTCACTCCTAAAAGATGGTATACCTCCCTGGCCAGTGCATGAAATTACCGCCTCCCTTTCTTCCTTAACATTTAAAAGTTCCTCAAAATATTCTCGCCATCTACCTAATACCTCCCTCTCCCCATCTACTAACTCCCCTACTCTGTTTTTAACTGACAAATCCATACTTTCCCTAGGCTTTCTTAACTTGTTTAACTCACTCCAAAATTTTTTCTTATTTTCATAAAAATTTCTTGACAGTGCCTCTCCCACTCTTTCATCTGCTCTCCTTTTGCACTCTCTCACCACTCTCTTCACCTTTCTTTTACTCTCCATATACTCTGCTCTTCTTATAACACTTCTGCTTTGTAAAAACCTCTCGTAAGCTACCTTTTTCTCTTTTATCACACCCTTTACTTCATCATTCCACCAATCACTCCTCTTTCCTCCTGCCCCCACCCTCCTATAACCACAAACTTCTGCCCCACATTCTAATACTGCATTTTTAAAACTATTCCAACCCTCTTCAACCCCCCCACTACTCATCTTTGCACTAGCCCACCTTTCTGCCAATAGTCGCTTATATCTCGCCCGAACTTCCTCCTACCTTAGTTTATACACTTTCACCTCCCTCTTACTTGTTGTTGCCACCTTCCTCTTTTCCCATCTACCTCTTACTCTAACTGTAGCTACAACTAAATAATGATCTGATATATCAGTTGCCCCTCTATAAACATGTACATCCTGGAGCCTACCCATCAACCTTTTATCCACCAATACATAATCTAACAAACTACTTTCATTACGTGCTACATCATACCTTGTATATTTATTTATCCTCTTTTTCATAAAATATGTATTACTTATTACCAAATTTCTTTCTACACATAGCTCAATTAAAGGCTCCCCATTTACATTTACCCCTGGCACCCCAAATTTACCTACTACTCCCTCCATAACATTTTTACCCACTTTAGCATTGAAATCCCCAACCACCATTACTCTCACACTTGATTCAAAACTCCCCACGCATTCACTCAACATTTCCCAGAATCTCTCTCTCTCCTCTACACTTCTCTCTTCTCCAGGTGCATACACGCTTACTATAACCCACTTTTCACATCCAATCTTTATTTTACTCCACATAATCCTTGAATTTATGCATTTGTAGTCCCTCTTTTCCTGCCATAGCTTATCCTTCAACATTATTGCTACTCCTTCTTTAGCTCTAACTCTATTTGAAACCCCTGACCTAATCCCATTTATTCCTCTCCATTGAAACTCTCCCACCCCCTTCAGCTTTGTTTCACTTAAAGCCAGGACATCCAGTTTCTTCTCATTCATAACATCCACAATCATCTCTTTCTTATCATTTGCACAACATCCACGCACATTCAGACTTCCCACTTTGACAATTTTCTTCTTCTTATTCTTTTTAGTAATCTTTACAGGAAAAGGGGTTACTAGCCCATTGTTCCCGGCATTTTAGTTGACTTTTACAACACGCATGGCTTACGGAGGAAAGATTCTTGTTCCACTTCCCCATGGATATAAAAGGAAAAGTAATAAGACCAAGAACTATTAAGATAAAATCAAAGAAAACTCAGATGAGTGTGTATAAATAAACATGTACATGTATGTGCAGTGTGACCCACGTGCAAGTAGAAGTAGCAAGACATACCTGTAATCTTGCATATTTATGAGACAGACAAAAGACACCAGCAATCCTACCATCATGTAAAACAATTACAGGCTTTTGTTTTACATTCACTTGGCAGGACGGTAGTACCTCCCTGGATGGTTGCTGTCTACCAACCTACTACCTATAATCTATATATATATATTTCTTCTTCCTTTCAACACACCGGCCGTATCCCACCGAGGCGGGGTGGCCCAAAAGGAAAAATGAAAGTTTCTCCTTTTACATTTAGTAATATATACAGGAGAAGGGGTTACTAGCCCCTTGCTCCCGGCATTTTAGTTGCCTCTTACAACACGCATGGCTTACGGAGGAAGAATTCTAGTCCACTTCCCCATGGAGATAAGAGGAAATAAACAAGAACAAGAACTAGAAAGAAAATAGAAGAAAACCCAGAGGGGCGTGTATATATATGCTTGTACATGTATGTGTAGTGTGACCTAAGTGTAAGTAGAAGTAGCCAGACATACCTGAAATCTTGCATGTTTATGAGACAAACAAAAGACACCAGCAGTCCTACCATCGTGTAAAACAATTACAGGCTTTCGTTTTACACTCACTTGGCAGGACGGTAGTACCTCCCTGGGCGGTTGCTGTCTACCAACCTACTACCTATAATATATATATCTTTCTTTCTTTCAACACACCAGCCGTATCCCACCGAGGTGGGGTGGCCCAAAAGGAAAAACAAAAGTTTCTCCTTTCATATTTAGTAATATATACAGGAGAAGGGGTTACTAGCCCCTTGCTCCTGGCATTTTAGTCGCCTCTTACAACACGCATAGCTTACGGAGGAAGAATTCTGTTCCACTTCCCCATGGAGATAAGAGGAAATAAACAAGAACAAGAGCTAGTAAGAAAATAGAAGAAAACCCAGAGGGGTGTGTATACATATGCTTGTACATGTATGTGTAGTGTGACCTAAGTGTAAGCAGCAGTAGCAAGACGTACCTGAAACCTTGCATGTTTATGAGACAGAAAAAACACCAGCAATCCTACCATCGTGTAAAACAATTACAGGCTTACGTTTTACACTCACTTGGCAGGACGGTAGTACCTCCCTGGGCGGTTGCTGTCTACCAACCTACTACCTATAATATATATATATATTTATATATATATATATTTATATATATATATTTATATATATATTTATATATTTTTTTTTTTTTTTTTTTTTAAACAAGTCGGCCGTCTCCCACCGAGGCAGGGTGACCCAAAAAAGAAAGAAAATCCCCAAAAAGAAAATACTTTCATCATCATTCAACACTTTCACCACACTCGCACATTATCACTGTTTTTGCAGAGGTGCTCAGAATACAACAGTCTAGAAGCATACACATATAAAGATACACAACATATCCCTCCAAACTGCCAATATCCCAAACCCCTCCTTTAAAGTGCAGGCATTGTACTTCCCATTTCCAGGACTCAAGTCCGACTATATGAAAATAACCGGTTTCCCTGAATTTTTTTTTTTTTTTTTTTTTTTTTTTCAACAAGTCGGCCGTCTCCCACCGAGGCAGGGTGACCCAAAAAAGAAAGAAAATCCCCAAAAAGAAAATACTTTCATCATCATTCAACACTTTCACCACACTCGCACATTATCACTGTTTTTGCAGAGGTGCTCAGAATACAACAGTCTAGAAGCATAAACATATAAAGATACACAACATATCCCTCCAAACTGCCAATATCCCAAACCCCTCCTTTAAAGTGCAGGCATTGTACTTCCCATTTCCAGGACTCAAGTCCGACTATATGAAAATAACCGGTTTCCCTGAATCCCTTCACTAAATATTACCCTGCTCACACTCCAACAGATCGTCAGGTCCCAAGTACCATTCGTCTCCATTCACTCCTATCTAACACGCTCACGCACGCTTGCTGGAAGTCCAAGCCCCTTACCCACAAAACCTCCTTTACCCCCTCTCTCCAACCCTTTCGAGGACGACCCCTACCCCGCCTTCCTTCCCCTATAGATTTATATGCTTTCCATGTCATTCTACTGTGATCCATTCTCTCTAAATGACCAAACCACCTCAACAACCCCTCTTCTGCCCTCTGACTAATACTTTTATTAACTCCACACCTTCTCCTAATTTCCACACTCCGAATTTTCTGCATAATATTTACACCACACATTGCCCTTAAACAGGACATCTCCGCTGCCTCCAACCGTCTCCTCGCTGCTGCATTTACCACCCAAGCTTCACACCCATATAAGAGTGTTGGTACTACTATACTTTCATACATTCCCTTCTTTGCCTCCATAGATAACGTTTTTTGACTCCACATATACCTCAACGCACCACTCACCTTTTTTCCCTCATCAATTCTATGATTAACCTCATCCTTCATAAATCCATCCGCCGACACATCAACTCCCAAGTATCTGAAAACATTCACTTCTTCCATACTCCTCCTCCCCAATTTGATATCCAATTTTTCTTTATCTAAATCATTTGACACCCTCATCACCTTACTCTTTTCTATGTTCACTTTCAACTTTCTACCTTTACACACATTCCCAAACTCATCCACTAACCTTTGCAATTTTTCTTTAGAATCTCCCATAAGCACAGTATCATCAGCAAAAAGTAACTGTGTCAATTCCCATTTTGAATTTGATTCCCCATAATTTAATCCCACCCCTCTCCCAAACACCCTAGCATTTACTTCCTTTACAACCCCATCTATAAATATATTAAACAACCATATTATATTATATTATATTATATATTACCCTGCTCACACTCCAACAGATCGTCAGGTCCCAAGTACCATTCGTCTCCATTCACTCCTATCTAACACGCTCACGCACGCTTGCTGGAAGTCCAAGCCCCTATACACGTATATAATATATATAAATTTTTCCTGAGCTACTAATCATTGCCCTTTGTTGCCATCTATAAGAATTTGTTGTTCATTTCTGCAACTTAATTTGGAATAAATATTAAACTTGGGCAGTCACTGTAACAACTGGTACTGGTACTTTTTGCATATTTTCTAATATTTTTATTAATACGTTGGCCGTTTCCCACTGAGGCAGGGTGACCCAAAAAAGAATTTGTCTTTTATAACATTAATATTATTATTAATATTATTATTATTATTATTATTATTATATTCCTGAAAAGTATTACCCATGAAGGTCATCCAACATAGCATAATTTTAAAATGAACTTTCAAACTATTTGTGTTATTCTTGAATAAGTTATTACAACACTGACCATGATGTATAAAATCACTTGAAATAAAATTGATTTTATATTTGCAAAAATGTGCTAAAACTATGTGAAATTTATAATTGGACAATACAGTGGACCCCCGGTTAACGATATTTTTTCACTCCAGAAGTATGTTCAGGTGCCAGTACTGACCGAATTTGTTCCCATAAGAAATATTGTGAAGTAGATTAGTCCATTTCAGACCCCCAAACATACATGTACAAACGCACTTACATAAATACACTTACATAATTGGTCGCATTCGGAGGTAATCGTTATGCGGGGGTCCACTGTATTAGGAGTATTGATGAGAATATAATGTTTGTTATTGCACTTACCAGGGTTTATTGAAAGTAGTCATACGTAGTAATTTATTACTACTTGAGACTATAGGTTACTAACCTTGCATTCATATATTTGTTCACGCTATTTCCAAACAACATAAGCATGACTATCATTACCTGCTAGAATACACTTCACATGGAAATGCTTTGTAATGACTTACAACATTGTATTGTCTACCAATTAAACAGCTAACATACAGAATTCTGCATTCAATAGTGTGGCATTGACAGGTTACAGTAAAGCATTTTTTGAAAACTAATAAATTTTTGAACAGTATATTATCCAGAAAAGTATGTAGTATGTTTCTAAGTACATAATATTTCAAGCTGATAATATACTGATCAAACACTTAACTCTGACATAAAGCCAGAGCTTGAAAAATACTTAAATTGTTTATAAATAGTAAATAAAATAAAATGGTCAATCTCATAATTCTGTATATGTAACATAACTAATTTTGGAATGCATTTTAAACAATGAACACCTGTGTAATACTTAAACTGATTTAACGCTGTTTATTATTTTAATTTATTCATTCTTTCTGTTATGAAATTCTACATTATTGTAATTTTTAAAGTCTGCAAATGATAGACATTTAGTTAATGTGGCTTAATCAGTATAATTATTTAGTTAAAGTTCTCAAAATCAATAATTACTATGACACAAAGCTCAAGTTATGTGATGATCTGTAATAAGGATCAACAGATATCACTTGTGTTTACTAGAGTAGTTAACGATGCCTGTGCCTAAAGGAGCACCTCTTAATGTTAATTTTACAAAGCTAGAATGTTTAAAACTCCTTAGTTTAACATTTTCCAGAACTACACTACGTTAAGCTTTTAATTTTATTGTGTTATGTATACAAAAGTTTTTTACCTGATAATTTCCTTGAAGAATTATCACATGCCAAAGCTAGACATGTACTGTACTTCCCTGAATATTTGGCTCAGCTCATTCTATATATATATTTTAAAACTAGATTTCTTTTATGCTTTAGTATCATTGAGATGTGTGATGCTGATAGTAAGACTGCTCCATATAGTTTTTCATCCCATGACTGTCATAAATGTAATTTAACATGGAAGGATAATATATGCATTTATGATATCTTCTCTCTAGACAAGTTATTTTAACTCCTGACTCTAAAAACTGGAAATAGCTCACAAGAACCATAGATGTATTTGGTACCTGTACATTTTATACAAAGTTACCATTTAAATCAGCATATTAAATTTATATAAAATACTCAGAATACAGTACTGAATTCTAAATAGATATTTGGGGCAAAGATGCTACATATGCTCTACTGTGATTACACAATAGGTTTAGACTTGTAACTTGAGAATTGGATTAAAAATCAGAGGGTGACAGTCATTCACACTCACTCTAGTCCAAAGTTTCCTCCTGTGGAAAACAAATAAAATTTCACTATATTGTTTTTTAAAATCTGGTCTGATTTTTTCTTTTATGGTCTTATATGAACATCTTCATATTAAATTAGAGCACACTTCATTTTCATGACACAATGGTATGAATATATCTGTAGGTTTTTTTGTCTTTGAGCTTTTGATTTTAGTTAAGAGTTAGTCATATCCTGCATTACTGTATTATTTATTTTTAGTGTATTTTCCAAATTTTACTGAAGTGGCACCTAAGTTAATTACATTCCATATATCCCCTCCATCAGTTTTCTTGTAATATACCATTGACTTTCACAATATTATTATGCAAATACCAATAGTATCCCTTTTTTTTAAATTTTAAAGTATCAGAGCGATCAGTGACCATAGCACTGTGGACTTAAGCAAGCATAGTATGCATTGCAAGCAGTATCATCGCTGTTGTTATTTACTCATTATTTGTTGCAGTTATTTGCAGGAATGTTTCTTGCTTATATTATTTCAACTTTCCATCCCTTTCATCCAACCATGTTAAAATAATAGAAGAAAGTTGGGAAATATTTCCAACATTTCTCTGCTTCAGCAAATACGTTAGTAAGTTTCTTAGTACAAATAGTTCCTGTTAAACATAGTTCTATAATTGTTATCAGTGCTGATTTAAAAGTAGACTATGCTGTTATCAGGGTAACATTTGAATGATGGTTTTGAACAATAACTGAAGGGAATGAAATATTATTTTATTTTTTCAGTGGAATCAGCCTTTTAATGATTTACTGATTCACCTTAATAACATTCAGATTGATATTTTTGCCAGTTTTGCTTAATTTCTTTCAAGTGCATATCTGGGTCAGTAATTTGTGGATGCAGTGCTTGCATATGAATTAGTCTTTTAGAACAGGAGGTTACATATCTTTTGTTTACTAGACAGATATTTTTAATATTCTTTTTGTCAATAAAGATTAAAACTGTATATTAAAACTATCTGGTTTGCTGCTGATGCTCAGAAGATGGATGACGATTCTCTAAAGCCATGTTATATGAAGTGTGTAAACTTGTAAATAAAATATATATTTCAAGCATAATTTTGAGTTTTATTTTTGCACACGTGAACATGCATATATGCACATACGTAGTATGTCTTGTTTACAGTAATCGTGTTGCATGTGTGGTTACAAATCACATTATTCCATATGTATTAATGCACAGTACTGTAGATAATTCTGCACTATAATGATGGAGTAAAGAAGTACACTATACTAAAATTGAAATGATTTCTTTCTGCCCTCAGTTTGATATTGACAAATCTAATGCGAGGACAGACCAAGTTTCACAGACATCATTAATGTTGCAAGAAATTGTCTCTGCATCAACACATCACCTGCACTTCTCATCAAGCTGGCTGGGCCATCTCATCTAATTTAAAAACCTGAATCAGTGAAAATATGGATAAAAAATAAGAAAGTGCAATGCAAATGAGACAGCATGTCAAGCATGAAAAATTATAGCTAAAATTCCTCTGGATTATAAATTGCTTTTAAAAACTACATTATCTTAAAGGTAAGATGATGTATTTATGTGAAAAAAAAGCAATTGCAGAGGAATATGCTTCTTTGGTCAGTGACTGAAAAAGCATGTTCCATCTTGGTGAAGTTCATCTTTGCAATTGTGTGTGTTTCTCCACTTATAATTCTCAGCTTTGGTCCATTTGTCACTATTTATCTCCACATATCTGAATGCTCTTCAACAGCCAAGGGTGCATGAGCAGATAATCAGTCAGCAAGGATTAACCAATAAGGATGCAATCAGTCATGAGGAGCTAGTTGCCAATCAATAAAGGAAGTAAGTAGTCATGGAGGAAGTGCCAGCACCAGCAGTGTAGACAGTGCCTTGTGAAGTGTGTTAGACTAAGTGTAGTACTGTATTGTAACAGTGCAGCAAAGTGTCGAATGATGAAGAAGCACAGAAACATTGATGCTCAGTATACTGGCACCTATAAAAATTATAGGTTTTTGTTTTTCTATTTTTTTTTTAATTTTCTTATTCATTTATATAATAAGTATAAATCCAGAAATGTTGATATGCCAAGCTATCATTAATGTTCTCAACAATTTAAAAAAAACAGAAATGCAATACTGTGCTGCAATTGTCTGTATTTAGTAATTACTGTACTGTGAATGGTACAGAGATAATGTTGGCATATTCAATACTCAAAAATTGGCAAGTGGACCATGATGGAAATTGTGAAGCAAGCAAAGGTACAGATATTGTACAAACATCACTCCAAATTCAAAATACATGTACATGTACATATTTTTTAATATACTGGCTGTCTGCCACTGAGGTAGGGAGACCATCATTCACTTTGCCTGTCTTGCCAGAAGTGTGCTGATATCGCATTTCAGATGATCCTCTAACCTGCAACATCCTTATCCATCTTTCAGGGTGCAGGCACAGTACATCACACCTCTGGGACTCGAGTCTAGTTAACCGGTTTCCCTAAATCTCTTCATGAATGTTATCTTGCTCGTACTCCAACAGCACATTGCATAAAAATCTCATCTTCATTCTGATCTACTGTGCACACACAAGCCTCTTGGATGTTTAAGCCCCTAGCATTCAAAACCTCCTTTACCTTCTTCCTTCGGTCCCTTCCTTGGATGACCTCAACCCCTCCCTCCTTTTTATTAAGGTGCAGTACTATTATTGACGCTAGTGAGGGGCTCTTGATCTAGGGAATTGGATCTGTGCTCCAGTTCCCTGAATTAAGCCTGAATACCTTCCATTCCCCCCCATAGGCGCTGTATAATCCTACGGGTTTAGTGGTTCCCCATGATTATAATAAAGTACTATTATATTTTTTGGAAGGTGCTCATGTTGAATGACGCATACTTTACGGAAACTACCATTGCCTTTTCAGATACGTATTTTAAAAATTGTGACATTACTAAACTAGTAAATCAAAATGTAAGATTGGTGTAGTTAACCAGGGTATAGACACATAGATAGGAAATAGATATGAAGAGAAATGTAAATACAATGTATATAGGCATAGAACTAGGGAGTAGAACCAGCACAGTAGTGAAAAATATAACGAGTCCACTTTCAGTGCTGACCCTGAGATTGACAACAAACACAAAATTTAAATATTATGTATGAGATGTGTGAAGTTATGCACAGTTTGGATAAAATGGATGGCACATGTAGAGAATCACCCAATCATTGGTTATTACCGAGTTGTGCAACATGCCAAGCCAGTGACAGAAGCATAAACAAGAGCACCAAATGCAGACAAAAATGCACCATTCCTATATCTACCACTGGCAGAGTAAAGTTGTTATGCAAGCCTATTTTAGGTTGAGCTTCCTATCAATTCCACAAAATAAGCCCACTTAACCTATGTAACCCACCTAGTATTGAAAATTTTAAGGAATAAATTATCGATAAACTCAGAGCAGGACCTAAACTCCACAAGGACCAAAACCTTTCCTGTAAAAACAGGCTGAAGGTAGTGATATAACTGAAGTGTAGAAAAACAGGAATTTATAATAATCATAAATTTGTGCTGAAAGTATCTTAACCAAGACAGGACTTACATCATTGAACTCAAGTTTGGCAAATTTAAAATTAGAAAGCATATAGGAATGTACTTGTTTGGCATTAGGGTTGTAGATGAGTGAAATAAACTCCTAGGTAGTATCAATGAGATGAGATGTTTAGGTAGCTTTAAATATAGGTTGGATGGGTATATGAGTGAGAGAGTTGACCCTGCCTAGCATGGACCAATAGGCCTAGTGCAATGCTCCTCCTTTCTGTTCTTATGAGAGGGTGTAGTTCAGTTTGAATTGAACTAGGCAAGAATGGGCCAATAAGCTTTCTGCAGTGTTCCACTCGTTTTATGAATGAGTGTGAAATGGACTTGCCTAGCTAGTAGCATGGGCCAACAGGCCTACTGCAGTGCACCACTGTCCTTTTATTATTATTATCATTAATTATCATTTTATCTCGGGGAATGCTAAATCCGTAGTGGTCATACGGCGACCAAGGGAACGGCATTCAGAATCAATTCAAGGAACTGGAGCACAGGTCCAGTTCTTTAGATGCTTTTAAGAGCCACTTACCAGCATCAAGGAATCTCCCTTGAGAGGCCTTACATTTTTAGCAGTCCGGCTGACCAGGCAATCAACAGAAAAGCTGGGCCTCAGCACGAGCTGTAGTGATGAAACTCAGAAACAGTCACAAAAATACGTATTACATTCCCTGCCGAGACTATGCTTCATTTCTTGCCAAAGCTGTGCTCCATTCCCAGCTAGACAGTGAGCTTCATTCCCAGCCGAGACAGCATTCATCATTCTTGTCTCCATGTTATCGAAGACAAATACAGTGGAAGTTAAGCCCATGTATCAGAAAATAACTAAATTTTCACTTAAAAGGTGGCAAAAATAATGCTAAAATATCAAACCTAGTCAAGATAGGACAAATTTATATTGAGAAAGATTAAAGGACATACTGGTTTAACAATTAATGAGTTGAACAAACTCCCAAGTAACGTCAATGAAGCTAGAAGTTTAGGTACCTGTAAAATTGGGTGGATGGCTATGTGAGTGGGTGAGGGTCAGAACTGCCTAGTACAGACCAATAAGTCTATTACTCTACTATTCTTCTGATGTTCTTATCATACCGACAAATTAAGGATAAGACACAAGCAACCACTATACTTTATTATTATAATCATGGAGGAGTGCTAAACCTGTAGGATTATACAGTGCCTGTGAAGGGGGGGGGGATGGAAGCCATTCAGGCTCAATTCAGAGAACTGGAGCACAGATCCAATTCCCTAGTTCAAGAGCCCCTCACCAGCGTCAAGGAACATCCCTTATGAATAGTACAGTACAAGAACCAGTCAGTTTTGTGAGTTGTTGTTGTTGGGGTACATAGGGCCACTGTTTTTGAGTTGGTCATTATGTTTCAGTCTATTCTTGAGCTGGTCATTATGCTTCAACCTGTGCTTGAGCTGGTCATTATGCTTCAACCTGTGCTTGAGCTGGTCATTATGCTTCAACCTGTGCTTGAGCTGGTCATTATGCTTCAACCTGTGCTTGAGCTGGTCATTATGCTTCAACCTGTGCTTGAGCTGGTCATTATGCTTCAACCTGTGCTTGAGCTGGTCATTATGCTTCAACCTGTGCTTGAGCTGGTCATTATGCTTCAACCTGTGCTTGAGCTGGTCATTATGCTTCAACCTGTGCTTGAGCTGGTCATTATGCTTCAACCTGTGCTTGAGCTGGTCATTATGCTTCAACCTGTGCTTGAGCTGGTCATTATATGCTTCAATGCTTCAACCTGTGCTTGAGCTGGTCATTATGCTTCAACCTGTGCTTGAGCTGGTCATTATGCTTCAACCTGTGCTTGAGCTGGTCATTATGCTTCAACCTGTGCTTGAGCTGGTCATTATGCTTCAACCTGTGCTTGAGCTGGTCATTATGCTTCAACCTGTGCTTGAGCTGGTCATTATGCTTCAACCTGTGCTTGAGCTGGTCATTATGCTTCAACCTGTGCTTGAGCTGGTCATTATGCTTCAACCTGTGCTTGAGCTGGTCATTATGCTTCAACCTGTGCTTGAGCTGGTCATTATGCTTCAACCTGTGCTTGAGCTGGTCATTATGCTTCAACCGGTGCTTGAGCTGGTCATTATGCTTCAACCTGTGCTTGAGCTGGTCATTATGCTTCAACCTGTGCTTGAGCTGGTCATTATGCTTCAATTATGCTTCAACCTGTGCTTGAGCTGGTCATTATGCTTCAACCTGTGCTTGAGCTGGTCATTATGCTTCAACCTGAGCTTGAGCTGGTCATTATGCTTCAACCTGTGCTTGAGCTGGTCATTATGCTTCAACCTGTGCTTGAGCTGGTCATTATGCTTCAACCTGTGCTTGAGCTGGTCATTATGCTTCAACCTGTGCTTGAGCTGGTCATTATGCTTCAACCTGTGCTTGAGCTGGTCATTATGCTTCAACCTGTGCTTGAGCTGGTCATTATGCTTCAACCTGTGCTTGAGCTGGTCATTATGCTTCAACCTGTGCTTGAGCTGGTCATTATGCTTCAACCTGTGCTTGAGCTGGTCATTATGCTTCAACCTGTGCTTGAGCTGGTCATTATGCTTCAACCTGTGCTTGAGCTGGTCATTATGCTTCAACCTGTGCTTGAGCTGGTCATTATGCTTCAACCTGTGCTTGAGCTGGTCATTATGCTTCAACCTGTGCTTGAGCTGGTCATTATGCTTCAACCTGTGCTTGAGCTGGTCATTATGCTTCAACCTGTGCTTGAGCTGGTCATTATGCTTCAACCTGTGCTTGAGCTGGTCATTATGCTTCAACCTGTGCTTGAGCTGGTCATTATGCTTCAACCTGTGCTTGAGCTGGTCATTATGCTTCAACCTGTGCTTGAGCTGGTCATTATGCTTCAACCTGTGCTTGAGCTGGTCATTATGCTTCAACCTGTGCTTGAGCTGGTCATTATGCTTCAACCTGTGCTTGAGCTGGTCATTATGCTTCAACCTGTGCTTGAGCTGGTCATTATGCTTCAACCTGTGAGGGTTGTAGAAGCCTCGAGCTTCAGTGAGACATCAGTTCTTCTTGCAGCAGCAGCAGGAGTGTCCTCGGTGCTGCCACCTGTGTCAACTCCTGAATTTGCTCTTGTGGGAATTAATATCTCCTAAGACGGTTGTGTCCTGACCTGAGAGTCCTGTGCCACACCTCTACGCTGAATACTGACCCTGCCATGGAGGAATTTGTGAACGGCGAGAAAATACATATGATGGAGGCCTGCTAAAGTAAGTGTGTTGAGTGCAATGCATATTTTTTAATATAGTAATAATATAGATGAAGTTGCTTGGCATTTCGAAGGAAACTCCGTTGTTAACCCAAAATACTCTTAGGTAAAAGTAGATTTCGGCTATACATTATGGTTTAAATGTTAAAAGATTAAAGTGATTTTAGGGCTATTATTTTTTTATTAAATGGTAAGAAATGCAACGTAACCCAGGAAACCTATCCTAAAAATACTTAACCTTAATATCATCTGTACCAGCGAGTCTTTGTTTACTTTCTGCCAAGAGTAAAATAATTTCCCAAGTGTTTTGTACTATCATATATATCCTCAGTGCTCCCCTAAAAATAATTTTAATAATTTAATATATTAATAATTATTATTATTGGCTTACTGCGTAACCAAGGTAAATGTAATGTTTTCGCTCTCAAAATAATTTGCTCAAGAAAATATTTAGTTTATGGCGTACATAAGTTGTATGTTTTGTATGGTGTTAACTAATGCCAGAGTTCTGCCCGTAACTAGATTGTTGGCTCGTTGAGGTCACGGTGAGGTCCGGGGATTGATCCCCGGTACGGGTGGAAACATTAGACGTGTTTCCGTAGACACCTGCTGTTCATGTTCACCTGTTAGTAAAATAGCTACCCGAGTGTTAGTCGACTGTTGTAAGTCGCATCCTGGGGACAAAATTGACCTAATTTGCTCGAAATGCTCTGCATGAGACGCTTTCTATATAGTAGTTTGTCATTGATGTTGAGCGGCTAGGCCTGTATACCTTGTACATGTACTTATAGAAATAAAAATTATTCTTATTGCCCTTGATGCTGGTTAAGAGCTCTTGGTCCAAAGAATTAGCGATACCCTCCCTCCCTCTTGATCAAACCTGATAGCCTTCAGTTTCCAAGGTGCTCTATGACTACGTTTTATACATTTAGCGCTTACCAATGATTATTGGTGATTAATCCAGGATAATAAAAGCAAGTCAACCTATTTGGCTTATTTATGTTAGTGTTCTCTGGCTTTCCTGTACGGCGATAAACTAATGTACTCGCCAAATTGTACTCGCCTAATTGTGGTTGCAGGGGTCGAGAGAGAGCTCTTGGCCCCGCCTCTTCACTGGTCGCTACTAGAGCCCCTCTCCCTGCTCCATGAGCTTTATCATACCTCGTCTTAAAACTTTGTATGGTTCCTGCCTCCACTACATCACTTGCCAGACTATTCCACTTCCTGACAACTCTGACTGAAGAAATACTTCCTAACATCCCTTTGACTCATCTGAATCTTCAACCTCCAGTTGTGACCCCTTCTTTCTGTGTCCCATCTCTGGAGCATCCTGTCTCTGTCCACCTTGTCTATTCCTCGCAGTATTTTGTATATCATTATCATGTCTCCCCAAACCCTCCTGTCCTCCAGTGTCGTCAGGCCGATTTCCCTTAACCTTTCTTAGTAGGACAATCCCCTTAGCTCTGGAACTAGCCTTGTTGCAAACCTTTGCACTTTCTTTAGTTTCTTGACATGGTTGACCAGGTGTGGATTCCAAATTGGTGCTGCATACTCCAGTATGGGCCTGACGTACAGTGTATGGAGTCTTGAACGATTCCTTACTGAGGTATGGGAATGCATCCAATCCCATGTTGTAATGCTCTTAGCGGTTGACAAGGGTCAGAACAATAAAAGAAGATCCAGCAACCAGCTAAGGACTCCTAACATCAAAGGTGAGAGCAGCAATAACACGAGGAAAACTTGTAGTACTGCCAGCCAGGACACAACCCTCATCACCCACCGGCACCACCACAACACACGACAGACAACAACAAACATGACCGCCGCTACAGTCCAAGATAACTCCTTCCCAGTATTTGATGTCAAGAAGATCACCGACCCAGAAATAGCTAAACTCCTTATGATTCAGAACCAAACGATCACCAAACTAACTCAAGAAATGCAGGAACTAAAGGCTAGCAATGCAGATTACCTCAACAAGATCACTGCTCTAGAACATAAACTAGACACTAGAACAACAAAGCAACACCCACACCCAGTCCCTAGACACCATCAACACACTAATAGACCAAGTCACCCTACTTACTACCAACATTACAGAGGAAAGATCAAGAGTGGACCAACAACTTGCCACTGTCATAACCAACTTCCAAGACCATAATGACCAACAGCAGCTATCTGACGCTGTTGTAGTTAACAGCAAACATCTCCCAGCCACAGTCACCCAAGAGACCTGCATGGAGACCACCCTACAGCTTATCAAGGACCACCTTCGCCTTAACATACGTAGTGATGACCTAAAGGATTGCAAACTGATGGGCTACCAAGCAGGTAAAAAAACAGTGCTGTTAAAATTCCAAACTAGCCTACAAAGAAACAACCTACTAAAAACATCTATTTCTATGAAAACTGATGTTTACGTCAATGAGTGCCTTACCAAAACAAGACAAAACCTTCTTTATCGGCTAAGAAAATTACGCTATGCCCAAAAAATCCACCAGTGCTTTGTGAGGGATGGAAAAATCGCAGTTAGGAAACAGCCCACTGGGAAGAGATATTTCATCTCTACAGAACATGACCTTAAAACATTCCTAAGTGAGGCTGGACTAACAGAATCAGAATAAAGTGCAGATAATACCCATAGTCCACCGTTAGTGTTATATTGTCATAAATTTGTGCCCCCCTAAAATTCTAATACCCCAACTACTTTTGATTGTCATTGTTGTATTCAACGACCATTCTACCTCATAGTCTTAATTGTGTTTAATATCTACAGAATCTATCTCCTTTTTTACAACTTACCACATCACTGTTCCATCTTATTTTATTATAAACTAACCATAACTTGTCTTCAATAATTCTACCTCACTTTAAAAAATACTCAATTGCCCAATTTTATTCTAAATCCCTATTATTGCCCAATTTTACTTTAAACTATATTGATCAAACTTATTGTAAACTTCTTTTATTGACCATTTTTATTCCATACTTTTTTAAACTAGTATTTTCAACTACAACTTTTATATTATCCTGTCTACCATCTTACTAGCATATTATAACCAAGTCATTGCCATTTTTATTTTTATTTTTTTTATTATTCTTTTGCTACCATAATTTTTGTATTTTATCCTGTCAATTTAAATCTAATTATACACTAATTCTTGTAAACAACTTATATAAGACCTTAGTGCAATTACAATTGAGAGTCTTGTGCCTTTATTATATTATTAGATTAATCACATTTTTACTCTAGGTCATTCTAGCTCAATACATAGTCAATACCAAATTCACTATACTAGACCATAGTGCAATTACTAGTGAGAGACTGGTGCTATTTGTAATTTGTATTTTTATATTATTAGACTAAACCTAGTTATACTATAGCTCTTTCTAGCTCAATACATAGTCAATACCAAATTCACTATATTAGACCATAGTGCAATTACTAGTGAGAGACTAGTGCTATTTTTAATTTGTATTTTTATATTATTAGATTAAACCTATTGTACTATAGCTCATTCTAGCTCAAAACATAGACTCCACAAAAGTCATTATTAGACCTTAGTGCAATTACAAGTGAGAGTCTTGTTCTATTTTTAATTTGTATTTTTATATTACTAGTTTATACCTAGTTGTACTTTAGTTCATTCCAGCACAACACATAGACAACATCAACTTCATTATGTGTAGTAGTGACTATACTCTACATGACCAAAATACTCTAGCTATATACTTGTCCAAACTTCCTACCACTACAGATATCAGTACTAGAACTCAACACACAACTCAGGATATAAATAACCACAATTCAAACCTAGAAGATGATTGATCACGTTGACCCTGATCTAAACCTCCATAATCTGACACCCAATCAAAACCTATTGGAAAGTAACTGCCTTTATTACACAGCATCACAAGCCAGCACTATCCTAAACAATGCTAAAAGTCTATCAGTACTTAACTACAATATCAGGTCCTTAAGCAAACACTATGATGACCTCTTAGCACTCCTTGAATCACTAAAGACACCCTTCTCCTGCATTATTCTTACTGAGACCTGGCTTAAGCAGGACACAATAGATATCTACCCTCTACCAGGATACACAGCAATTCACAACTGCAGACCAAACCAAGTTGGGGGTGGTATTGCAATCTATTACTCTAACCAATTATCTTGTCTTAGCACCACTTGCTTTAGTGATGAATATGGGGAATACATTATTGCTAATTTTACTGTTAAAAGCCTTAAGACGCCTATAACAATCGGTGCCATTTACCGGATACCTCACACAAACATCCCAAATTTCAGTGAGAAATTAAAGTCACTAATAACAAACAGACAAATGAATCAGCACCACCTTCTCTTAGCTGGAGACTTCAACATCAACCTTGGCTTACTAGATGATCAGCCTGTAACTGACTTCATCAACAATATGAACAACACACTTCTCATACCAACAATAACTAAACCAACCAGGCTCACTGAGACAAGTGCAACCATAATAGACCACATATGGACCAATATACTAGCCCCCCTTAAATCAGGGATAATCACAGATAGCACTACAGACCACTACCCTACCTTCCTCCTGACAAACATTAGTAAACCACCACTTGAATACAACAAAGTCTCATTTAGACTCCATGACGAGGCCTCAGTAAGGAAGTTCACAGCTGACCTAGAGACTGTTGACTGGCCTACAGAATTCTCCAAGGCCAATGGTACTGATGACTGGACAGACATTTTTCTTAACAAATTACTTAGACTATACAACAAACATTGTCCTATAAAAACAAAACAGATCACAAACAAACGGCTTGGTTGCCCATGGCTAACCAGCACCATTCTGAAATCCATTGACAAGAAACACCAATATGAAAAGCAATATAGACAGGGCTTAATACACAAAGATATTCTTAAACATTATTCATCAGTTCTCACCAAAGTAATAAAGAAAGCCAAACAACTATACTACTCCAGTAGATTCACAGACACTAGAGGAGATATAAAAAAGACCTGGAAAACACTCTCTCAGATTCTAGGGACCCACAAACTGAGAAAAACCAAGAATATTGTCCTAACTAAACCTAATGAAACACCACTACATCCCACTGACACAGCTAACAAGATAAACGACTTCTTCTCAACCATAGGATCTAATCTCGCCAGTAAAATCCCACATACCAATGCCCATGCCGGGGACTACCTAGATGGGAATTTCCCTAATTCCTTCTATCTTGCACCAACTGAGCCCATGGAAGTCACCGAGATTATAAAGTCACTTAAAAATAACTCGGGGAATCTGTCTCATGTCCCACCATTACTGTACAAGCGAGCGGCCCATGTCCTTTCGCATGCTATTTCATTACTTTTTAACAAGTCACTAGAAACTAGCACCTTCCCGAAACTACTCAAGATGGCAAGGGTTACACCAATACATAAAGGTGGTGATCCTACAGACTTAAACAACTATAGGCCAATATCTAACTTACCATTGCTATCCAAAATCTTTGAGAAACTCATGCACAGGAGACTGTATTCATTTATAACGGCTCAAAACATACTCAACCCCTGCCAGTTTGGATTCAGGAAAAATAAAAGCACTAATGATGCAATCATAAAAATGCTAGATCTGCTGTACACAGCATTGGAAAATAAGGAATATCCACTAGGAATTTTTATTGACCTAAGAAAAGCTTTTGACACAGTAGACCACGACATCCTACTCCACAAACTTGATCATTACGGTATAAGAGGCCATGCACTTGCTTATTTTAAATCTTACATTACTAATAGGTATCAGTATGTCACCATTAAAGACACAGCATCAGTAACACGGCCAATTGATACTGGAGTTCCGCAGGGAAGTGTCCTTGGTCCCCTGCTCTTCCTCATATACATCAATGACCTTCCAAACGTATCCCAACACCTGAAACCCATTCTCTTTGCTGACTACACGACTTATGTCATCTCATGTCATCTCTCACCCTAATCTTGCCACCCTCAACACCATTGTTAACGAGGAGCTGCTCAAAATATCGACTTGGATGACAGCCAATAAACTTGGTGGTAGTACTACCACCACTACCTCTTCCTGCCTATATATAGCCGTCCTGCTCCACTTCTGGTTAGTGTGACTTTGTAAATGGTCCAAGTCAGACCGAAACATCGTCGTAAGCTCCTCTCTTCTATGTGCGGGTTATTTGTGTATCGTTTCAGTCACGGTATTGTGCCTTTTTTTGTTATTTAAGCGTTCAATTGTGACAAAACAGGCCTGTCTTGGAAGAAAATGCCAAACAGGACCTACGTTACTCCCAGGACACAAGCCTATGAAAGACAGGCTAACGCTCATGTTTTGTAGTAATGCTGGTGGGGATTGCAAAGTGAAACCTTTACTCATGTATTACTCTGAAACTCCCAGTGTTTTCAAGAAAAACAGTGTCATCAAGACTAAATTGTGTGTGATGTGGAGAGCAAACAGTAAGGGATGGGTCACTAGGGGCACTTTCCTCGACTGGTTCTATGACGTGTTTGGCCCCAGTGTGAAAAAATACCTCCTAGAAAATAAATTGGAACTCTAGTGCCTCATGTTAATGGACAGTGCTCCTACTCATCTTCCAGACTTGGAGGAGCGAATTGTGGGGGAGTTTAGCTTCATCAAAGTTAAATTCTTGCCCCCTAATACCACTCCTCTTCTCCAGCCCATGAACCAGCAGGTCACTTAAAATTTCAAAAAACTGTACACCAAAGCAGTGTTTCAAAAGTGCTTTGAAGTGACCTCAGACACTGAATTGACCCTAAAAGGGTTCTGGAAAGATTACTTCAGTTATCTCAGTTGCATTAACCTTATAGGTAAGGCTTGGGAGGGAGTGACTTGCAGGACTTTGAACTCTGCTTGGAGAAAATTGTGACCAGAATGTGTACAAGAGAGGGATTTTGAAAGGTTTGGGGCTGACACTGAGAAGCCTATGTCAGTTGTGGAATCTCTTGTGGCACTGGGGAAGTCCATGGGGTTGGAGGTTAGTGGCGAGGATGTGGAAGAGTTGATGGAGGGTGACGATGAAGAGCTAACCACTATAGAGCTGCAAGAGCTTGAGATGCAACAGCAACAGACCACAGCTCAGGAATTTCCTTCAGAGGAGGAGGAAGAGAGATGGAGGAAGTTGCCTTCATCAAAGATTAAGGGCATTTGTACAATGTGGACAAAGGTGCAAGCATTTATGGATGAACACTACCCTGACACAGCTTTTGCAGGCTGTATTGGCAACATGAACAATGACAACATTGTGTCCCATTCTAGGGAAATCTTAGAGACGCCAGAAACTGAGCTCTCTGGACAGGTTTTTGGTTCGACAGGGGTCCGGTGACTCTCAAGTTGGTCCTAGTGGCATTAAAAAACAAAGAAGGGAGGTAACCCCAGAAAAGGACTTGGTACCTAAAGTCTTTATGGAAGGAGTTTCTCCTTCCAAACAATTGTAAACTCCTCCATCCTCTGCCCTCTTCCCTTCTCATCACTCATCAATAAGTCCTCAATAAAGGTAAGTGTCACTTCAGTATTGTTTATTTTGCATGTCTCATTGTTTTCTGTGTAGGGAAATGTATATTTCATGTAAAAAAATTTTGTTTAATACTTTTGGGTGTCTGGAATGGATTAATTGGATTTCCATTATTTCTTATGGGGAAAATTAATTCGGATAATGAAAAAATCAGTTAAAGATGAGCTCTCTGGAACGGATTAATATCGTTACCTGAGGGTCCACTGTATATAGAAGGCCACTTGTTATGCATATTAGGGGCAAATTAGGTCAATTTTGTCCCAGGATGCAACCCACACTCAGGTACTCATTTTACTGATGGGTGAACATGGATAGCAGGTGTCTTATGGAAACACGCCCTTATGTTTTTCAGGTGTACCGGGGATCGACCCCTGGATCCCAGTGTTAAGCTGAGTGCGCTAACAATTAAGCTACAGGACACTACAAATGCTGTCATGTATGACATCTCCATTGCCTCTAGTCTCTTCCTTGTTGCAAAATTCAGAGCCCATGCCTCGCACCCATACAAAATTGTTGGTACCACTGTACTTCAGTACGTCTCCCTATTTTGCCTCTATAAACTGTTTTCTGTCCACAAATGCCTCTGCAAACTTCCTTTTTTTTCATCTCTTCTGTGGTTCACCTTATCTTTCATTCACCTGTCTGGTATCTCCTCTCAAATATCTGAATGCTATATGTTAGTTTCCTCTATATTCTTACATACCAATTAAGGCATGTGTGATGCCTGGGTATCTGTATTTTGGCAATAAAGATGGCCACGTGTTGCACATATCTTGTCAGAATAATTTCTACTTGGTGGGGGTTCCCTAGCATTTTGCTAAATATTTAAGCCAAAGATTTGGGTATGCATAGCTTGCTGCCCATATCCCCAAGGAGTGATAATCACCTCAGCTTCCTTCTTCCCTTTCTTAAATTACATTTCTCTTCCACTTGCTCTCTGTGCCTCTGTTATTCCAAACACTAAATTGTCTTCCTGCTATGGTGATATTTTTAAATGACTTAGCTTTATGGGGTGTGATGAACTCATGAATTCATTTACTAGATTTTCCATCTAGGGTAGGAAGGAGGGGAGTGCCTTGATGCTGGTAAAGGGCTATTGACTAAGGAATTGGAGCTACCCTTTCCCTTTCTCAAATTGAATCCAATTACTCCCCATTCCTTAGCCTTGACCTATCATGGGTTTAGTGTTTTCCTGTGATAATTTTTATGAATGTAATTTTGGCATATCTCATCCTAGAATGACGTTACCTGGAAAATGTATACAGGAGGGTCCACTTTACGGCCTTTCAATAATGTAGTGTTTTTTTATTATACCCATTCTTCATTTATGCAGACTTCCTACAATATATACATTCACCACTCGCTATAAACGAAGGACAAAAATATACATTAAGTAATGTGTGTAAGGGTAAGAAGTTTTTGTGGCATTTATGGATTTGGAACAGGCATATGACAGGGTGGATAGGGGAGCAGTGTGGCAGATGTTGCAAATGTATGGAATAGGAGGTAGGGGACTGAAAGCAGTGAAGAGTTTTTATGAAGATAGTGAGGCTCAGGTTATAGTATGTAGGAGAGAGGGAGATTATTTCCCAGTAAAAGTAGGCCTTAGACAAGGATGTGTGATGTCACCATGGTTGTTCAATATATTTATAGATGGGGTTGTAAGAGAAGTGAATGCTCGGGTGTTGGCAAGAGGTGTGGGGTTAAAAGATAAAGAAGCTAACACAGAGTGTGGAGTTGCCACAGTTGCTCTTTGCTGATGACACTGCTTTTGGGAGATTCTGAAAAGAAGTTGCATAGGTTGGTGGTTGAGTTTGGTAGGGAATGTAGAAAAAGGAAATTAAAAATGAACATAGGAAAGAGTAAGGTGATGAAGATAACAAAATAATTAGGCAATGAAAGACTGGATATCAGATTGGAGGGAGAAAGTATGGAAGAAGCGAATGTATTCAGATACATGGGAGTGGAATTGTCAGCAGATGGATATATGAAAGATGATGTGAATTATAGAATTGATGAGGGAAAAAAGGTGAGTGGTGTGCTTAGGAATCTGTGGAGACAATGAACTTTGTCCATGGAGGCAAAGGGGGGAATGTATGAGAATATAGTTATACCAATGCTCTTATATGGGTGTGAAACATGGGTGGTGAATGTTGCAACAAGAAGGCTGGAGGCAGTGGAGATGTCATGTCTGAGAGCAGTTTGTGTTGTGACTATGCAGAGAATTCTTGGTTTGGAAATTAGGAGGGGGTGCAGGATCACCAAAACTATCGTCCAGAGGGCTGAGGAGGGGTTGTTGAGGTGGTTTGGACATGTAGAGAGGATGGAAGGAAATAGAATGACTTTGAAAGTGTATAAATCTATAGTGGAGGGAAGGCAGGGTAGGGGTTGGCCTAGGAAAGGTTGGAGGGAGGGGCTTGAACTTCTAGCACACATGTGTTAGGAGTGAATGGAGACAAATGGTTTTTAGGACTTGACGTGCTGTTGGAGTGTGAGCAAGGTAATGCTTATGAAGGGATTCAGGGAAACCGGCAGGCTGGACTGGAGTCCTGAAGATGGGAAGTACAGTGTCTGCACTCTGAAGGAGGGGTGTTAATGTTGTAAATTTATAACTGTAGTGTAAGCGCACCTCTGGCAAGACAGTGATAGAGTGAATAATGAAAGTTTTTCTTTTTTGTGCCACCCTGTCTTGGTGGGAGACGGCCGATATGTTAATAAATAAAAATAAGTAATGTGTGTACTGTATATGCATTTTTTAGGCCTAGCTCTATTGTTCATTTAATATATGAGAGTGTAAACATATTATCAGACTTTTATATGCATTTGAAAGTGACAAAAGGCTATGTTTCACTTTACATTGGTAGTCTGGAACCTAACCTGTATAAGTGGGGCTCTCCTGTACCATCTCCAAAACTAATCCTGCAGAAATTAAACTGTACATGTGATAAACAGTTTAAATGTTAACCCTTAACCCTTTGAGGGTTTTCGTCGTACTAGTACGTCTTACGCGTAGGGGTTTTTGACGTACTAGTACTCATAAATTCTAGCGACCTCAAATCTAGTGGGAGAAAGCTGGTAGGCCTTCATATGAAAGAATGGGTCTATGTGGTCAGTGTGCACAGTCTAAAAAAAATCCTGCAGCACACGGTGCATAATGAGAAAAAAAAACTTTTTCCATTTTTTTTTAATAAATCAGCGACTTTGCAGTGTATTTTCGTATAGTATTTATTGTTGTATTCTAGTTTTCTTGGTCTCATTTTATAGAATGGAAGACATATTACTGAAATTGAGATGATTTTGACTGGTTTTACAATGAAAGGTGCCTTGAAATTGAGCTCAAAGTAGCAGAAATGTTCGATTTTTACCAAACTTCAAAAGTAAACAAATCGTGCCAAGCGTGCAATACACGTCAACTGGTGAGTCTAATATTCTTTCACAAGTGCACCAATAATATTTATACCATTTTTTACACTAATGCAGTAGTCTGCATAACAGTAAATCTTATATTTTTTGTGAGAATAAAAATTCAAAGTGGAAAGCAAAAGAATATAAGAGGGGCCTTGAGACGTGACTAATGACTAGAGGAAATGTCATTTTAGTGCCAGGAATGTCTTTCTTGTTTATTCTGGACCCTATTCCGAAATTGGCATCTTTTGAAATTTGTGTGAAATTGGCAAAATTGCTAAATTCTGACCACTGTACTGGATAGTTGAATTTATAAATGGGTGGTTTCTTGCACTCATTCGATAGAAAAAACGGAGTTCTAGCGAAATATTCATGTTTTTTGTCGACTAGTACAGTGAAATTGGCCGAAAATGGGGCTCAAAGTGGGCAAAATCGCCGATCCGTAAACATCGCCGAGACCGCTAACTTTGCGAGAGCATAATTCCGTAAGTTTTCTATCAAATTTCAAACTTTTGGTGTCGTTATGATCGGGAAAAGATTCTCTATCTTTTCATAAGATAAAATAATTTTTTTTTTTTTAAATTTGGCCGACCCTGAGAACGAGTTTCGGAGAGGGCCTGTCGACCCTCAAAGGGTTAAACTGTCCAAACGTAGATCTACGTTTTTTCAACATTTGAAAGTATGTAAAAAACATAGATCTTTTTGTTTTTTTACATTTGAAAACGTGTAAAAAAAAAAACTGTGATCTATGTTTTTTTGTTATATTTGAAAATATGTAAAAAAATGTAATCTACTTTTGGAGCACTACGCATGTGAACACAGATCTGTTTGGGCAGTTTAAGAGCAGAGGTGAGATAGTGAATGAAGAAGTGGTAAAGATAATTATAATATTATGTTCATGGAAAACTCTAAACCCTTAAGGGTCATACAGTGCTGTGTAGTAGAGGTGATCAAGTTTTGTACAAGAGATTCCAGTACTGAATCAAGATCCATGCATTCAGCTATAACTTTGAGATTCCAGTACTGAATCAAGATCCATGCATTCAGCTATAACTTTGAGTATGCTAATACCTTATGTCAGTGCTGTCATTCATCTGAACACATCTTTTCTCATAAATGAGGTGGATAAATAAAAAACAAGCCTATTGTGTATAGGTATAGACTTGCTTTACCATTATTAGGATATCGGTAATGATAACCCAGTTCTAGAAAGTATCACCATAACATTCTTTTGTATTTCAGTACTATCAGTGAATAAGAACTTGGGGAACAAGTAAAAATATTCCCAATGGGAGGCAGTTGGACTCAGTCCAAGGGCAGAGCATATCGAATTCCTTGGATCAAGAGACCCTCATCAGCATCAGTGAAATATTTCTGTGAAGTGTGCCAAGAAATACACATTACAGTAAATTCTCTGTATGGCACATTTTTAACTGAATGCTGTTCATATGTTTGCTCAATATTACTGTCTAGTTTTGACTGAACATACACACCATAGAGTGACTGTGTGACTGTCAGTCACACAGATATATCATGCAATCCAGTGCCTTCAAATTTGCTGTGATTGGTAAATTTTGGCCCATACATGAGCGAATGGGTCTGTGTGGTGGGTGTGGATAATAATAAAAAAATCCTGCCTGACTTAGTGTTAAAATAGCGACTTTGAGGCACTTTCCTGGGTGTTTTTTCATGACTCAGATTCATAATAACACAATTGCAAACAAGTTACAGAATGGGTGGGGTTTGAACCCATGGCAAATGAGTCCTAAAACTCACAGGCCAGTGTGTTAATCACTCAGCCAGTGAGTTTTAAGACTTGCTTGCCATGGGTTCAAGCTGCACCCATTCCTTGATTTGGTCTTCATGGTTTAATTGGCTGTTTCTTGGTGCTAACTGATAGACTGGAAGAGACACTTATGAAATGGAGAGGATATTGATTAGTTTCAGACTGGAAGTGGCTTTAAATAGACTTCAAAGTGGCAGCAGTGTTCGATTTTAAGAGATTTATCCCCCCCCCCCTGAGGAAAAGTAGGGGTACCCCCAATCTTAATCTGTTTTATGGGTTTTAACCCTTTCAGGGTTTCAGCCGTACTAGTACGGCTTACGAGCCAGGGTTTTTGACGTACTAGTACGCCTAAATTCTAGCGCCCTCAAATCTAGTGAGAAAGCTGGTAGGCCTACATATGAAAGGATGGGTCTATGTGGTCAGTGTGCGCGGTATAAAAAAAAAATCCTGCAGCACACAGTGCGTAATGAGAAAAAAAACTTTGACTGTGTTTTTGGATTAAAACAGCGACTTTGCACTGTATTTTCGTATGGTATTTATTGTTGTATTCTAGTTTTCCTGGTCTCATTTTATAGAATGGAAAACATATTACAGAAATTGATATGATTTTGACTGGTTTTACAAAGAAAAGTACCTTGAAATTGAGCTCAAAGTAGCAGAAATGTTCGATTTTTACCAAAGTTCAAAAGTAAACAAATCATGCTATGCGTCCAATACACATCAACTGGTGAGTCTAATATTCTTTCACAAGTGCGCTGATATTATTTATACCATTTCTACACCAATGCAGTAGTCTGCATAACAGTAAATCTTCTATTTTTTTTTTGAGACTAAAAATTCCAAGTGGAAAGCAAAAGAATGTAAGAGGGGCAAGGGGACGTGACTAATGAACAGAGGAAATGTTATTTTAGTGCCAGGAATGTCTTTCTTGTTTATTCTGAACCCTATTCAGAAATTGGCATCTTTTGAAATTTATGTGAAATTGGCAAAATTGCTAAATTCTGACCACTGTATTGAATAGTTGAAATCGGTAAATGGGTGGTTTCTTGTACTCATTTGATATAAAAAATGGAGTTCTAGCGAAATAGTTATGATTTTTGTCGACAAGTACACTGGAATTGGCCGAAAATAGGGCTCAAAGTGGGCAAAATCGCTGATGTGTAAACATCGCCGAGACCGCTAACTTCGCGAGAGCATAATTCTGTGAGTTTTCTATCAAATTTCATACTTTTGGTGTCATTATGATCGGGAAAAGATTCTCTATCTTTTCATAAGATTTTTTTTTTTTTTGAAATTTGGCCGACCCTGAAAACAAGTTTCTGAGAGGGCCTGTCGACCCTGAAAGGGTTAATCAGGTCTGCTTTAGTCATTGGGATGGCCTAAACCATGACCAGTCATTTTTGGGTTATACAGTATTTTACGGGGCTCTGGTGGCCTGGTGGTTAACGCTCTCGCTTCACACGGTGAGGGCCTGGGTTCGATTCCCAGCCAGAGTAGAAACATTGGACGTGTTTCTTTCCACCTGTTGTCTATGTTCCCCATCAGTAAAATGGGTACCTGGGTGTTAGTCGACTGGTGTGGGTCGCATCCTGGGACACTGACCTAAGGAGGCCTGGTCACAGACCGGGCCGCGGGGGCGTTGACCCCCGGAACTCTCTCCAGATAAACTCCAGATAAACTAGCTAAGAAATAAGGTAAAAAAAATTTTTGATGGATTCAAAATGGAGGGCAAGTGTTTTATAGGAGAGGCTTGGAGACATGATTAATGAAGAGAGGAAAGGTTACTTTAGTGGCTAGAATATCTAGTGTTTATTTTGGACTTTGTAAATTGGAATTTGCTGAATTTTGGGTAAAATTGGCCAAATTACATGCTTCTAGGAGTCTTAAAAGGTAGCTTCTTGCACTCGGTCGGTAGAACAGAAGGCATACTCATGAAACAGCCAGGAATTGGGTCAGTTTGAGCACTGGAACTGGCCTAAGTGGGCAATATCACAACTGTGTAAAGTGTTCCTGACCTCCAACTTTGCACCTACATAATATTGTAAGTTTTGCATCAGATTTTATATTGGTGTTATTACAGTTAGAAAAACATGACTATTTCTTTGAAAATCACAACACTGACAATCCATTTAGCTCTTTAACTGTGGCATACACAGAAATAGTTTCCTGTCTGGCAAAATTTAAAAAAAAAAAATTTTTTTTTTTTTTACAGCATGAGTCTCTGAGTTGAATACAACAGAAAGGAACAATATTGGATGGAAATAGGATTTTATGGTGTGTTAGTCATTGAATAATGATTACAGTGGCATCAGTGCCAGTGTAATGCCAAATTGTGATTGTGCTAAAACATGATTTTACTGCATATTTTGATGTTGCAAAGCAGTTTGAGGCATTTTCCTGACATCAGTTTTGAAATAAAATACATAAATTCGAACACTTTTAATCAAAACTGCTGTTACAATTGCATTTTATCAGAAAAATTAAGCAAAATCTTATTTTATATGAAGCAATAAACCTTGATGCACTAGTTTTTTATGGATGTGTTTCAAGGTGTTATATTTTTTCAAGCATGCAGAAATTCATAGCCTGACATTGCTGCACTTGGAATAAGCTGTATAAATTAGAGCAAATAACGCTCTCTTCTATTTTTCTAATGCTTTGGTCTTAAAATTTTAACACTAATTACAGCGATACCCTGAGTTTCGTACTGCTCCCAACTCGAACAATTATGTAAGTATTATTGTAAGTGCTTTTATAAGTGTAGTTTTGGGGGTCTGAAACGGACTAATCTAATTTACATTATTTCTAATGGGAACAAATTCGTTCAGTGACGGCACTCGAACAGCCTTCTGGAACAAATTATGTACGAAACTCGGGGTACCACTGTAATATAAGGAATACCTATACTACAGTTATTTCAATATGTAATACTCCTCAAAACATTGTTTTGACTATAGTATTGGGTTATCCTAGGTTAACCCTTAAACTGTCCAAAAATAGATCTACATTTGTACCGCTAGCTCTCCAAACGTAGATCTACGTTTTATTTTTCCTGCCTTCAAATTTCACGTGATAGGCCTAGACATGAATGGATCTGCGTACTCAGTGTGCGCAGTACGGAAAAATCGGAGACACCGCAGTACTGCATGGTACCACCAGTTAGTTTCAGCTCCATCTTGGGTCAATATCATGGCAAACCCCTGTGATTCACTCACGCCGTGGTGTATTAGCACTCTTATTCGAGGAAAGTGATACAGAATGTGAGTTTAGTGGATTTGACACCGATATGGTCACTAATGATCAAGGAATTAGTGGAAATGCTGATGATAACCCTAATGACCCTCAGCCCCTCACCTCTGGTGTGGCCAGTGTAGACAGTGTGGCCATACGAGACCCTCAGCCCAGCACCTTTGGGGTGGCTAGTGTTACTGCCCAAAGGCAACTACGCAAAAGGAAATTATAATTTTCCCACAGTTTTGGTATTGATAGTGAAAGTGATATAGGCGACGATGATGAAATTGATATTCAGTATTCCCCAGTGAAACGTACTTTTAGGCTGCAGTGCCTACATTCAGGCAGTGTGCCATATGCAGTCCACAAGGGTCGTGGGAGGTCATGATCCAAAACCCCAGCCACTGATAGCGATACTGATCATGAAGGGGAATATGCTGTGATGGAGGAAGAGGAGGTGGGTGTCACAGTGCCTTGTGGCACGGTAGGTGGACAAAGGACTGCCCAGCACCCTCTCAGTCATGTGCTGCCTCCACTCCTGTTCCTCCTCCTCCTTCCCCATGCCACAGGTCCAACCTGTACCACCAGACCACAAATGGAACTGGACACAGTACACCATTCATGCCACATCCTTGCAATTTTGATGTTGGCGGAAGTGGCATCGGAAGTGGCATCGTGCCAAAATGTCCCATCACAAATGAGTCACCAGAGTTAGACTATTTCCAACTATACTTTGATGAGCCTATAATGAACCTGATTGTCACCCAGACCAACAGCTACTACCGCTATACAGTGGGCAACACAAAGGTTGCAGAATCATCATGGCTGCTCAGGTGGAATGATACAACTGTGGCTGATATGTATTTATTCCTTGGCACTATCATGCTTATGCCGCATACATATAAGAACAATATAGCACACTACTGGTCCACAGACTACTTCATCAGTACTCCAGTCTTCCGTGACCTTCCCTGCAACAGATTCACTGTTGCTACAAATGTTGCACTTCACAGACAGGAGTACACCCAACAGAAATGGCCTCCTGTACAAAATCTGGGAAGTGTTTGTATCTGAAACAAAAGTTCATTGCCTACTTTTATCCATTCAAGAACATTGTTGACGAGTCCTTCATTCTGTTCAAGGGACGACTGTCATTCAAACAACATATATCAAGCAAATGTAATTGCTTTGGTATAAAACTGTTGTGTGCGACGGTGAGACTGGTATTGTGTTGGATGTCATTATCTACACCGGGAAAAATACACTCGATGATACCAGGCACATGTTGGGCATTTCTGGGGATGTTCACAAGATGATGGAGCCATACCTTGGCAAGGGTCATACATTGTACACAGCCAACTGGTATACAAGCCCTTTGCTCGCTGATTTCCTCCGTGTGAACAATACTGATATATGTGGAACAGTGAGGAGAAATAGAAAACACATGCCAAGGTTCACAGGAGGAAGTGCTGAAGGTGCAGTGCAAGCATTTCATGCCAATGACATCATGGCACTGATATGGCATGACAAAAGGGACTTGACGATGCTGTCAACCATCCACAGAAATGAGATGGTACAGAGTGAACAGGGACACCAATGAACACATTGTAAAGCCAGCTACTGTCGTCGATTATACGAACAATATGCGACTAGTCGACAAGTGTGACATGCAAATAGGGTTTGTTGATTGTGTGCATAGGAGTCGCAAGTGGTATATGAGAGTGTTTTTCCATCTTGTAGACATTGCAATACTCAATGCCTTCAACATGTATGTATAGTATACTCCATTCTCTTGAATGCTCAGTAACTCATCAAAGGTGCTACAAATTTGTACAACTATAAAGCCTCTTATTTGAAATACTCATTTGTACTTCATGTTTAATTTGTTACTGTATTTTTACCACTGAATATATCATTGCTTAGTTAATCTTAAGTTAATTTTAAGCCTGCCCACAATGCTCTGCATACAAGGGGCTTTTGACATGTACACTCAACCACTCTTATTTCTTTTGTACAACTATGTATCATGTCCAAATAATAATAAATAAAATAAATAAGTAAAGACTGGGAAGCGACAACGCTATGCAGAATTCACCCTCAATATCATAAAGCAGATAGTAACAAAGTATGGTACCACACCTGTACCTGTCCCTCCACAGTGACCTGACACCCCACAACAGCGACCTGTCACTCCACAACCACGGGTAAGTTCCAGACCAAATAATCCCTAACTGTCACTACCTGATACCGATACCGTCTACCCCAAAGGAGTATTCTCAGAAAAAGTGTGTTGTGTGTGCTTACACTACAAGGTGATCTCAAGTGTGAAAAGACACATGATTCATGTCAACAATGCAGGGTGGCACTGTGTATGAATCCATGCTTCATGGAGTATCATACAATGGTGGACTTCTAGAAACATAAATGGGACCTGTAAATACCTTGTATATATATGTAGACAATAGTATGTGATTGAACCAGGTGTACAAATTCATCTATCAGTGTGAACAGGTGTGTTTATGACAATATGATTACTAATTCAGTACCAAACATTTGTCTCTCAACAATTGGCTATGAAATTAAAAATCTGCAACAAAACATTATCATAACCAAAACTACGAAAATTACAAAAGAATTGAAAAAAAAAACAATATATCTTTAACATTTCTGCAAGTGGTAGTGCTCCATGTTGCCGTCACCTGAACATTCAGCGCCAACTTCATGGGCTGATATCTCAGTAAGTACTGACCCTAACATTTTTTTTTATCTTATAACGTGTAGCATAATGCCCTCTTCATTTTTTTTTTTTTTTTTCAAAAATATTTGGAGCACTGGGTGAGAAAACATAGATCTGCATTTGGACAGTTTTAGGGTTAATTATTATATTTAAGTTTGAAGGAATATCCTGAGCTATATACTGTAAGTACATGTATAATGCAATTTCTGTATCCATAACCATTATGTGCCTTCAAGATTACTGTAAAGCTTATTTTCAAAGGAAATTTTATACTATTTGTTTCAAGGTGTAATTCTCTTCAGAATAAGGACATATTTCACAGACCATATTGGCTTATCCTAGGCTAAATCTACATAGTGTGCTTTTTTGGCCAAATTCCTTTGACAGTATCATGAAATTATAATAAATCTAGAATGAATAAGGCATTGCTCTGCCAGTTCCACACCTCATTTACAGGTAGGGAAGTTTGGGTGAAACAACAGATCCTATTTTCACTGTTGACTTGTGATAGTGTTAACCATGATGTAATGCATGAATCTGCCTTGTCTTTGATTTTTTCAAAGTCATGAATGGGTAGAAGATCCAAGCAGGTGTGCTGAGGTAAAAATTATTAACAGGTGGCATATTTGAAGGCATGAGAAATTGTGTGTGATATGTCAGACACATCCTTGTTTTCTGCATACTAGTATGTTGGTCATAGTAGGTTAATTTCGAGGATCACAACAGTGAAAGGGTTAAACTTGGGTACAGTTCTTCCTTGTTACTAATATAAACGAAAAAACTGTATACAGTGAAACCCTGATTTTCGAATGTATCGATTACCGAACTTTTCGAGTTTAGAACACTTTTTTTCAAACCAATTTTGTCCTGATTATCGAATGCACCCTGTCTTTTGAACTGCCGGGTGCCGGACCTGTCCGCCAACCCGATCTGTCTGCATCCCTGTGCAGGCGTCGTGAGCCAGTCTGGCTTTGTTGATACTTGAGTGAACACTAACCTGCGTGCTCATTCAAACATTTCACTGTTGATTCATTGTGTTTAGTGCTTGTGTGACTATGAGATAAGCTACCATGAGCCCAAAGAAACTTGCTAATGGTACCCCTGTGGTAAAGAAAGTGAGAAACACCATAGATATGAAGAAGGAAATACAGTGGAACCTCAAATTTCGAACGTATTGCTTATTGAACTCTTCGCATTTCGACCGCTTTTTTTTCGAACCCACTTTGTCCCTACTATCGAACTCGCCCCCTCTTTTGAACCACCGGATACTGGATCTGTCCACCAGCCCACTCTGTCTGCATCCCTGCGCAGGCACCATGAACCAGTCTAGCTTTGTTGAATTAGACACATGTGCAACTCTTGGGTATCTTTATTGAGGAAACGTTTCGCCACACAGTGGCTTCATCAGTCCATACAAAGGAGAAACATGAAGAACAGGAGGAGAATGAGGTAATCAGTCCCTCAGCCTTGAGTTGATGTGGTCAGTCCATCAATCTTGAATAGAATACGGTATATGAGCGGAGAAGCAGCAGTCGTATGGACTGATGAAGCCACTGTGTGGCGAAATGTTTCCTCAATAAAGATACCCAAGAGTTGCACATGTGTCTAATTCAACAACATGTCGGTTCTCTGAACCATTCATCTACAGTCTAGCTTTGTTGATGCTTGAGTGAACATTAACCTGCGGTCTCGTTCAAACATTTTACGATTAATTCATTGTGTTTAGTGCTTGTGGGACTGTGAAATAAGCTACCATGGGCCCAAAGAAACTTGCTAGTGGTACCCTTGTGGTAAAGAAAGTCAGAAACCCCATACATGTGAAGAAGGAAATAATACAGAAGCATGAGAGTGGTGTGCGACTTGTTGAGCTTGCCAGGATGTACGGGAAAAACAAGTTAACCATCGCTTCTGTTCTGGCAAAGAAAGAACAAATCAAGGAAGTTGATGTTGCGAAAGATGTTAATATGCTAACCAAAAAAAGATAACAGACAATTGATCAGGTTGAGAAGTTGTTGCTGGTGTGGATCAAGGGTAGATGGCAGGTGATAGTGTTTCAGAGACGATTATTTGTGAAAAGGCAAGGAAGTTGCATGCCGATCTGGTACAGAAAACTCCTGGAACCTGTGCTAATAGTGAACTTAAGGCCAGCAGAGGCTGGTTTGACAGATTTAAGAAGTCTAGTGGCATACACAATGTTGCAAGGCATGGTGAGGCAGCCAGTTCTGACAAACGGGCAGCTGAGAAGTTTGTACAGGAGGAGTTTAAGGTTTACGTAGACACTGAAAAATTCAAACCCCAACAAGTGTTCAATTGTGACGAAACAGGCCCGTTTTGGAAGAAAATGCCAAAGAGGACCTACATTATTCAGGAGGAAAAGGCACTCCCAGGACACAAGCCTATGAAAGACAGGCTAACTCTTTTATTCTGTGCTAATGCTGGTGGTTATTTTAAAGTGAAGCCTTTACTTGTGTATCATTCAGAAAATCTCAGACTTTAAGAAAAACAATGTTGTCAAGAATAGACTGTGTGTGTTGTGGAAAGCAAATGCGTAATAAGGCATGGGTTACAAGGCAAATTTTCAAAGAGTTGGTCCATGAAGTGTTTGGCCCCAGTGTAAGAAAATACCTCCTAGACAATAATTTGCCACTGAAGTGCCTCCTGTTAATGGACAATGCTCCTGCTCATCCTCCAAACTTAGACCTCTTGTCTAGGGACTTCAGTTTTATAACAGTGTAGTTCTTGCCTCCTAACACCACTCCTCTCCTCCAGCCCATGGACCAGCAGGTCATTTCTAACTTCAAAAAACTCTACACAAAAGCAGTGTTTGAAAAGTGCTTTGAAGTGACCACAGATACTAAGTTGACCCTAAGAGAGTTCTGGAGGAAGCACTTCAGTATCTACAGCTCCATAAGCCTTATAGGTAAGGCTTGGGAAGGAGTGACTTGCAGGACTTTGAACTCTGCTTGGAGACAAATGTGGCCAGATTGTGTCCAAAAGAGGGATTTGAAGGGTTTGAGGTTGACCCAGACCCTGCTGACCCTCTGCCTGTTGTGGACTCTATTGTGGCATTGGGGAACACCCTGGGGCTGGAGGTGAGTGGAGAGGATGTGGAAGAGTTGGTGGACGACCACAGGGAAGAGCTAACCACTAGAGAGTTGGAAGAGCTTCATCTGGAACAGCATCAGACCACAGCTCAGGAACTTGCTTCAGAGGAGGAGGAAGATGGAGTGGATGAGGTGCCTTAAGTGATTAAGGACATGTGTGCAAAGTGGAATGAGTTGCAAACTTTCGTTGAAAAGTATCACCCTGCCCAAGCTGAAACGAGCCATCTCTGCAGCAAGTTCAATGACAGAACCATGTCCCACTTCAGGGAAATGTTAAAGGGGTGGCAGAAACAGGGGACTGTGGACAGTTATTTTGTGAGACTGGGGTCCAGTGACTCTCAAGCTGGTCCTAGTGGCATTAAAAGACAGAGAAGGGAAGTAACCCCAGAGAGGGCTTTGATACCTGAAGTCCTTATGAAGGGGGATTCTCCTTCCAAACAATAATCCCAACTCCCTCTCTTCCAGATGCCATCACCAGTCTTCAATAAAGGCAAGTAAAAATGTTATTTTATATGTTTATTTAAATTTATTACTAATTCTACTAGTATGTATGTATGTTGTGTGTATGTAAAACTATAATGTAATCGCTATAAAATGTATTTTTTTTTTTTTTGTAAATATATTGGGTTTCTGGAACAGATTAATTGTATTTCTATTATTTCTTATGGGAATTATTGGTTCAACTTTCGAACATTTCAACTTTAGAGCTAGCTCCTGGAATGGATTAAGTTCAAAACTCGAGGTTCCACTGTATTATCATTTTGATCATGTTAAGTGCTAAACCCAAAGGGTCATATAGCAAAAAATTGTATGGCAAAACAAGAGGCATTGACTAATAAAATAGATAACCCACAGGTGTGTCTTCTCGGTAGAACTACATAGCCATTTCTAAACATTTCTCTATCAACAAGCAAGAGAAAAAAAATATAAAATAGGGCAAAATTCATTCTTGCTACTATTTATTATATTTAGGGGGAAGTGCTTAAACCCTTAGGAGTCATATTGTGGGGGGGGGGGGGAATAGGAAGCAATCAGCTTCAATCATAGGGGAGGAAAGGCAATTTGGATGAAGAGCCCTCATCAGTATCAAGGAACCTCCCTTCATGAATTATACTTTAGCATATTTTAAAGATCATTAAATTTATAATAGTTATAGGTGGCATATCAGCATTAACTGTTTTCTCTGAAAGGAAGAGACTAGATACATACTGCACCAAACCAGCTCCCCTGGGTCTTGCTTAACCTTTTGACTGTTTGGCCATATATATACATCTTACAGTAAGTTTATTCAGGTATACACAAATACAGTTACATAGATTATCATACATAGCATATGTGTAAAGTACCTAGGATGACCCAAAAAAGTCAGACTGAGTTATTTCAATGTTTCCAACATATTAATACATGTAAATTCTAGCAGCTTCAAATCAAGCGGGAGAAAGCTGGTAGGCCTACACGTGAGAGAATGAGTGCGCACTATGAAAAAAATAGGATACTCGGTTGTGCATTGTGGGAATGCTGTTTTAGTAATCCTTGTTCACAACGCCTTACTCCTCACAATACCTTACTTCTCACCGAACTGGAGGTTTTCTGTTCCCAAGTGATAGTTCTAACAGCAATGGAAGTGCCAGTGAAAGTGAATTCCATGGCTTTCAGGAGGGTGTGACCCAGAGCAGTGCCCAGGATAACGTAATTAGTGATGAAAACATAATGACCCACAACCTTCCACCTCTGGTGCTATGACATCTCATTCATGTTCACCTGTATCAGGATGAAAAAGGAAACTATTTCTCCGTGTACAGGACTCGGATGTGAGCAGTGAAAGTGATAGTGATTTCCAAGTTATTGAAAGCAGCTTGAGTTGCGACAGTGAGGGGATAATATTCTCCAGTGAAGCGGCAGTATGTACGATGCAGCATGTGTTCTGGTAGTGTGCCATATGCCATTCCAAGGAAAAGGAATAAATCTTGGAGTACATCCCGTGGCCCTACACCATGACCTGAGAGTGAAGATGATATTGTTACACTGGGGATGCGTAATGTGCGTGGGGGCTGCAGGTGGTGGTGTTGGCTGTGGCATGAGTCATTTGTCACCAGCATTGGGCCACGCTGCTAACTCAGCACAGCCACAACCAGCCTCAACCGCCCCCACACTCCACAACCACCTTTCAATATCCAGTACCCACCAGCAGACTGCATCTGGGATTGGCAGCAAGGTGCCAGTTTTGTTCTCAATCCCCATGATTTTGATGAAACACAGTGGAATACGGCCATTGTGTACACTTGGGAACAATGCCACTGAACTGGAATGCTTTGTTATTCTTCGATGAACCCCTAATGGAAATTATTGTCAGGGAAAGCAGAAGAGGTGTTTTGTCTGTGCATATACCACAAAATGCCCACAAAAATGCACACACTCATGTGTGAGGAGTGTAAAGCTCCACTGTGCATAACACTGCATTTCAAAGACTTCCACAAGCTGCAGCAGTTCTAGGAAAGTGTTCAGTGACTACATTTGTATATATATTATAGAACATTAGTAATAAAAAAAATTTTTGTATTGTTGGTTTGTGTAAACAAGTTTAGTAAACAATAATGATAATGTTTGTGCAATTATTGTATACAATGAGTGTATATTTGTACATTGCACCTTACTTTGGTCTCACAGGCCACATAAGTTACTCTGATTTTTTTTTTTTTTTTTTTTTTTTGGAAAATGCAGGAAACCTTCGAATTGGAGTAAATAAAAGTATCCTAAATAATCCTAACATTTTGGTGGAAAAAATAATGCAGGGTCAATTTTTTTTTTTTTTTCAAAAACCTATTTTTCCAAAATATTATTTACAGAGCAATTTCAGGAATATACGTACAAGAATTCACTGTACATTATGGGAAATCCTACAACTAGTAGTGCTGTATAGCCCTTGTGGCTTAGCGCTTCTTTTTTTATTATAATAATAATAATAATAATAATACAACTAGTAGTAGTCATTCAGCACCTAGGGTATAGAAGGTAATTAAGTTTGAGCCAAGGGATGGAAGGTAGCTCAAATTTCTTTGATCAGAGTTCCCTGACTGCCATCATGACCCCTTGAGGAGTCAAAGATATATACAACTGATTACTTCAAAAAAAAAAAAAAAAAAAAAAATGGATCCTCAGTTTTCGTTTGCCCTGATTTTCATCAAATTCGATTTTCGACGACTTGTAACATCAAAATTTTGTCCCAGATTTCATTCACCTCGGTTTTTGTCAGTCCGCCGTACCAAGCGTGTCCGCCTGCCCGTGCCCACACAAAGCATCCTACGCATTCTGAGTCAGTCTGGCTTTGTTTTTTGTGCTTGTTTATTGAGTGCGACTGCTAAATAAGCCATCATGGGGCCAAAGAAAGTTCCAAGTGCCAGCCCTTTGATAAGGCGAGAAACACTATAGAATTCAAGAATAACAAAAAGAAGGCACAATACCATGACTGGAACAACACACAACCCGCACATAGAAGAGAGGAGCTTACGACGACGTTTCGATCAGACTTGGACCATTTACAGTGTGATTTTGTAAATAGTCCAAGTCGGACCAAAATGTCGCCGTAAGCTCCTCTCTTCTATGTGCGGGTTATTTGTGTAGAATTCAAGAAAGAACTCGTAGCAAAGTACAGGGTTAGATATGAGTGGCCAGGATGTGGAAGAGTTGGTGGACGACCACAGGGAAGAGCTAACCACTGATGAGCTGCAACACCTTCAACTTGAACAGCAGCAGGTTGCAGCTCCGGAAACTGCTTTAGAGGAATCATCCTCTGAAGCGATTTCCGGAGGGAAGAATGTGCCTTCTTCAGTGATTAAGGACGGGTGCAAAGTGGCGTGAGTTGCAAAGTTTTGTTGAGAAATACCATCCTAACAAAGCTGTTGCAAGCCGTGTCTGCAACATATTCAGTGACAATGCCTTGTCCCATTTTACGCAAATCTTAAGACTCCAGAAACAGACCTCTCTGGACAGATTTTTTGTGTGACAGGGGTCCAGTGCCAGTAAAAGACAAAGGAAGTAACCCCAGATAGGGACTTGATACCTGAAGTCCTTATGGAGGGGGATTCCCCTTCCAACCAATAACCTCTCCTCCCCTCCTCATGTCTTCCATACACTAACAAGAGTCTTCAATAAAGGTAAAAGTGATATTAAATGTTCATTTATCCATATTTATTTCTCATCGTTTTCTGTACGTAAAACTGTAGTTTTACAGAACAGATTAATTGGATTTACATTATTTATGGGAAATATTGCTTCAGTTTTAGTCAGACTTTCTGTAACGAATTACTGACAAAAACTGAGGTTCCACTGTACTATAATAAAAACAATACTGTGTATACTGTGTAACAAGACTTATCGTCTTGTAGAAGGTTGGTATATTTGCTATTTGAGGATGACCCTCTAACTCAGACACATTGACTTTTTGACTAACTGATTTACTGCACAAACTTTGGTGATGATGCCTCTAGCAGTTTTCACAGCCCTTTCTACCTCAATTTCTTGCTACCCTTTACCCCTGCACCCTTCCTTGTATGGGGGACCCTTGTTGGTTTAGTGCTTCTTTTTTTTATTATATTAGGAGATGAACCAGTTGTTTAGTTTCTTGAAAATGACCAATTAATTTGCTATTTATAGATGAAGGGAAGACAAATTAGGGCAAATCACTTTTAAAACTAAGTTGGAGCTGGTTTCCTCTCCAGTTATTGTTTATTATATACTGTTCATAAGATAAACATTGTCACCCAATTAGCATTAACAACATGCTCATTACAGGATGATTATCCCAGAAATAAAAAAAAAAATATATATAAACTTTGGTACTCTGAATCTTACTGCTTTTATCACAGTAACATCTTTTATAGTATTATTCCAAATGCTTTAATCAACAATTCCAAAACTTGGTTACACAAAGCTTTTTCATACATAAATATATTCCCAGTTTACATACATTTCCATTGTTTATTGCATTGGTAGTCTACTTATAAAACTTTAAACATGCATGTGCAATAGAAATAATCTGCTCTTAATTGGTTGTATGCGGGAAGAAAGTTGAAAGGGAACATAAATAAGAGTAAGGTGATAAGGGTATCAAGTTACGTAAAGAAAAACTGGATATCACATTGGAGGGAATATGGAATAAGAATGTGTTCAGATATATGGGAGTAGACTTGTCAGCAGATGGGTTTATGAAGGCCAAGGTTAACCACAGAATTAATGTAGGAAAAAAGGCGAGTGGTGTGTTGAAGTATCTGTGGAAACAAAAGAGTTATCCATGGAAGCAAAGAAGGGAATATAGTGGTACCAACACTCTTATATGGGTGTGAAGCATGGGTTGTAAATGCTGCAGAAAGGAGGCTGGAGACGTGTGATGTAAATATTATGCAGAGAATTTGTATTGTGGAAATTAAAGATGTGAAGTTACTAAAAGTATTATTCATAAGGCTGAAGAGAGGTCGAGGTGGTTTGGTCATTTAGAGAGGATGGAGCAAAATAGATTGACTTAGAAAGTGTATAAATTTGTATTATTATTATTATAATCATGGGGGACCGCTAAACCCAGAGGATTATACAGCGCATGTGGGGGATAGGACGGAAGGCATTCAGGTAACTGGAGCACAGATCCAATTCCTTAGATCAAGAGACCCTCACCAGCATCAACCCCTCAAGGAGGTTCCTTGATGCTGGTGAGGGGCTCTTGATCTAGGGAATTGGATCTGTGCTTCAGTTCCCTGAATACCTTCCCCCCCCACATGCGCTGTATAATCCTATGGGCTTAGTGCCCCTGCATGATTATAATTATAATAATGAACATCAAGGAATCTCCCTTGAGGGGTATAAAGCTGTAGTGGAAGAGAGGAGGGGCAAGGGTCATCATAGGAAAGGATGGAGGGGGGGTAGAAGAGGGTTTTGTGTGCAAGGGGCTTGAACATGCATCAAGCATGTGAGAGCATGTAAGATAGGAGGGGAGACGAATGGTTTATGGGACTTGACAAGTTGTTGGAGTGAGCAAGGTAATACTTTGTAAAGGGTTTTAGGGAAACCAGTTAGCTGGATTTAAGTCCTGGAGGTGGGAAGTACAATACCTGCATTCTTAAGAGGGGTTTGGAATATCTGCCGTTTCCAGCAACATCTGAACTGTCGTATCCGAGTGCCTCTGCAGACATTATGTATGGGTCACCGTGTCTCAGTGGGAGCAGCTGGAGTGTTGAAAACCAAACACACACACATAATTTTTTAATTTATTTTTCTAATTTTGCAATTAAGTCATTAAACAGACTTGAAAGTATTGTAAATCACATTTACCTGTATATTAGTTTTGGAATCTGTCCATTATTAGTTATGCAATTAGGATTTTTTCTTGCCTTAATGCAGTGCAAATAAGTTTACTGTGAATAAAACAAATCTGCATAACAATTATTATTGACCCAGTTGCTAAATGGACAGAGTTCATCAAGAGTTTTCTTAAGAATTAAAAAGCTCATTAATTTTTTGTTCCCGCTGAAACTTTGTTTTATGAAATTCAATTAATTCTGGCTACTTTGAATTAACTGAAAAATCCATTAGTTTTAATTACTTTTTTAACAATGTAACATGGATATTGTAATTTAAGACCATTTATTTAAGCTAGTATCCCTTCAAGGGAGGTGGTCCCTCTAATTTCCCAGCACTGACACTTACAGGTTTACCACTTTCTCCATGAAAGTAATATGCTATTGTAGACTGGATAGACCTCACTTTCACCGGAGATGAGGTGCTGTAGCTACATTACAGTCTTTATCTCCATTAAAGGAAGATGGCTTGAGGCCAATAAAGATTTTGATCAAAGGAACTTGACTTGCCCTCCCTCCCTTGGATTGAACCAGTGTGCCTCCCATTTCCTGAGTGATGTGTTACCTCTACAGGTTTAATACTTTCCCCAGATTACATTAAATTTATCTATCTCACACAAATTAAAAAAATTACTTATACTGACAAAAGTTTAGGGTGCTACCCTTGCAGTTTAAAAAAAAAAAAATGCATCTGAAGACATCCTTACATCTTTTGTCAACATATTCTATGTAATTACAATACCAATTTGTACTTGTAAAGTATAATTACAATACAGGTGATACTGACTTAACCTTGATATGCAAGGTCATTGCAGCTGCAAAGGCTTTACCGGACAAGACTCGTCTTAAAGCATTAACTATGATACAGTTCAAAACTGTTGATTAAAGCAGATGTTGAGAAAATGTAACAGTTCTATCAATGAAATGCCCCTATAAATAAATATAAACATGTATTTTATATATATTTATATATACAGTGGACCCCCGCATAACGATTACCTCCGAATGTGACCAATTATGTAAGTGTATTTATGTAAGTGCGTTTGTACGTGTATGTTTGGGGGTCTGAAATGGACTAATCTACTTCACAATATTTCTTATGGGAACAAATTCGGTCAGTACTGGCACCTAAACATACTTCTGGAGTGAAAAAATATCGTTAACCGGGGGTCCACTGTACATGTATATACAGTGGACCCCCGGTTAACGATATTTTTTCACTCCATTAGTATGTTCAGGTGCCAGTACTGACCGAATTTGTTCCCATAAGAAATATTGTGAAGTAGATTAGTCCATTTCAGACCCCCAAACATACACGTACAAACGCACTTACATAAATACACTTACATAATTGGTCGCATTCGGAGGCAATCGTTATGCGGGGGTCCACTGTATATATAATTAGTGTATATATATATACAGTGGACCCCCGCATAACAATTACCTCCAAATGCGACCAATTATGTAAGTGTATTTATGTAAGTGCGTTTGTACGTGTATGTTTGGGGGTCTGAAATGGACTAATCTACTTCACAATATTCCTTATGGGAACAAATTCGGTCAGTACTGGCACCTGAACATACTTCTGGAGTGAAAAAATATCGTTAACCGGGGGTCCACTGTATATATACACACACGTACATACATAAAGTAGGGCCCCACTTATACGGCAGATTAGGATTGGGGCTATCACCAGAAAGCAGAACACCATTTTTTCCACTTAAAAATGCATGTAAATGTCAGGTAAGTTTACACTAACATGTGTCAGCAATAGAACTAGGCATTTGAAACAATAAAAAGTAAAATACACAAACAGCACACTCACTACTTAAAATATTTGTAGTCTTATTGTAGGGTGAGAGTAGTAGTATTTATTTATAGGAAGTCGGGTGTGGGAGGTATGATAGCTGGCCAGGCCAGCCCACCCCACCCACACGTAATATACTACGTCATTTAGAGCGCTCCAGAACAAAATGAATACAAAGTGCATTAATTACTTGCCTTAAAATATTTTAAGTCTCAATGTAGGGCGAGAGGTGAGTAAACGAGGTAAAACAAATGAGAGAGAGAGAAAATGAGTATTATTATTATTATAATCAAAAAAGCGCTAAGCCACAAGGACTATACAGCACTGCAGGGCAGGAAGGAAATGAGGGCATCAGGTGGCAAAAGGGAGATGGATGAGTAATAGGTTACGGATAACAGCGGGGTAGTGGATGGTGAAAGGGTAAAGGGCAGCAAGAGACTGAACTAGAAAGGGCTGAGGGGAGTGCGAAAAGTATCATCAGAGTTTGTGGAGTAAATCAGTCGTTGTCAAGAAGTCAATGAGAGAGTCAGGATTAAAGGAGGGTCCATCAGCAAGAAGGGAAGGTAAAGAGAGAGTAGTAGAACGAAGACGACGTTGGAGGTAAAGTCTGCGTGCTCGTTGATAGAGAGGGCAGTCTAACAGAATGTGGCTAATCGATACTGGAACTTGACACTGCTCACAGAGAGGAACAGGGTGCCTCTCCATGAGATACCCATGAGTAAGACGAGTGTGGCCAATGCGAAGGCGGGAGAGAGTGGTCTCCCAACCTCGGCACTGATGACAAGAAGACGGCCAGTAACCTATGCTTGGTTTAATAGAATGAAGTTTGTTACTGAGCAGAGTTGACCAACGTTGTTGCCAATGGGTGTGAAGGTGGGTAGCTATTGCAGCAAAATAGTCCAGAAATGGAACACCTCTATAGGAAATTGGTAGGTCATGTACTGCTGACCACGCAGCAGTGTCTGCCTGTTCATTGCCCTGTACGTCGACATGACCAGGGACCCAAAAAAACAATATCTTTGTTTGGTAGAGATACGGCGTAGCCAAAGTTGGATACGGAGAACTAGGGGGTGAGATGTATCAAATTTTCGTATAGCCTGTAGAGCACTAAGGGAGTCTGAGACTACCACAAATGATGACACAGGCATAGATGCGATACGAATAAGTGCTGCAAGAATGGCATACAATTCAGCAGTAAAAATGCTAGCTGAAGATAGTAAATGCCCCAGCACGATGCTGTCCGGAAACACTACTGCGAATCCGACGCCGTCTGAAGACCATCTGTGTACACAGCGGTGGCATGAGAATGGGAGTGGAAGTGATCAAGAAAAAGAGAGCGGGAAGCCACCGTAGGCAGTTGAGCTTTCGAGCAAGGGAGTGAGAAAGAACAGACCCGAACAGCTGGAACTTCCCAGGGGGGTAGGGAAAAGTGAGATGCTACATGAACATATAAAGGTGGTAACTGAAGGGAAGACGAGTGAATGTAGGCGAAGAGAAAAGGGATGGAGCAAACGGGTGGCGAACGGATAAAGAATGTCTACTAATATCGGTGACCATTCTATAAATTGAAGGATTGTGGAGATCGTGAGTGTACATAGCGAAGGCAATGGGCATCACGGCGATCAGACAAAGATGGAACATTCGCTTCTGCATAGAGGCTCTCAACAGGGGAAGAGCGAAAAGCACCAAGGCACAAACGTAATCCTTGGTAATGGATAGAGTTAAGGCTAGAGAGAGTAGCAGGAGAGGCCGCGGAATAAATCTGGTCACCATAATAGAGTTTCGATAAAACGAGGGCTGAATGTAGGCGAAGCAGAGTTCGACGATCAGCTCCCCAGGAAAGATGAGCAAGGGTTTTAAGAAGGTTTAGCCGGCTGTGACAAGTTGCCTTCAGAGAGGTAATGTGAGGTTTCCAGGATAACCGACGGTCAAAGAGAAGGCCTAGAAACCTGACTGTATCACGTTCGGGGATACGGGAGCCATAGAGATACAAAGGATGATTGGAGATGACAGAGCGTCTAGTGAAAGTAATTTGGCGAGTTTTGGTACTTGAAAATTTAAACCCATGCGTGGTGGCCCAAGTGGAAACACGGTCGACCGCATGCTGGAGAAAAACTGCAATGAGATGACAGTCAGCGCCTGCACAAGCAATAGCGAAGTCATCAACATAGAGTGATGACCAAATATTGGGTGGAAGAACAGAGGCCAAATCATTTATAGCAAGGAGAAAAAGTGTTGTGCTTAGAACACATCCCTGAGGGACACCTTCAGCTTGGACAAAGTCCGGGGAAAGAACATTATTGACTCGAACACGGAAATGTCTGTCAGTTAAAAAGTTCTTAAGAAAGGATGGTAGATTGCCTCGGAGGCCTAAGGAGTGGGCCTGGGCCAAAATATTATACCTCCAAGTTGTGTCATATGCCTTCCCAAGGTCAAAAAATATGGCAATAACTGAGTGATTATTCACAAAGGCATTACGAACATATGCATCCAAGCGCAGTAAGGGGTCTATGGTAGAACGACCTTTACGAAAGCCATATTTACTTGCGGAGAGACTGTTGTGTGTCTCTAAATACCACATTAAACGTCGATTTACGAGACGTTCCATCACTTTGCAAACTGCACTAGTAAGAGCGATGGGACGATAGTGGGAGGCATCATGTCCTGTAGTACCCGGTTTACGGAAAGGGAGAACAATGGCAGATTTCCACAGCTGGGGAAGAACTCCTTGTGCCCAAATAAGATTGAAGAGGTGTAAGAGGACTACAAGGGCTGACCGATGTAAATGTTGTAACATACGAATATGAATGTCGTCAGGCCCATCTGCCGATGATCGGCAAGCTGAGAGCGTTGCCTCTAGTTCTTGAAGTGTAAAAGGCACATTATACTGTTCTTCTCTGAGAGAAGAAAGGTCCAAGGGTACTAACTCTCTGGCAGACTTTGAGGAAAGAAACGAGGGGCATAGATGGAGCCCCCAGGAAATACGGACCAGATGTGTGCCAAGTTCAATGGCAACGTCGAGAGGGTTTGCTACATCAACACCAGCGACCCGTAGAACAGGAGCCAGGTCAGGAGAGTATTTACCACTCAATTTCCTCACTTTTTTCCAGACTGCACTCATAGAAGAAGCATAGGTGATGGTGGAAACATAGTCTCGCCAACAAGTGCATTTAGCTTCATGGATGACACGGCGAGCGATCGCACGCTTCTGCTTAAAATCAAGAAGTCTCTCAGCGGTTCTACTGTACTGGTACCTGCCCCATGCAGTGCGTTTCAAACGTACTGCACGAGCACAAGCAGGAGACCACCAAGGCACGCACTTCTGAGAATGCCTGCCTGAGGTTTGGGGTATAGAATGAGAAGCTGCGGTAGAAACTGATGTCGAGAAGAGGTGTAGGAGCTCATCAATGGAGGATGAAGAAGGAACCTCACTAAAAGCAGTGAGGTGTGAGTAAAGATCCCAATTTGCCCGATCAAATTGCCAGTGAGGGCTATGGAAAGGTGGTGAATAGGAAGGAGAAGTAAGAATGATTGGAAAATAATCGCTGTCATGTAAGTCCGGTAGAACAGACCAGGTGAAGTCTAGTGCAGTGGAGGAAGAGCAGACTGATAAATCGATGCAAGAGAGAGTATGAGTACGAGGATCAAAATGGGTGGGAGTACCCGTATTTAAAACATGGAGGGGGTGAGAGGCGAGAAAAGCCTCCAACTGGATGCCACGCGAGTCACAGTGAGACCCCCCCAGAGGAAATGGTGGGCGTTAAAATCACCAAGTAACAGAAGTGGTGGTGGTAAGGATGAAACAAGAAAGGCAAAGTCTGGGATAGAAAATGCTCGAGAAGGAGAGAGATATAAAGAACATATTGTAAACCACTTATTCAAGTGGATACGGGCTGCAGTGTAATGCAGCGAGGTATGGACAGATAGTTGACAGTACGGAATATCATTGCGTAGAAGGGCACTTTCATTAAAGGTCCCATCTGAGAAAGGATCCGAAGAATACAATAAATTATAGCCTGAGATAGGTTGGAAAACAGCCGAGTGTAATTTTGGTTCTTGTAAGCAAGCACCAACAGGGGAAAACCTGGAAAGCAACATCTGAAGCTCACCCCGATTACCCCTGAGGCCGCGGATATTCCACTGTAAATAGGCCATGATTGGCGATGAAGAAAATACCAGGAATCCGTAGGGAAAGGCACCTACGGACTAGAGGGGTTGGAAAAGTCAACGTGTGGTGGCATTGGAAGACGTTCAAGCAGCGAAGGAACGGAGCGTTGCGAAGATGGAGAAGGAACAGGAAGTGAATCGGTGTCCATTGAAGGTTTAGTCTCTGCAATATAATCTGAAATGGCTTCAAGTGTTTCTGAATTCAAAGATGAATGGGAGACCATATTGGAGATAGAAGGAGGGTGAGTAAAGATTGGGACAGTAATCGACTGTAACAAAGGAGAGGGGGAGGGAAGAGTGTAAGGGACTGGAGATGAAGTGTGGGGGGGGACAGAAGAGGCAGAAACCTGGGAGGGGACGGCATAGTACGAGGAGGAGGGTGAATCTCCACACTTGTAATAGAGCCAGAGAGAGGGGAAGAACTAGGTACAGAGACTGGAAAGGTAAAGTGTGGAGGTGGAAGAAGGGAAGGAAGGGGCAAAGAAGATTTGAGCAACGTGGATTTTTTGGACTTCTGAGAAGTAGAGGGGCGATTGGTATTAGGTGTCGTACGAGGTCTTGTCGATACTGGGGCTTGTGAGGAAGGACGCGAAGATGTGAGAACAGACTTGAGTTGTAGTCGGGATGTCAGAGCCAAGGGCAGCAAAAGGATTAGATGCCGGAGTGGCTATGGGAGGGGTAACAACAGAGGAGGCTGCAGAAGATGGGACCCCAGAAGTGGGGGGATGTTTTGAAACATGAGAATAAGAAACACGGGGTAGTCTCCCTTGGAGGCGGAGATGAGTAACTGCCATAGCACAAGGGAGACCTTCTGCCTCTTTGAGGCAACGGATTTCACGTTCATTTAAGTAGACCTGGCAACGGCGGGAGTATGAAGGGTGAGCTTCATTACAATTAAGGCAAGATGGAGGTTGACTGCAAGATGTATTAGAATGGTCGTCGGCACCACAGACTGGGCATTCGGCCATAGATCTGCAATATTTCGCTGGGTGACCAAAACGCCAGCAATTTCTACACTGTTGCAGTGTAGGTATCACCTTTCGAACTTGTAACCGATGTCCTGCGACATATACAGAGGATGGGAGTTCTCGGCTGTCAAAAAAACTAGCCACACTGCAAGGGTAACGTCTCCGCCCACGGGCAGGAAGGACATAAGTGTCTACTTTGAGGATTGGGAGATCCTGGAGTTCCAACTGTTCAAGAATGTCATTGCCACATGACTGGAAATTCTGTTGGACTATGGTATGGGGCAGAATGACAGTACCACTACAAGAATTGAGAGAAAGATGTTTTTCAATAGTGATAGGAGTAGTATCGATATTCGAAAGGAGAGAAAGATCATGAGCTTGGGTAGCATTCTGGACAGTGATGATGCGCGTACCGCTCTTGAGAGCATGAAATGAAATATCTCTACCAACATGACGCAGGAGCGCTTTGCCAATACTATGGTCAGAAAGGTAGGCAGAAGAAGAAGTCGGTCTTAAAGTAAAGAATTTAGTCCATTGTGTGGTCCAAAACTGAGCGTGAAGAGGGAGTGCTTGACGTGTCGGTCTTTTCCGAGTAGAATGGGAAGGTAACGAAGGAGCATCATCAGGAGATTGACGTTGGCGTTTAGGAGTAGGACTGGAGTTGGTCTGGCGTGAAATGGGCGGGCGATTCGAAAATTGCCGTACCATAGAGGGAGAAGCCGGAAGCATAGTCAAAGGAGAGCGGAGTTCAGACAAATTGAAGGAGTCAGTCGAAGCCCCGGTACCTGAAGCGGGTGAGGAAACAGCACCAGCAAGAGGTACAGGGGCATCAGGAATGTCCGAAGAGTGGTCTAAACACAAGGCAGGGTCAGAATGGGGTGCGGTATCAAGAAGGGGCCCGGGGGTAGTGGGTTCATGGATTGGGTTCTCCATGGTTAGGTTACTCCTTTGTTTTTTGTTTTTAAGAAAAAAAAATGAAAGAAAAGAAAAGAAAAATAAAAAAAAGAATAAAAAAAGGGGGGAGCGGGGAGGAATAGTTCCCAGGAGGAATGAAAGGGCCGGAAATCTCCCTCCGCGCCCAAAAGGACCTCAGCACTGCTAGTAGCGCAGATGCAGCATGGAACCCGTGCCATACCCTACCCTTCATGCCAGTAAACCAGCAATCCGGGATAGCAACCTCACATCTGCCGAGCTACCTCGGTGGACAAAAGAGAGGGCGGCCAGATATCCGCCACAAAGCATACCTCCTTCGGCCACCACCCCCGGAATCCGAAAGGTGGCTTCCAGAGATGCACCCGTCGCCCGAAAGACACCCAAAGCTACTCCGAGATACCGGAGAGGGATCGGGACATCCCCAGGCGATCCAGATTCCACTGCAAACTACGCCACCGCCAAGAACCTCAACGGAATGGGATGGACCCCGGTATCCTTTCCTTTACCTAGGAACTAGCGCGCCTGTGGGAGAAATCCCAAAGGCCTAAAAGAGGAAGGGCAAAAGGGAGGGGTGGGGAGGAGGAAAGGAAAAAGGGGAGGATGGGATAGGGGAGGGGAGATTGGGGGGTAATTAGGTTCGGTCTGAGGAAAAAGACCGACAGGTCTAATTCCTCAGACGAAGAGCCTCTTCACCACGCCAAGGAGCCCCCCTTGAAGAGGAGAAAATGAGTATATGAGAGAGGAGAGACACGTGGAGTAGGTAAACAGACAAACTTGCCTAGTTTTGGTTCCTACACGTAACATCTGATTTATGTTATAATCATGGGAAGTGCTAAACCCATAGGATTATACAGCACCTGTGGGGGGGGGGAGGTATTCAGGCTTAATTCAGGGAACTGGAGCACAGATAAGATTTCGTTCGTATTTTTAACTCCGGAGGGTTAGCCACCCAGGAACCTATTTGCTGCTAGGTGAACAGGACAACAGGTGTAAGGAAACGTGTCAAAATGTTTCCACCCGCAGGGAATCGAACCTGGGCCCTCTGTGTGTGAAGCGGGAGCTTCACACAGGGCCTAGATCAAGAGCCCTTCACCAGCATCAAGGAACCTCCTTTGAGGGGCATATTTGTTAATTGATTCTACTGTGGAGTGTATTTATAATGTTTGTATGTTATTTATCTTGTTTAATCCATATTTTTTTCAAAATTATATAATAACGAGAATGTTTATATTCATGTAATATACAACATTTAATGCACCTCGGTGATTATTAATATGGCATCCTCAAGACTAATACGACACACTTTGTGATTTTAATGTGTACCTGCATGCCAGCACTGTGTAAGTTTATTTAGGTACAGGTACACATAAGTACATAATTATCAGGGTATATATAAAACATATATGGGTGTGAAGCTTGGGTTGAAAATGTTGCAGCGAGGAGGCGGTTGGAGGTAGTGATGTCGTCCTATCTAAGGGCAATGTGTGGTGTAAATATTATGCAGAAAATTCGGAGTGTGGAAATTAGCAGAAGGTGTGGAGTTGTGGGCTGAAGAGGGGTTGGTGTGGTCATTTAGAGAATGGATCAAAGTAGAATGACACGAAGAGCATATAAATCTGTAGGGGAAGGAAGGTGGGGTTGGGGTCGTCCTTGAAAAGGTTGGAGGGAGGGGGTAAAGGAGGTTTTTGTGGGCGAGGGACTTGGACTCCCAGGAAGCCTGCGTGAGCATGTTAGATAGAAGTGAATGGTTTTTGGGACCTGATGAGCTGTTGGAGTGTGAGCAGGGTAATATTTATTGAAGGGATTCAGGGAAACCGGTTTTTATATAGCTGGACTTTAGTACTGGAAATGGGAAGTACAATGCCTACACTTTAAAAGAGGGGTTTGGGATATTGGCAGTTTGGAGGGATAAGTTATACATCTTTATATATGCTTCTAAACTGTTGTATCTGGGCACCTCTGCAAAAACTGATCATGTATGAGTGAAGTGAAAGTGTTGAATGATGAAAGTATTTTCTTTCTTTTTGCGTCACCCCTGCCTCGGTGGGAGACAACTGACTGGGGGGGGGGGGGGGATACAAAACATGAAATAACCTTAAAATCTTGGAAAGTTTCCAGATATAATGCAGACACACGGAGCTCATGGAAAATTTTAACAAACCGGGTGGGGTGCAGTGACTATTAGAAAGTCAGTTGGAGGGGAACTGAATGGCAAGTTTTGGTCATAATTTGAAATGTCCATATTAGCGGAACGCCGTAAAGCGGGGGCCCTACTGTACATAAACTCAAGATTGTCCTAATAAACACTTGTCAATGAATCAACAGAAGGGTGGACAAGAGGCTTGGAACTAGTTCTTACTGTACTATATTTTGTCAGAGACATCAACTGTAACCCAACTGAACTCCTCCCTTAATCTGAGTTGATAGATGAGAGGTAAGAATAGACTTACTGCTAAAGATCCTAGGCTGAAGGGAAGAGTTCAACTGGGTTACAGTTGGTGCCTCTGACAGAAGAGTACAATAAGTACTAGTTCCAAATCTTCCCTATTAGAAGCCCGGTAGCAGAGGCAGTAACGATCGATCTGTCAATTTTGGGACCACGGTTCAAGCCTCTTGTTCATCCCTCTGTTAATTCATACATGTATAAAATTCATATTTATTTTTCTATATACAGAGGGCAAGAGAAATGTACCAAATCTATCACATAATGTTGAAAATATTTTTTTTCTATAGTTATCATTGAGTTGATATTTTCAGATTAATTTACACTTCTGAGAGAGGAATCTCCAAACATACAAAGCAACCTTAAACCCCTGAATGGCAACCTGAGACAAGCCCTGCACCTGAGATCTGGCAATGCTGAAACTGGTCCCCTATATTCAGAGCACCACCTGATGGCAAGTGGAAGGCTTCAAGTAATTGTGCCAACACCTAAACCATCATCAAAAACTTTTCCACTATTATTATTATTTTAAAAAGAAAGATAATTATCAACATTGTAAACTTTAAATTAAATATCTGCACAAGTAGATTAACAAAAAATAAACTTCAATTTTCCAGTTTCTTCTACAGTATTACAAAAAAAATCTAAATATTTTTTTACAGAGCTCTAATTTTAGCTTCTTAATTTATACAGGGTTCCCCAACGTGTGTGTATTCTGAATTTATAAAAACACAAGGGCAATACACTTCAAATATACACTTGTAACTAAGCCTTGTTTCACCATCTTGAATGTATATCCTTAGAGATACATATGCAGTGCCTTAATTTTACTTACTGTAATACTGTAGTCTAAGTAGATTGAAATATAAATATATATATAAATTTATATTCCACTTTTTTAGGACACCAAGGCATTAACAAATATTAGTACTGTACTAACTCTTCTCCCACCCCCCATTTCATCGCATCAGATCTGCAAAATTTACATGGAACCCAAAAAAAAAAAAAAAAAAAAAAAAAAATCCAATACAACCACATCCCTACATACTATGCTTAGAAAAAAACAGATCATTAAAATATTTGTAAAACAAAAAAAAGTATTGATTTATAGTGGCTAAATTCATAATTGATAACATCTGAAATTAAAATCTTTCTGCACAAGGATACTGCTTCATGTTTGCTTAAGGCACACCTGAAAAAATGTCGACATAAGTTGACCAATTTATGACAAACCCAAAAATCGGAAATAAAACCCGGATGACTTCAGTGACTCCTGGACCAACATCAACTTTACAATCATCCGTATTCTACAGTGTAAAATTTTTTCAGCAATATATTAGACTACACCTAATGAGCATCAAAATTTAATAATATGCACTTATCACAGACTGCTACAAAACTAATACATGAAAACAAGGCTTCAGTAACAAATGTATTCAAACTGCTTCTTGTGTATGAAATACATTGTGGTGCAGGAGGTTGCATTAGAGGGTTACAAATTCTAATAAAAAATTAACCATGTACAACAATCATTCAACTCATAAGTGTAAAATTCACTAATATTAAGGGCTCATGTTCTCATATCTTTGCATAATTACAGGTCCCACCACCGGAAAGTGGAACAATACTTCACTGCTACTCTCCAAAACTCGATATCACTCGAGCTGACAGAATGTAATTGCCCAAACCTGAGCTGTCTTTTAAAGAGCACTATTCTAAATTGTGTGGAAAAAGACAATCTTCAGACAGCTCAATCCACATTTGGTTGATGAAATCTAGTCAAACATTACCTGAGAGGCTGCAATCATCAATAACAGCATTGCTGCTTCACTGATGGGACCATGCTTAACATACACGTCCACACAATATACTTACCCATACACACAAACTCATTTAAAAAATATAAACTTTAAGCCTCACGAGATTGATAAAATTTATACTTATTGTATACTACTTGGCTGGACTGTATGCCGGCGGATGAGGAGACTAGTTGAGTCACGGACAGAAGAACTAGAGAAATTTGCTGAAGTGACTAGCTTTTCTTTGAAAGATTCATCCTCACTATCACTTGGTATATACTGCTGTACATTTTGTATCTTGTTGTCCCGCACTGAGTCTAGATAGCTGGCTTTGCTATCAACAACGCTGAGTGAAATTCCAAGCTGAGCTGCATAGTAGGATACCATTATGATGGCCTAGAATGCAAAAAATTTATCAGTGTTAAATTCAGATATGTCTGGTAATATACATATTATCTCAGTAGCACATGCTACTTTTGTAAAGATTATATAAAACATGAAATGAAGAGTTGAAATTATTAGTATACAATCTACTGGTTCTAACAGCAACACTAATTGTAGACCCTTACAAGGGGATGGCTTTATCCCAGTGAAAGGCCCTTGATCCATGGAACTGCTCGTCCCTTGGATCATACGTATCCGATTTCCTATTTCCAGTAAGCTGTATCACTCCTATGGATTCAGTGCTTTCTCATGACATGAATATGATAAATATTTTTTACAATGTTTCAATTAAAATTATTAAAAAAGTCTACAGGAAAAATGCAAATAACAGCACTTATATCTAGAAAGCAGTGAGCAAAATAGAAGTGTAATTACCTGTTTGTGATAATCATGATGTCCCACTTTCATTATTATTAGCATTTGTCTTTTCAAGATGTGGCTCACAAGATACTACTGTACTAACACTTGAATACAGTACACACTATTATGTCACTATGTACTCAAACTCCCTATGCTCTATGTGCCCTGGCCCAGTATACTTTTGTCCACTCTGCAATCCAAAAGCTCCAGGAGTGATTAGCTTGTCATTAAGTGAAATGCAGAACATACATGTGGAATCCTGTTGGTGCCTGGGTCACATTGGTGTCCTGGGAAATGAATGAGCAGATGCAAAGGCAGACACTGCTAAAGTGAGCCCACTCTACAGTAAACTTTTGCCTTGGAGACTTCATGGGCCACATCCACAGATATGTCCTTTAAAAAGTGGCAGGTCCGGCAGGCCCCACAGACTGTCAGCAAGTCATACAGGGTTCAACAAGGTGTGAATGTTTAGCCATCCTTCTTAAACAGGAATCACTACCAAGACAAATCTCTGTCAACAGAGGATTAGCACACATCTTGCCTATACCCAGGTGCTCTTGCCTCCTCTGAGTGGCTTGTGGTGTCCCACTCAGTTTAGTACACACTTAAAAATTTGTCTATAGTTTAGGCCTTTTTGCCTTCATCATACTTTTTATAATTATTTTTGTGCCTATAGAGATTTTGATTATTTTTAACTTGGTATGGTAGTGTTTGTGTGTTGAGCATTTATGTGTGCATTATACATATTTTTATTGCTATGAGCACTAAGCAGCCTACACGGTCAGAGTGCTCTGAAAATATTACTACATATTGTCATGTAATGAATAGCAGTAGGTGTACAGAAACTTACCTATATGATTCACCCAGCCTGGGAATTAAGTCTGAGATATTTAGAATGTATGCCTAACCTGACTCACAAAATCATAATGACACAACTGCAAACAAAGCATGGTATGGGAGGGGATTGAACGCGAAGTGAGTGAATTGTAAAACTCCAGACCGACGAGTTAGCCACTGGGTCAGTTGGCCCAGTGGCTAACATGGAATAATCATTCTTCATTTCCATATTTTATTTACACTTGTTCCCACTTGGTGTATTGGAATAATGAAACTTTTAATATATTCATTACCTGAGAGTGAGGTATATGACAGTAAAAGGCGCTGAACCCAATACCAGCATCTGACACCGCAAACAGGATGCCACCAACACAGGAGCAAAGTTTCGTCCAGGTCCACAGCTCCTCAAAAAGCTGCACTCTAGCCACTGCCCGCCAAACCATTGTCATTAACAGAAAAGTGTAGACTGGCATGCCAATGCTAACTAGTCCAGATGTTCCTGGCAGTAGAAGATAAATACCTGGAATATGATGAGAGAAGTTAATGATACAATATTATTTTTTTTTAACATGCTGGTCATCTCCCACCAAGGCAGGGTGACCCAAAAAAAAGAAACACTTTTATCATCATTCACACTATCACTGTCTTGTCAGAAGCAAACAGATACAATTTAGATATCCCCCTAAATAGCAAATATCCCAAACCCCTCCTTTAGCATGCTGAATTATAAACTATTCTGCCTCTTTTTATAATCTCATACCATATTTTTTTTAAATTAGCAATAAAAAATTCTTGTATGTATGTGCATTTTCTTGTATACTATGTATCTTTCCCTTCAAAGAAAAGATAACCAATAAAACTATTTTTATGCCCAGTCTTGAAGCTTTTAGTCAATGTTTAATGCAACCTATAATGTAAAGGCAGAAGAAACAAACAATTGTCAAAGTTGGCATTACTGTAGCATACAGACACAATGACATCAGCAGATTAGTAATCCAAATTAGTCCCAAAGTCAATAATGATAGATAAACATCTGTATAGTTTCCCTGTAAAACAGTGTTTGGATTTTTTTTTTTTTTTATAACATGTTGGCCCTTTCCCACCAAGGCAGGGTGACCCCAAAAGAAAGAAAAATCTGAGAAAGAAAAAACTTTCATCATTCAACACTTTCACCATCACTCATACGTAATCACTGTCTTTGCAGAGGTGCTCAGATACAACAGTTTAGATGTCCCTCCAAACTGCCAATATCCCAAACCCCTTTAAAGTACAGGCACTGTACTTCCCATTTCCAGGACTCAAGTTTGGCTAATCGGTTTCCCTGAATTCCTTCACAAAATATTGGAAAAATATACTGGCTAAATATTCATGAATCTGAGTAAATGTTTGAACACAAAATAGATATTAGAACAAGCAATAAAAGCAGTGGTGTGCCCTGTCCTGTGAGACTAATCATAACACAGATTTCAAGAATTGCAAATTAGTGTGTAAATCTGGTACAGTAACTATAAAAAGGCAAATTGTTGACTTGACCTCTATTGCTTAAGTCTCAAGTTTAAAATTTTTCTGAAGATCAATTTAATTTAAACAGAGTAATTTACACCAAGGTCCATAGTTATCGTCATTCATGTTTATCAGATCACAGTTGGATACAAGGTAAAGTCATGCTTATTCCAACTGAAGGTTATGTAATATGACACAATAATGCTGGGTTGAAATCTTTGTTAAATGGTCTTTGTCAAAAAAACAAAAATTGTGGATGGCAACTCATACAAGAATGTTTCCTTGCTTAAATGTTTTAAGCATAATTGCAAACACCCATGACCATGCCCTTAAAAAGGGCATGGTCATTAAAAGGGGCCCTTAAAAAGGGCATAGTCCCCATGGGGACATCAAGCATCCTGCACTGAAACAGAATTAGAGTATTCTGGTATAATATTTTTAAGGTGTCAGGAAAGTGCATAGATTGCTTGGAGCTATGCTAAGATGGAGATGTCAAAATACTGTACAAATCAAATATGAAAATGAGTGATATTTTCGGGGTAATCACACAAGTCACTGATATTTTCAACAACATACCAAAGTGAGCTTGTATTCTTAGTCTTAGTAAAAATCCAAACTAATGCTAGGAATGGGCTAATTAACATGAAGTGACATGTCATTTGTTGAATATGACTAACCCCCTACAGTCCCCCCCCCCCCAAAAAAAAAAATCACATTTTTAGTAACTTAATGGATCATCCTAGCTGGTTTGGTGACAAAATGTGCAGAGTGAATGGTGCAGCATAATAGAATATCATTAAATGGTGCACATATGCAATGCCAAGTGTTCAATTTAATTTTGAAGAAGTGTAACTGTTCATGAATTTTCTATTAACGTTAAAAAACATTTACATTCACTATATACATTGCATTTTAACTTTTCATATGTTCAATATGTTTTTGGCAAGAAGCATGTGGCATAATTTGTCTAAACTGTTGTATGCACTGACTGAATGTAAACCTTTGTACCATACTGTGTAAAAGCACAGAGCACATCTTATTATTAATTTCTTTTAAGGAAATGTAAAAAAAAAAAAAAACAATTTAAGAAGACAGTGATCTGCTCATGCTTGTTGCTGTACCCATGACACAGTAACCAACACCAAACAGGATACCCATCACGTTACTTGTCATCCATTATTTGAGCATAAGCAGAACAATTGCTCATTACCTCTATTTTGATTACTCATACACTTAAAACTTGTACAGTGGAACCCCGGTTTTCGTCCGGTCTGGATATCGTACAATTAGGATTTCAACCCCTTTTTTTTAGCTAATTTTTACCCTGGGTTTCATACAACTGCTCATAAATCGTCCGTATCAGTCGGGTCCGGCCGCCCAGGACGCCGCCACTCACACACACCTGACTCAGTTTGCCTCTGTCTCTTGTTCAGTGAACAATACTCCAAGCATTCATCCGCTGTTTTTGGAGCTTGCTTATCGAGTGTGACTGCGAAATAAGCCACCATGGGGTCAAAGAAAGTTTGTAGTGCCAGCCTTTTGGTAAAGAAGATGAGAAACATGAAAGACTTCAAGAAAGAGCTTGTATCAAAATACAAAAGTGGCATATGTGTGGCTGAGCTTGCCAGAAACAGAACTCTCTGGACAGATTTTTGTGTGACAGGGGTACTGTGACTCAAGCTGGTCCTAGTGCCAGTAAAAGACAAAGAAGGGAAGTAACCCCAGAGAGGGCTTTGATACCTGAAGTCCTTATGGAAGGGGATTCCCTTTCCAAACAATAAACTCTCCTCCTCGCCTTGTTCCATACGCCAACAAGAGTCTTCAATAAAGGTATGTAATAGTGATTTAAATGTTCATTTATCCATTAAAATTAGTCATTTATATTTCTCATTGTTTTCTGTATGTAAAACTACATATAGTTATTCTCTATAAAATGTATTTTTTGTTAATATTTTTGGGCGTCTGGAACATATTAATTGGATTTACATTATTTCTTATGGGAAATATTACTTCGGTTTTCATCCATTTCAGATTTTGACCGATCTTCTGGAACGGATTAAGGACAAAAACTGGGGTTCCACTATACAGTATTTCTGTACGTAATCAGTTAATCTTTAAAAATGACAAATGGTCCATTCTATACACTCTTAATATACTATACTGTACAAAATAAAATTAAGCAAGTTTGAAGCATGTGTAACTATTAGTTTAACACAGTGACAAGTAATTATCTCTTCTAAATAATACTGTAATACAAAAAGCTAAAGAATACAATTTTACAAACCTAAAGCTGTGAGAGAATATACGACAGTGGCAACATATATGTTGAATGGTCGGAAGCCAAAGGCAGAGATATACAAAATCTGTGCAATTAGAAATGATCCAAGGCCATGGACAAAGAAGTCTTCCCAGATAAGTAGTGCATCACCAAATACAGAGAAGATCAATCCCAGTAATATTCTTCTAGAATAAGCGTACCTGGAGAAAAAAGATCTAGTATAAGAATACACAATGTATAGTAGCAGTTAGGGATGAGATGACAACAAATTATTTGCGGATGCTGATACCCATACTCAATTTTATTCCGATGCTGATGCCATCAAAACTAGGCGATACTTTAACACATCCCTAGTAGCAGTACCATACAGTGATGAATAGTATTAATATATTTTAATCCTGAGGAACTTCGTAAGTGTACTGTACTCTACTTCTATAATAAAAGAACTGTGCTTAAAAGCCAATTATATAAAGACTGTCAGTAAAAGAATATCTTAGGTATATCATACTTATATAGGCAGCTTTTAAAAGCCACCATGAGGCTCCCAGATTTGGTTAAAAAGTGAAATATCCACAAAATCACATGCAAGTCATAAGCTTAATATAAACTCCATTAATTTATTATTTATGCTTCTAATGATTACAATCAAGATATCCTTTGATACGAGATTTACTAGAATATATTTGCATTGTAATTTAAATCACTTGCTGTATCTTCACTGTATCTTAAATCACTCCATAAAATTGAAGATCATTAAACTAGTTTAAATAATAAGTATTTTTTTTAATTGACCAATTATCATTAGTCCTTTTCTTTGTGTACTTAAGATTGTAGTTAACCACAAAAGAAATGTTACATACTAGCCATGTCTAGTTCTTCAGTAGCATCTAAGTCTCATGATTAGTTGCCTGAAATGCATTGCATAATTAGTGGCTTTCTAGTGTACATACTATTGCATGATACATTTCTTCTGTCAACAAACCAGCTGCATCCCACTGAGGCAGGGTGGCCCAAAGAAAAACAAAAATTCTCCTGTAATGTATACAGGAGAAGGGGTTACTAGCCCCTTGCTCCTGACATTTTAGTCACCTCTTATGACTCACATGACTTACAGAGGAAGAATTTTGTTTCACCTCCCCATGGAGATAAGAAATAAACAAGAACAGGAACTAGTAAGAAACTAGAAGAAAACCCAGAGGTAGGTAGGTGTGTGTGTGTGTGTATATTATATATATATATATATATATATGTATATATATGTATATATATATATATATATATATATATATATATATATATATATATATATATATATATATATATATATATATATAAACAGTGGACCCCCGGTTAACGATATTTTTTCACTCCATAAGTATGTTCAGGTGCCAGTACCGACCGAATTTATTCCCATAAGGAATATTGTGAAGTAGATTAGTCCATTTCAGATCCCCAAACATACACGTACAAACGCACTTACATAAATACACCTACATAATTGGTCGCATTCGGAGGTAATCGTTATGCGGGGGTCCACTGTATATGTGTGTGTGTGTGTATATATATATACACAACATATCCCTCCAAACTGCCAATATCCCAAACCCCTCCTTTAAAGTGCAGGCATTGTACTTCCCATTTCCAGGACTCAAGTCCGACTATATGAAAATAACCGGTTTCCCTGAATCCCTTCACTAAATATTACCCTGCTCACACTCCAACAGATCGTCAGGTCCCAAGTATCATTCGTCTCCATTCACTCCTATCTAACACGCTCATGCATGCTTGCTGGAAGTCCAAGCCCCTCGCCCACAAAACCTCCTTTACCCCCTCTTTCCAACCCTTTCGAGGACGACCCCTACCCCTCCTTCCTTCCCCTATAGATTTATATGCTTTCCATGTCATTCTACTTTGATTCATTCTCTCTAAATGACCAAACCACCTCAACAACCCCTCTTCTGCCCTCTGACTAATGCTTTTATTAACTCCACACCTTCTCCTAATTTCCACACTCCGAATTTTCTGCATAATATTTACACCACACATTGCCCTTAGACAGGACATCTCCACTGCCTCCAACTGTCTCCTCGCTGCTGCATTTACCACCCAAGCTTCACATCCATATAAGAGTGTTGGTACTACTATACTTTCATACATTCCCTTCTTTGCCTCCATAGATAATGTTTTTTGACTCCACATATACCTCAACGCACCACTCACCTTTTTTCCCTCATCAATTCTATGATTAACCTCATCCTTCATAAATCCATCCGCCAACACGTCAACTCCCAAGTATCTGAAAACATTCACTTCTTCCATACTCCTCCTCCCCAATTTGATATCCAATTTTTCTTTATCTAAATCATTTGATACTCTCATCACCTTACTCTTTTCTATGTTCACTTTCAACTTTCTACCTTTACACACATTCTCAAACTCATCCACTAACCTTTGCAATTTTTCTTTAGAATCTCCCATAAGCACAGTATCATCAGCAAAAAGTAACTGTGTCAATTCCCATTTTGAATTTGATTCCCCATAATTTAATCCCACCCCTCTCCCGAACACCCTAGCAATTACTTCTTTTACAACCTCATCTATAAATATATTAAACAACCATGGTGACATTACACATCCCAGTCTAAGACCTACTTTTACCGGGAAGTATTCTCCCTCTCTTCTACACACCCTAACCTGAGCCTCACTATCCTCATAAAAGCTCTTTACAGCATTTAGTAACTTACCACCTATTCCATATACTTGCAACATCTGCCACATTGCTCCTCTATCCACTCTATCCTATGCCTTTTCTAAATCCATAAATGCAATAAAAACTTCCCTACCTTTATCTAAATACTTTTCACATATATGCTTCAATGTAAACACGATCTACACATCCCCTACCCACTCTGAAGCCTCCCTGCTCATCTGCAATCCTACATTCTGTCTTACCTCTAATTCTTTCAATTATAACCCTACCGTATACTTTTCCTGGTATACTCAGTAGACTTATTCCTCTATAATTTTTACAATCTCTTTTGTCCCCTTTCTCTTTATATAAAGGGACTATACATGCTCTCTGCCAATCCCTAGGTACCTTCCCCTCTTTCATACATTTATTAAACAAAAGTACCAACCACTCCAACACTATATCCCCCCCTGCTTTTAAAATTTCTGTTATGATCCCATCAGTTCCAGCTGCTTTACCCCCTTTCATTCTACGTAATGCCTCATGTACCTCCACCACACTTACATTCTGCTCTTCTTCACTCCTAAAAGATGGTATATATATATATATATATATGCTTGTACATGTATGTGTAGTGTGACCTAAGTGTAAGTAGAAGTAGCAAGACATACTTGAAATCTTGCAACTACATGTAATACATTTATCTACATAATTTTTATGGCTCAAAGAAATAAACAGTATTACTACTATTACTCCAGTTATACATTCATAACCACCACATTTCATTAGGGAACTGGAAGAACTGTACAGTAAGATAAGATTTGCTCAGATTTTTAACTCAAGAGTATTAGGCACCCAGAATAACCTGAGACAATCAGTGTATCATCGGGGACTGTCTGTCTGATTTCCATTGGGGTTCTTCAATCGTCCCCGAACATGCAATCCACACCAGGTACTGTACCTACTTAATGGTAGGTGAAGTGGGACAGCAGGAGTAAGGAAACATGCCCGATGTTTCCACCCATGCCAGGGAGTGAACCACGGTGTGTGAGACAAGAGTGATGCCAACTGAGCCACTGGACACCCATACGGTAGTACAGTATATTAAAATATATAAGAATAAGTAGGAATTATGTACTATATTAAATTAGCCTGATATCTTAATGCTCAAGACAAGAAAGATCCTTTTAGAAACATGCTTCTGTTTTATCACTCATATTCCAGGATGGTAGCCCCTACCTGAATGCGGTACGAGTCTAATAAAAAATAAAACTACATACAGTGTGGATAGTAAACCTTGCACTAGAAATGCTTTTGTTTCATACTGTATGTACATCATATTTTGAAATAACAGACTAGCTGCTGACACCCGAGATAAAGACACAGTAGCAAGCTGAGCCTTTATCGGACAAGCTTTCAACATCACACAACTTATTGCATAACTCATTATCCAAAAACATGAACCAGCACGTGATCTTGCGAAGTTATTCCTCTCTCTGTCTGTCACCACCACATCTTTTCCATTCAGCTCTATTTCTATGTACTGTACCTGTGTAAATGAAGGTCTGATAGTGATATAAATAAAATCAAAGCAAAATAGGTATTAATACAGATAACATTGAGGTTATTGCTGACTTCTTATATTCCAGAGTCAACAAACTTGTACACGAAGTGAAAACCAAAAGCACCCATTTATAAAACAGAAAATATAGGTATGTGTTTGCTGATAAAAATAAACATGTTAAATATAAATGCTGTTTCTCTATTAACTACAAAATATGTGCATCTGGAATAAGTTTTATTTATTTTACAAATAATGCTCCTCTGATAAATATATATATATATACAAACAAAGAGCATGTTTTGGAAGGTGGCAAAGTTCCCTATGTGATCCTTAGACCACTCAGTCACAGATGCCTCAAAATGTTAGGTAGCCTGGTTACAAGCCATGTTTCTTCCTAGTGCAGGGCATACCAGTGATCCTCAGGCATGTTTTCCAGCTATGTCATTTTCCTTCTGTATGTTCTGACCAAACAAGCAATACTATATCAATGCGCCACACAGAAATAAGCGGAGGTGTGTACAGAGAAAGGCTGCGGTCAGTAGAATTCGAACCCGTGTTTTGGAAGGTCGCATAGTTCCATCCATACTGGCACCACTCAGATAAATTAACCCAAGGTTTACAAAACTCAAAACTGCAGTATGAAACTGCAACACTACTTACTCTTCTCCAAGGCTCATGCCATGTAGTAAAACAAAGGCAATCAGAGAGAGGACTGGCAGGCACTTTATTGCCATGGCAAAGATAGAAGGTTGATCTGATGGGATGAACAAAACAAAGTAGATTGCTACTGTCTTGAAGAATGGCACCAACTTGGGACCCACACTCTTTAACTGTAATAAAACCATAACACAGTTTCATTAGAACTGTTAAGTTCAGTACAGCATGTACACACATTCCAACACCTCTATACAGAAGATGCAGTATTGTAACATAAAAATAAATTATCAATCATGCACTACAAAAAATACAGTGGCAATAGGACTGTATGTACTATACTTCATATCTTGTATATTAACATCACAAAATCTGTAGATAAAAAAAAAAAAACTGGTAGTTTCCCATTAAGACATACATCCATCATTGCACATTTCTCAGCTGACTTTCCAGAAGGGCAAAGTCATCTTCACCACAATGATTCCCATTAAATATTGAGAGTGCAGCTAATGTACTTTCCAAACCCAAAGCTCCTCTAAGTCCATCAAACTAGTTTCCCTGAAATACTTCATAAATATCACCATGCTTAAACCTTGTGTCAGATCCAAATGGTTACTCACCTCCACTGGATAGTCAAAGTACCTACCTCTCAATATCTCCTTCACTCTCTCCATCCACACCTCTAATCAACATATCTTGGTCTACTCTTTCTACATTGCCAATTATTATTCTATTTGTGACAAATGCTTAACCTTCAGTTGGTTATACAGCACCTGGAGAATATGAGGCAATCAAGTTTGGTACAAGGGGAAGAGTTTCGATTTCTTGGATCAAAAGCCCTTGATTGGCTTTCTCTCCCCCTTGAAAGGTCTACAGTCTACACCATCTCAACACCTCTTCCATTATTATTATTATAATCAAAGGGGAAGCGCTAAACCCGGAGGATTATACAGCGCCTGGGGGGGGGGGGGTATGTGGAAGGCATTCAGGCTTAATTCGGGGAACTGGAGCACAGATCCAATTCCCTAAATCAAGAGCCCCTCACCAACATCAAGGAACCTTCCTTGAGGGGAACACCTCTTCCATTCTCTGACTTTTATTTTTCATGCCACCACATTAAGCAGAACATACCTAATTTATATTTAAATACAGTATTCATTTGATAAAAAAATTAGTCTGCATTAATGTTTTAACAGAAATTACTAAATAAATTATTAAACAGAAAATACCCTTTAAATTAGTTGCATTAGGTCAACTGCAGTGCAATACCTGTAGTATAATGCTGTAGTTTTATTTGCTATTAACCAACAAAATCTGAAATGGAAACTCAGTCCATCCTGGACCATAATTAAGTCGTAAGAGAAAACATTTATTTATTTATTAATTTGAACATGATACAGAGAAGTACAAGGAATATAATTTTTAAAGTGCAGCATGCCAAAGCCCCTTGTCTGCAGAGCATTATGGGCAGGCTTAAAATTAACTAAGCAATGATACATTCAGTGGTACAAAAATTATTGTAAAACAGATAACAATTTAGTACAAATGAGTATTACAAAGACAGGTCATATGGTCATTTACTGTGTAATCAGTAGAATGGAGTACAGTATTCTGTTAGGTAATGAAGTTAAATAGTAACAAAGTTTGACTGGGTCACAGGTTGACATTTATGAGATACAATAATGAGATACATGTCAAGACTGTACAGCGAGATGAAGAGACAGTCAAAGTCAGGTTAAATAATGTGCATTCTTAATATCTGACTGCACTGTATGACCCTTGTAGGTTTAGTGCTTCTTTTTTATTATAATAATAATAATTAATGTTAGACTGATAATGTACTGGGAGAGGCAAGAGGAAAGGTTGACTCTGTTTCTGTGGATGATTGCCTATCCCAATACATTGTCAAATGTTCTTATCTAATGAACGTGTGTGATTTGACCCAATTTTGGCCGTCTCCTTAGATATCTACCATAGAAGCCCTAACTTATGAATGATCTGTGTTCCCAGTGTTTCACTTACACACACGTCATTTGCAACTCTTACCCTATTGTCTTATACAAAATAATAGTGCAAAGGTTGGCTATGTTTGTAATAACAGAGCTACATTCATGATTTTTTTTTTTAATATGCCTTTTGGGTCTCGTTCATCAACGCAGATCTGTTTAACTCCTGTATTCATAAGTCAGGGCTCTACTTTTCTGTACACTTATTCAGTTACACTGCAATTATAACTGTAAAATCAACATTATCCAAACTACAGTACTGTAATATACAAATAAAAACATTTGAAAATATAAGAAAATACTTCATGGAAAAATAACTACTGAATCCTTAACTACATGAGCAAGCACTACTTTAAAGAATCTCGGGCCTTCTTGCTCAAACCTGAGCAACAAGAAGATGCAAATACAATGGTACCTCTGGATACGAACAGCTCAAAACTCGAACAATTATGCAAGTGTATTTATGTAAGTGCTTTTGTAAGTGTATTTTTGGGGGTTTGAAATGGATTAATCTAATTTACATTATTCCTTATGGGAACAAATTCGTTAGGTATTGGCACTCGAACAGCCTTCTGGAATGAATTAAGTTCGTATCCCAAGGTACCACTGTATTCTCAGTGTTACCTGAAGCACCTCCTATTCATTTTACATACAGCAAACCACTACCGGAGAAAGCCCCACACATGCCACAACTTTCTAGGGCTTCCTGCATTGCCAAATTCTTCATTTGTCCACAGATTTACATTAAATACATTCAATCCTATTAAGGATGTATTCTTGTGCTCCAGCATATCACCTAAAACAAACAACAGTACAAAGTATAGTTATCTTGAAAATAAATGCCCCTTCCATCTCCCTTTTTCTTTCTTATCATCTACCAACTCAACCAGAGGCTCAACACTTAAGAGGGAGGGGTAGTTAGGGGTTAAAGAGGAAGATGGCAGAAAACAGGAAAGGAGTGGTGGAGAAAAAGTTAGAATGGAGAATGTGAATTTAGTAATACACTGTACATGGTGAGGTGAAAAGGGTAGCAGATACTGAAAAGGCAGGGGATTAGGGAGAGAGAATAATGAAGAAAAAAAAATGGATTTGTAGAGATGGATTTGTAACACACACAAGTACTGGTGGGTAAGAGAAGAGTAAAGTGATAGGAAGAAAGGGGAGTGGTAAGGTAGCAAAAAGACGCATGAAAGACAGGTAATTTTTCCTGACCAGTCGGCCATCCAGACTTGTCGGGAGTGAGTCTGCAGGAAGGGCAGGTCTTCTGTCCTCTCACTTGCATTTCTTATTCTTTCACTCTGCCTTTATTTCCACCCAATTTTGCCATTCACTCACTCTCATACATGTGTGCACAGGTGTACATACACAACAAGGACTGCAAACCTCGCTCAAGGAGAAAGATCTTGGTGTGACCATAACACCGAGCATGTCTCCGGAGGCACACATCAACCAGATAACTGCTGCAGCATATGGGTGCCTGGCAAACCTGAGAATAGCTTTCTGATACCTTAGTAAGGAATCGTTCAAGACACTGTACACTGTGTACATCAGGCCCATACTGGAGTATGCAGCACCAGTTTGGAACCCACACCTGGTCAAACATGTCGAGAAATTAGAGAAAGTGCAAAGGTTTGCAATAAGGCTAGTTCTGGAGCTCAGGGGTATGTCCTACGAAGAAAGGTTGAGGGAAATCGGACTGACGACATTGGAGGACAGGTGGGTCAGGGGAGGCATGATAACGACATACAAAATACTGCATGGAATAGATAAGGTAGACAGAGACAGGTTGTTCCAGAGAGGGGACACAGAAACAAGGGGTCACAATTGGAAGCTGAAGACTCAGTCGAGTCAGAGGGATGTTAGGAAGTATTTCTTCAGTCATAGAGTCGTCAGGAAGTGGAATAGCCAAACAAGTGATGTAGTGGAGGCAGGAACCATACATACCTGGAGTTTACCTGGAGAGAGTTTCGGGGGTCAACGCCCCCGCGGCCCGGTCTGTGACCAGGCCTCCTGGTGGATCAGCGCCTGATCAACCAGGCTGTTGCTGCTGGCTGCACGCAAACCAACGTACGAGCCACAGCCCGGCTGATCAGGAACTGACTTTAGGTGCTTGTCCAGTGCCAGCTTGAAGACTGCCAGGGGTCTGTTGGTAATCCCCCTTATGTGTGCTGGGAGGCAGTTGAACAGTCTCGGGCCCCTGACACTTATTGTATGGTCTCTTAACGTGCTAGTGACACCCCTGCTTTTCATTGGGGGGATGGTGCATCGTCTGCCAAGTCTTTTGCTTTCGTAGTGAGTGATTTTCGTGTGCAAGTTCGGTACTAGTCCCTCTAGGATTTTCCAGGTGTATATAATCATGTATCTCTCCCTCCTGCGTTCCAGGGAATACAGGTTTAGAAACCTCAAGTGCTCCCAGTAATTGAGCTGTTTTATCTCCGTTATGCGCGCCGTGAAAGTTCTCTGTACATTTTCTAGGTCGGCAATTTCACCTGCCTTGAAAGGTGCTGTTAGAGTGCAGCAATATTCCAGCCTAGATAGAACAAGTGACCTGAAGAGTGTCATCATGGGCTTGGCCTCCCTAGTTTTGAAGGTTCTCATTATCCATCCTGTCATTTTTCTAGCAGATGCGATTGATACAATGTTATGGTCCTTGAAGGTGAGATCTTCCGACATAATCACTCCCAGGTCTTTGACGTTGGTGTTTCGCTCTATTTTGTGGCCAGAATTTGTTTTGTACTCTGATGAAGATTTAATTTCCTCATGTTTACCATATCTGAGTAATTGAAATTTCTCATCGTTGAACTTCATATTGTTTTCTGCAGCCCACTGAAAGATTTGGTTGATGTCCGCCTGGAGCCTTGCAGTGTCTGCAATGGAAGACACTGTCATGCAGATTCGGGTGTCATCTGCAAAGGAAGACACGGTGCTGTGGCTGACATCCTTGTCTATGTCGGATATGAGGATGAGGAACAAGATGGGAGCTAGTACTGTGCCTTGTGGAACAGAGCTTTTCACATAGCTTTAAGACGAGGTATGACAAAGCTCTGGAAGCAGAGAGAGAGAGGACCTAGTAGCGATCAGTGAAGAGGCAGGGCCAGGAGCTGAGTCTCGACCCCTGCAACCACAATTAGGTGAATACAACAACCCACACGTACACGTGCTCCGCATACACAGGCCAAGGTGTCCCGCAGCTCAACCGCTAGTGCACTCAGCTCACACACTGAGGTCCGGGGTCTGAATCTCCTCCGGTACGGCTGGAAAACATTAGGGAGGTGTCTACATAAGACACCTGCTGTCTCTGTCCCTATTCACCCATCAGTTTAAAATGGGTACCTGGGAGTTAGTCGACTGGTGTGGGTCACATCCTGGGACAAAACTGACCTAATTTGCCCGAAATGCTCAGCAGAAGCGACTTTCTATATAGTATGTTGGCTAGGCCTGTATACTATGTACGTACATGTATTTGTAGTAAATAATAATAATAAAAAAAAGATACAAGTGTCTATCGCCAAGTGCACACAATTGGCAAGGGGCAAGTTGAGGAGGGTCCAGGAACTAAGACTTAAATCCTACACCTACATTCTGGTGAGTTAGTCAGTCTTCCGGTGGCCTGGTGGCTAAAGCTCCCGCTTCACACACGGAGGGCCCGGGTTCGATTCCCGGCGGGTGGAAACATTCGACACGTTTCCTTACACCTGTTGTCCTGTTCACCTAGCAGCAAATAGGTACCTGGGTGTTAGTCGACTGGTGTGGGTCGCATCCTGGGGGACAAGATTAAGGACCCCAATGGAAATAAGTTAGACAGTCCTCGATGACGCACTGACTTTCTTGGGTTATCCTGGGTGGCTAACCCTCCGGGGTTAAAAATCCAAACGAAATCTTATCTTATCTTCCCCCCAACCCCCGTCCTCTCTCCCGACTGATGATGATCACGGGGGGAAGGAGCCCAGGATATCCTGCCGATATATCTTCACCATAGATTACTTCCACGTACATCCATACATCTTGCCATTTTTATTTTTATCATTTTTTTTTAATTATTCTTTTGCTACCTTAACTTGTGTATTTTATCTTGTCAATTTAAATCTAGTTATACTCTAATTCTTGTAAACAACTTATATAAAACCTTAGTGCAATTACAATTGAGAGTCTTGTGCCATTTTTATATTATTAGATTAAACCTAGTTGTACTATAGCTCATTCTAGCTCAATACATAGACAATACCAAATTCATTATATTAGACCATAGTGCAATTACTAGTGAGAGACTGGTGCTATTTTTAATTTGTATTTTTATATTATTAGATTAAACCTAGTTGTACTATAGCTCATTCTAGCTCAAAACATAGACTCCACAAAAGTCATTATATTAGACCTTAGTGCAATTGCAAGTGAGAGTCTTGTTCTATTTTTAATTTGTATTTTTATATTACTAGTTTATACCTAGTTGTACTTTAGTTCATTCCAGCACAACACATAGACAACATCAACTTCATTATGTGTAGTAGTGACTATACTCTATATGACCAAAATACTCTAGCTATATACTTGTCCAAACTTCCCACCACTACAGATATCAGTACTAGAACTCAATACACAACTCAGGATATAAATAACCATAATTTAAACCAAGAAGATGATTGATCACGTTGACCCTGATCTAAACCTCCATAATCTGACACCCAATCAAAACCTATTGGAAAGTAACTGCTTTTATTACACAGCATCACAAGCCAGCACTATCCTAAACAATGCTAAAAGTCTATCAGTACTTAACTACAACATCAGGTCCTTAAGCAAACACTATGATGACCTCCTGGCACTCCTTGAATCACTAAAGACACCCTTCTCCTGCATTATTCTTACTGAGACCTGGCTTAAGCAACAACAACACACTTCTCATACCAACAATAACTAAACCAACCAGGCTCACTGAGACAAGTGCAACCATAATAGACCACATATGGACCAATATACTAGCCCCCCTCAAATCAGGGATAATCACAGATAGCACTACAGACCACTACCCTACCTTCCTCCTGACAAACATTAGTAAACCACCACTTGAATACAACAAAGTCTCGTTTAGACTCCATGACGAGGCCTCAATAAGGAAGTTCACAACTGACCTAGAGACTGTTGACTGGCCTACAGAATTCTCCAAGGCCAATGGTATTGATGACTGGACAGACATTTTTCTCAACAAATTACTTAGACTATACAACAAACATTGTCCTATAAAAACGAAACAGATCACGAATAAACGGCTTGGTTGCCCATGGCTAACCAGCACCATTCTGAAATCCATTGACAAGAAACACCAATATGAAAAGCAATATAGACAGGGCTTAATACACAAAGATATTCTTAAACATTATTCATCAGTTCTCACCAAAGTAATAAAGAAAGCCAAACAACTATACTACTCCAGTAGATTCACAGACACTAGAGGAGATATAAAAAAGACCTGGAAAACACTCTCTCAGATTCTAGGGACCCACAAACTGAAAAAAAAAACAAGAATATTGTCCTAACTAAACCTAATGAAACACCACTGCAACCCACCGACACAGCTAACAAGATAAACGACTTCTTCTCAACCATAGGTTCTAATCTCGCCAATAAAATCCCACGTACCAATGCCCATGCCGGGGACTGCCTAGACGGGAATTTCCCAAATTCCTTCTATCTTGCTCCAACTGAGCCCACGGAAGTCACCGAGATTATAAAGTCACTTAAAAATAACTCAGGGAATCTGTCTTATGTCCCACCATTATTGTACAAGAGAGTGGCCCATGTCCTCTCGCATACTATCTCATTGCTTTTTAACAAGTCACTAGAAGCTAGCACCTTCCCGAAACTACTCAAGACGGCAAGGGTTACACCAATACATAAAGGTGGTGACCCTACAGATTTAAACAACTATAGGCCAATATCAAACTTACCATTGCTATCCAAAATCTTTGAGAAACTCGTGCACAGGAGACTATATTCATTTATAACGTCACAAAACATACTCAACCCCTGCCAATTTGGATTCAGGAAAAATAAAAGCACTAACGATGCAATTATAAAAATGCTAGATCTGCTTTACACAGCATTGGAAAATAAGGAATATCCACTAGGAATTTTTATTGACCTAAGAAAAGCTTTTGACACAGTAGACCACGGCATCCTACTCCACAAACTTGACCATTATGGTATAAGAGGCCATGCGCTTGCATATTTCAAATCTTACCTTACTAATAGGTATCAGTATGTCACCATTAAAGACAGCATCAACAACACAGCCACTTGATACTGGAGTTCCGCAGGAAAGTGTCCTTGGTCCCCTGCTCTTCCTCATATACATCAATGATCTTCCAAACATATCTTGACACCTGAACCCCATTCTCTTTGCTGACGACACGACTTATGTCATCTCTCACCCTAATCTTGCAACCCTCAACACCATTGTTAATGAGGAGCTGATCAAAATATCGACTTGGATGACAGCCAATAAACTTACGCTTAACGTTGACAAAACCTACTACATTATGTTTGGTAGCAGAGCAGGAGATGCGCAAATTAACATTACGATCGACAACACTCTAATTACCAGGCATAATGAGGGCAAATTCCTAGGCCTATACCTCGACAACAACCTGAACTTCAGCACCCATATCCAACACATAACCAAAAAAGTATCCAAAACGGTTGGGATCCTCTCCAAGATACGATACTACATGCCGCAAACTGCCCTTCTCACACTATACCATTCACTTATATATCCATACCTCACCTATGCTATCTGTGCTTGGGGTTCAACTGCAGCAACACACCTAAAGCCAATAATAACCCAACAAAAAGCCGCAGTAAGAATAATCACTAAATCCCATCCCTGGCAACACACCCCCCCACTCTTCATAGATCTAAACTTACTCCCTGTTCAGTACATCCACACTTACTACTGTGCTATCTACATCTACAGGACCTTAAACTCCAATATTAACCTTGACCTAAAACGCTTTCTTGATAGTTGTGACAGAACCCACAGGCACAAACATCTCTATGACATTCCCCGTGTCCGACTAAACCTTTACAAAAATTCAATGTATGTCAAAGGCCCTAAAATCTGGAACACCCTACCTGAAAATTCCAAAACTGCAGACACATTCATCACCTTCAAAACTACCATCAGAAAACATCTTATCTCCCTGATACACCCTGTCAACTAATAATACGAATACCACCTGGTGGTTCACACTTACACTCACTCACCCATTTGACCATAAACAGAAATATCAATCTCAATCTCAAAATAATGAATCTTAACTAGTCAAAAGTTGGCCTGTGATACTCCAATACTGAAACTATGTATAGTGCCAAAACAAAAGCATTCACATTGCTAAACTCACAACTAGTATTTAGTCACTTAGCCATAATACCAACTTATCTCATAATTTTGTAACATTTTAAACCTAAGATTTAATATAAGTCTGCCCGAAATGCCTAGCCATGCTAGGCGTTCTAGTGGTACACTGTAATTATTATTTTACTACATGTAAACCACACAATAACCAAATTCTGTAAACTCAGCATTGTAATACTTATAGAGAATAAAGTTTGAATTTGAATTTGAATAAAGTTTGAATACCACCTGGTGGTTCACACTTACACTCACTCACCCATTTGACCATAAACAGAAATATTAATCTCAATCTTAAAATAATGAATCCTGTGATACTCCAATACTGAAACTATGTACTGTGCCAAAACAAAAGCATTCACATTGCTAAACTCACAAACTAGTATTTAGCCACTTAGCCATAATACCAACTTACTTCATAATTTGTAATATTTTAAAATTAAGAATTAAACTAAGTCTGCCCGAAATGCCTAGCCATGCTAGGTGTTCTAGTGGTACACTCTGTAATCATTATTTAACTACATGTAAACCACACAATAACCAAATTCTGTAAACTCAGCATTGTAATCCTTATAGAGAATAAACTTTGAATTTGAATTTGAATCTTTGCTCTCTTCCCACTGTTCCAAGTTCTCTCTTCCCTATGGCCCTTATTGGTTATCCTTCCACTCTCATCCTTGTCCATATTTTCACTCGTCCTTGTCCATCATTTCACTCGTATACTTTCGCTTTTTCCTAAAACATTCACCTTTCCTCTTTAATTCATATACTGTTGCTATTCTTGTTAATACAGACACTCATCACCTTCCCTATCCAGTACCTTGTCGACTTTTACCGTGGATGAGTTCCGAGAGTTTTTCTACTCCCAGAGCCCGGCCACAAGTCATTCTCGTCTGGTGCTTGCCTGGTCAACAAGGCTGTTGCTGTTGGTGGCCCGCAGCCCCACATATCCATCACAACCTGGAACCTGGTGAAGATACTTGTCCAGTTTCCTCTTGAAGACTTCTACACTTGTTCCAGCAGTGTTTCTGTTATCTTGTGGTAAGATGTTGAATAATCTGGGACCACTGCACCCCTGCTTTTCACTGGGTTTAGCTTGCACTTCCTCCCATATCTCTTGCTCCAGTATGTTATGACAGTGTGCAGGCCCTCAAGTACCTTCTAGGTAGTAGGTATATATTATCATGTATCTCTTCTCCCCACGTCAGTGAGTACATATTATAGACTAATGCGTTCCCAGTAATTTAAATGTTTGCACACAAATCTGATTTATCTTTTTATGCCCTCAAGCAATAACTCTCAGAATTCATTTTTTTCCCCTAATCTTCCTCTTTCTTACAACTTTTCCCTCTTCTTGCCCAAAACTTTTGCCTCCTCTTCCTGCCCAAAGCTCTGCAATCCTGTTTTAATATTCCCATTATCCACTGTTTATATCGTGCAATTCAAATATGTATGGAGCCTGTGTTTGTCTTCAAAGTTGCATTGTTTGCGAGAGTAGTGTCCTAGTAGTGACAATCTCTGACTTCCCTTCTGCCATGAAGCTATTCTCACCCTTAATACGAGCACATGGCTTATTTCCAATGGAAACCTTCCAAAAGTGTAGTAGTCTCATATAATATATATATACCGAAAGTCTGCTAAAGAGGAAACGGAGATTCGGCGGTCTACCTTTGTCAGAGACAAAGTAAGGATTTGGACCTTGGGCTGGAGGTCTGACTGGTCTTGCTCCCCCAAATAAGCTATATTAACTCTTACCAAAGACTATTTTTTTATATGTAAGTGCATATTCGATGGGTACACTTTATTGCACTCCCGTGTTTCAAATTTTAAACAACTCAAGTGTGTTGTATCTTCATATAATTCTTAAATTATCAGATAACGTTCTCAGTAACCAAGTGTTAAACTGTATAACTGATTCAGTGCTTTAAATAAAATGTGAAATATAATCCTGAAAATAAAGTATTCACTTTCCCAGTCTTTATTTTGCAATGGCATTATGAGCAAGATTGAGAACATCTTAAGTGTGCTGGTAATTGATTATATATATAATACACACACACACATATATTATATATATATATTATATATATATTATATATATATTATATATATATATATATATATATATATATATATATATATATATATATATATATATATATATATATATATATATATATACACACACACACACACCAGTATAGAGGTATACAAGTTAGTCAAGTCCCCAACAGTGAGGTGTGTATGCTTCTACCTCCGTATTTTCCCATAATGAGGGTAAGAAGGCCACATCCTTTTGACCCGCGATATGTGACACATGCGGGTGTACATAAGATAGTAAAGGTGCACACAAGGAAAGTACGGGAGTACACTGAACAGGTACAGGTGTAGCTACCTACGTACATAGTCTACCTAGTGTGTGTGTTCAGAGCCAACACCCTCCCGGCGGCCCAGTCCAAGACCAGGCTTCCTGGTGGATGGCCTGATCATGCAGGATGTTGGTGCTGGCTAATCTCACGAAGTCAAACGTATGCACCACAACCCAGCTGATCAGGAACTGACAAAAAAAAAAAAAACTGTCCAGTTCTCTCTTGAAGACAGCCAAGGAGGATACTGAAAAGTCTTGGTTGAAAAAGATAACACGAACAATAGGACATTTATTAGGAAACGTTTTGGCCCTGGGACCTTGATCACTTCTTTATCACGGTCCCAGGATTGAAAGGTTTTCTAATAAATATGTCCTAGTGTTTGCCCAGCTGTCTTTTTAAATAAATTTGTCGCTATTAGTTACCAAGGTTTATACCAAAAGTCTTGATCCCTTCACACTTAGTAAGTTTTCTCTTAACGTACTCCTCGCACCCTTCCTTTTCACTTGGAGCATTTTACACTGTCTGCAAACTTTTTACTTTCATGGCGAAAAATTTGTGTGCAGATTTGGGACTAATCGTCCTAGAATTTTCCAAGTGTAGATAAAAAAAAAATGATTTTTCTCTCCTACGTTCCAAGAAGTACAGATCAAGGGACTTCAAACACTCCCAGTAATTTAGGTGCATGACTGAGTTTATGGTAACAGTGAAAGTTCTTTCCACATTCTCCAGGTCTACAATTTCACCTGCCTTGAAAGGAGCTGTCATGACTCACGAAATCATAACAGCACGATTGTAAGCAAATCACAGAATAGGTGGGGCTTAAACATGCGAGGCCTAAAACTCACAAACCAGTTTTAGGGCTCGCCTAAAACTCTCAAACCATTTTAGCACTCACCCCACCCATTCTGTGATTTGAACGAAGAGTACAGCAGTACTCCAGCCTAGAGAACGAGTGACCTGAAGAGCATGGTCATTGGCTTAGCAGCCTATCTTTAATGAGATACCCAGGTACAGGTGTACACTAGACAGGTATACGTGCTTAGATAACAGGAACGGCTGCTGTTCCCTTCCTTCACTGGGGAGGAAGGGTTCCTCGAAGCTGAAGGGTTCTTGATCCAAGGAAATGTAGCTAGCCTCCCTTCCTCGAATCAAACTTAATTACCTCCCATTCCTAAGCGACTGTCTGACCTATATTGCCTTAGCACTTTCTCATGATCACAACCGTCTCCCTGTTCCACTTTTACTCTTCCTTCCGTCCGTCACTCTCTCATCTCTCTTTCCACTTTTAAAGACCACCATGTCTCTACCACATCTGATAGGAAAATGATAGGATGGAAAATAAGAACCTTCAAAACTAGGGATGCGAAGCCAATGATGATTCTTTTCAAATCGCTTGTTCTCTCTAGGCTGGAGTACTGTACACTAACGGCCCCCTTCAAAGCAGGCGAAATTGCAGACCTGGAGAATATACAGAGAACTTTCACTGCACGTATAAGTACAATAAAGCACCTAAATTACTGGGAACGGTTTACGTCCCTTGGCCTGTACTCCTTGGAACGCAGGCGAGAAAGATACATGATAATATACACGTCTGAGTAATCCCAAATCTGCACACTCCCTACGAAAGCAAAAGACCCAGCAGGCGGTGCAACATCTACCCAATGAAAAGCAGGGGTGCTGCGAGCACATTAAGAGAAAACACAAGTGTCAGGGGCCCAAGACTGTTCAACTGCCTCCCAGCATATATAAGGGGGATTACCAATAAGCCCTTGGCTGTCTTCAAGAGGGAGTTGGACCTTAAGTCAGTACCTGATTAGCCGGGCTATGGTTCGTACGTCGGTTTGTGTGCGGCCGGCAATAACAGCCTGGCTGATAAGGCCTTGATCCACAGCGAGGGCTGGTCATGGACTGGGCCGCAGGGGCGTTGACTCCTGTAGCACCCTCCAGGTACACTGGTCCGTGTTCCTTCTCCTTCCACAGTAACTCAGGTAGGATCCTCAGTCCCTCTTCATGTTACTAATTCAGCACACATGCTCCTATAATGCCTTTCGGATTACGTATAGCGTCATTAGGCATATTCTCATAAATCTAAAGTCTTTTCAGGGCTAAATAAAGACTTGTCTCCTTTACACCCATACCATTCCTTCTAGTCGCAGGCTCCCTAGCCAGGTCTAGCATTACCCGAGGGAAGGAGGACGCAGCGTAAGTTATTCTGGAAGATACTATGAAGAAAAAAGAAGAAATAGCATCCTCAGCCCCTTTCCCTGGACTGAATCTGATTGCCTCCCATTCCACCAGCCCTGTATGACCTCCACTGGTTCAGCCCATCCCACTAAATATGATGAAGAACATCCCCAACAGCAGCAACTGCTTTATTAAACTTGTAGTAGAAAACATGAATAAATGTACCTTAAATACACTATATGAATGTAATTATCCACTTTATATACATAACGTTTTTACCTTCTAGTCCAACAATATAATGCACGTTGGGGAAAGAGGGTAGAGAAAAACTGGAGTAAGCCTCACTCTGAATATATATTCTCACATTACCTATAATTTCTATATAGACTTGAAAAGCTTGGTCACAAAATGAAACGTTCTTAGCAAATAGTCCATTTTGCCTTTGTGTTTGATATGCAACTTATCAGTATTTTATAAGTATATTATGACGACAAACAAACAAACGAAAAAACTAAGCTCAACTTACCCTAACCTCACTTATGCTTATCCTAATTAAATCTAACATCTTTTTATTAAAATTTCACTTTTACTCGAATTTTAAGTTCGTTGTAGTCTTTTTTAAAACAGGTAAAATGAATGGCATTGGCAAGGACAATTTACTGAGTCATGCCTCAAGCTGAAACTATTTCACGACCTTAAGACATGAACATAAATAATGTAAATATACAAAAGCAATGTGTGTGCGATGGCATAATGATGCAGGGAGTTCGCCTACAGACTTGAATGATTTATCGACGAAATCCTCTTTTAATAAACCTGCTGCAAAATCAAACACATAGTAACGTTTTTACAATATTGCCATTAAGCAACTATTTACAACCTTAACAGAAAAGCTGGCTACGCACGCTAGTGTGGGAGAGCAGTTTGCTAACACGATCCATTTACTGCTAAACATTTGCTTCTATCGACTGTCCCCTCAAGGTTCCTTGACGCTGGTGAGAGGCTCTTGATATAAGGAACTGGATCTGTGCTCAGTTCCTTGAATTAAGCCTGAATACCTTCCACATCCCCCCCCCACAGGTGCTGTATAATCCTACGGGTTTAACGCTTCCCCCTTGATTATAATAATAATGCTATCGACTGTTTTCAGCAAAAATGGTAAATAGACTATGTTACGCACATCGAAGAATCTGCACGTGTGTGAATTTTGCTCCTCAGGAAATCAGGATCAACAAGTACAAATGGCAGACCTGTATCTAACATCAGCTGAAAATATTAAATCGTACAACCCAATATGAATATTACATCTTACGACACAACTACATGGTTAAATATGAGTAAGACCTACCTAGTTTGGGCCAAAGTTCAACTGACATGCATCTCTATTATGTTAGTTTTACCTCTGAAGGATTTCGAGAGCTTTCCTACTCCCGTAGCCCGGCCCGGGGCTAGGTTTGTCCGGTGCTTTGTTTGATCAACCAAGCTGTTGCTGTTGGCGATCCGCTGGTTCACGTATAACCTACTTGATCCGGCACTTGCAGCAGGTACTTTTGAAGACTTTTACATTTATTTCGGCAGTGTTTCTGATACCTTCTCGTTGTGTGTTGAATGGTCTGAACTCATGAATGTTGATACATTGTCCTCTTATGTGCTCATGGCGCGCCTATTTTTCATTAGGCTTATTTTACATCCTCTCCTATCTTTCGCTGCAATATGTTATGGCAGTGTACAGATTCGGGACCAGGCCCTTCAGGTGCCTTCCACATATATATTATCATGTCTCTTTCTGCTCCAGTGAGTACATATTTAGAATTTTGAGGCGCTCCCAGTAAGTTAAATGCTTCATTGGCTCTAACTGGGCTGTAAACAATCTTTGTATCTATTATGATTCTGACGATATCTCCTGCCTTGACCGGAGACATTAACAATGAACAGAGAGCACAAGTTATCTGAAAAGTGTCACCATTGGCGTTATTTCATTTGTTTTGAAAAATTCTCATTATCCAGCCCCTCATTTTCCTAGCTGTCGTGACATTTGCCTTTTTGTGTTCTTTAAAAAGATAGGTCAGCCGACATTATTACACCTAGATCCCTTGCATGTTCCTTTCGGTATATTTAGTGGTCTGCTTTCATTTTGTATACAGCGCCCCTTTTTGAGTTCATTCTTTCTATATCTAAGCAACTGGAACTTGTCACCAGTGAATGTCATTTTATTTTACTGGGATAAAAAAAAAAAGGGATAAACAAAAGATTGGCCAGATCTGGACATCAATAAGGCAATAACCTACGATGTCACATACACATTATTATACATATTCAGTCTACACATTACTTCTACAAGTTATCGATTATATTTATATTCAATTGACAAGTGACAGGAAACCTATCTTTTTTTAATCCTTGTGGGCTTCCAACAACAATAATTTAACGTAATTACTTCTTAACTCACTCAGTTTATTATTGCTATGTTCCTCTCTCTAGGAACTTTAGCAAGGTATTGGCTCGATAAAGCTCATTTATAAAGAATGACTGACATCATTTAAGGCAGGACATCCTGCATGCACTTAAAAAGTAGGCAACGGTATTGTGAAATATCACTAATGATCAATGAAAATCAACAGAAAATCATGTAACGGTAAAATACACCATGTAGGCACTGACATTTTTAAAATGCTCGTAATGAGTCACTGAGCGGTCTATCGCCAGCGTCAGCTTATTTTTTCCCATGATAAAAAATATGTCGTCCTCAGAGGGAAGTGGAATACGAGATTATGTTAAGTCAGGATTCGGCATTAATAGATCCCACCTCCAAGAAGTTGCTGTAAAGGCAGTCTGTGTGAGTTGGAGAGCTAGTGGACTTCTGTGTCCGGGTGTGGAGAGCAAAGTCTCCCCTGAGTATGTCTAGCTGGCATCCTGCATTCATTGGCGAGTGACGGGAACTGATTTGCTTGTTTTCCTACCTTTAGATCCTGTTTTTGCTACTTTGTAACCTAGTGCCTCTATGCTTGGTATTAATCTTTTTATTTCAAGTGTTCGAGTCTAAGTGCTTCAAATGTGGTTAGGTACGTACATAATTCTGAGTTCCTTCCTAAGAAAGACAACTGTAGATTCATTCAGCATCAAAAAGTTATTAGTTGCAAATTATTTTAAGGTTGTCCAAAATGCTCTGCATAACCAGAGGCTTTCTGTAAAGTATATCAATAATGTCATTTTCTGAATCCAGTGTAAACCATACTTAATGCTAATAAAGTATCATTTATAATTTATCAACTCTTGAATAATTTACAACTCCTGTATATTTTACACGTTTTATAAATGGTGCTGGTCTATACTCGTCATAGTTTAATATTTTTCAGTGTCTGGGAAGCGCTACATGAAGTTCAAAAATTACTGTGGTACCAGGTTTGTGTGTTGTTACAGTGGACTAAATTGGTGTGGTAATAGTGATACAGGGAAAGAATATATTATTGCTAGTAATGTAAATTACCATCGTCATAAAGAATTCGTTCTAACACAGAAATTTGGATGAGTAAATGTTATTCAAATTAACATATCATTAATATCCTCCCTTTCTCCACCTTATTATATTATTTTAGCTCAACCATGGAAAGTTAAGTTTGGAGAAAGTATAAATACATAAATTCCGGAACTAATAGCTGCAGAAATGCTAATATTTACAAACTTTCTTAGTAAATCGATAAGTCAATATCTGCAGTGTTTACAGAACATTATCTTGGCAAAGCGGCTGCACCGTGATCATCATTAATGTACAATGATAGATTACTAGGATAGAGTTCTAAAACATTTTAAGACTAATATTAACAAAGATACACACTTGGGATAAATTCAACAGTGATTCTGGTGTAAGAGTGAGAACGTCAGGCATTGATCCCTCGACGAGTACGGGCAACTCTTACACTTGCTTCTCCTATTAGGAATTAGTCGGCTATTTTGAATCGCATCCTAGGAATGAGGACCAAAGCACCCTAATAAAAATAAACCAACCTACTTGCCTTTCTTGAGTTATTCTTAATTATAATCGACTTACTCCTCCACGACTCGTATATTACTTCCTTAATCTACCGTTGAAAAAAAGTATTCATCTATATCTAGACTTCGCTCTCCCATGAAGCTATTTTCACAATATATGTTCTGAAATGCCATGTGTAAAATGACCCTTGCAATAACTCCACCTACAACTACAGCTGTTTTCATAATTCTTTAAATTAATAATAATATGGTATTTTTTGTGGAAATAAATCTTGTCAAACTTTGGGGCTTTCTGTCAAGCTGCAAGCTTGACAGATCACTGGACAGAAAACTATTCACTCTTGAGAAACACTAATGTTTCTAATCAAATTTAATTTGGGCTATGTAACAAGCGAGTAATGGCATAAAAAATTAGCGAGTAAGCTTCTTTCACACGCTTTAAATCTCCTGAAAAGGTCCTTGGTGTGAGGCCGAAATACAGCATTGTTACTATGGGGATCAGTTTGTGTCAAATTTACAAATGTTTTACAGATTCTTGTTTTAAATGTCTCCACTTTTCTCATTAAGCACGTGATTATTATGAACGTACAGTGATGGTAAATTAACATTTATCCTAGGCTAACCCAACAAAGCCAAATTTTATATATTTCTACATCAGTACCTTTTGTCTTAGCTATATCTAATTTAGATACACAAGTATACCATCTTTAATAAATACTACTACAGAAAATACAAAAAGCTTAGGTCCTCTAATAAAAGCATCCATACTGTTAGTGTCTTCTTTCCCATTTGATATGTTATACCTTAAACTTCGAAGACATAGCTACTTGTACATGGTATACCGAAAGTAAAATGTAACTTGTGATTTTCTTGCTACATACTGACAACTCCGAGTGCAATGTTAAACTTTCCCCCCTTTCTGCAGCTTCATCTAGCAGATACTTCTTAGTTTTACTCTTATATGATACATTACTAGTCTTATATTAATAGATTTGTCGATATTACCTAGCTTAACATGATTAAGTAACCCAATCTGTTTTTATTGCGGCACAGAAGGCATTTAATGCTTAATATGGGCCTCCGCCTTCCCCGCTGCACAAAGGAAATAGCACTGCCTAATATAACTTGAACGCATTCACCCAGAAAGCAGTAAAATACCTGGACGCATCCGGAGCCGTCCCCAGCCAATATAAAACCAGCACCAGCACGCCAGCGGTTGTTAATCATTTAACTAAAATATGATTAAATGGCATTCATTTAGTTTACTCACAACATGATATTTATACATTCCATATGGTGATCACAAGATTAACTTGCCAACTTAGATTTAGTTTCTTAAATAACATAATTAAATACACCTCACTTACATATATCTTTTACCCAGTATTTGAATACTTCCAGTGAGAGAGAACTTAATAAATACTTCCAGCAGGAGGGAGTTTCAAACACATCTGCAAAGGTCCATTCTGCCCTTTGCAGGGTGGACATTTGAAGACGTCCTTTTTTCCTTTGCCAACACAATCTTGTCCACACAGCACCTCATTCCCATCTTGGCCAAACCACTGCCATGACCAATGGATGTGTGTATCTGGGCGGTGAGCAAAAGACTTGTCCACTCTCGTTCTGTGTCTGCCGTGCCTGTTATGTCTGTCTTCCCGAGCTTAACTCGTCATGAACCGTTAGGATCTAAACACACTGATATTGCCACACAATGCCAATACATTCTGTGGTAGCTAGGTGTATCCTTTTTCTGTTTCTTTTAGTTTAGACGTCTAGTTCTAATCACACAGTGCCACAACAATTCTTTTGCTGCTGCGGCTCTCTCTTTTTTTTTTTTTAATCTCTAGCCCTTCCTCTATTCACGTTTCTTCTATTCCTACTTCCCACTCACCCTTTGTGGGTTTAGTCTATTATTTCGCCGGTCAACAGTTCGAACCCGGGACCTAGATCTAGTGGAGGTCAACTCTTCTGTGTTTCGTGTACAAAATGAGCTTAATTCACGCTAATTATTTACATACAGATTAACGATTTCTGTTTGCGACTCTTAATTACATCGAATTTTAATATATGGATGGGCATAATCTTAATTTGTTAAGACAACATCCTTGTCATAAATAAAATACAAAATCTAATCTGCATTACACAGCTATATTTTTATGTAGAAACTCGTACAAAATTTCTAAGCATATACATAAAACTGTCACCGGAAATAAACCAACAATTCCAACTCCGTGGTGTACCATAAGAACCAGTATGTGACGTTTTTTTTTCACAATTTACATAAGGCATATATATAAGGGAATTTAGTGACATTAGCGAGCTTACGATTACACTATAATAGGCAGTCAGATAATGATAGTAATTTCACTAGAAAGCTACAGGATGACCTGGATAGGTTGTTGCAGTCGGAGAAGCGGTAGATATATAGGTCAATGCAAAACAAATGCAAGGTTCTGATCCTAAGAAAATAACATAAGCTAAATATAGATCTTAATCAAACTGAATGCGAAAAAGATTTGGGAGTTCAAGTAAGCAGAAATTTTAAGCCAAGACAACACTGCATAAGTGTTGTCAAAAAAACTAATAGCAGGCTTGTCTTCGTATCAAGCAGTATAAAAAAAATGAAAATCCTGAGGTTATACTTCAACTTTACATATCTTCGGTAAAGTCTGGTTCAACTTTACATATCCTCGGTAAAGTCTGGTTCAACTTTACATAACTTTGGTAAAGCCTGGTCGATTATTACGTTGCTCAGTTTTGGTCCATATCTCAGAATACACACACAAGCTGAAGAATTTACAGAGAAGGATGACGAAGTTGATCGCATTTATCATTACTGAAGTGTAATAAACTGTACACATGGAAAACCGGAATAAATGAAGGGGATATAAATAACGTCCTGAAAGTATCTAACCCAAGTTAGGTCTTGTATCAATGTATTCAAGTAGTTGGAAATATTTAAATTCAGAAAGGATATAGGGAAGTACTATTTTGTCAATAGAGATGTAGAGGAGTGAGAAACTTCAAGGTAGCAAAGAGAACTTTGAGTAGCTTTAAAAATAGGTTAGATGGGTGTACGAGTGCGGCTGGTTGCGAGTTAGACGTGTTTAGCATAGGCCAATAAGCCTACTGCATTTTATATCACCATTATTTTATAATTTGTAAATTTATAAAAAATTCCAAGCCATGATTTAATATCGAAGCTTATTTACGCTCAGGTATTCTATAGTGACTGTAGCGTTAAGGGCACTGTAAATTTACCAACGAAGCTATTTTTGAGGTCATAGAAACATGCCATTGATAAGCTACTGACAGAATAATTGAATAATGTTTATAAAGTTGTTCCATTCTCTCAACAGTCCGATGGAAAAATAAACAAATGCAGTATCATTTGATCCTTTAATGACTATGTTTCGCCCACACAATGGTTTTATCAAGTCACAAACCGATCTACCTGTGTAAAAAGTACACGAGTATATATAGGGTGGAGAGACTTGCTTTGTTAAAATATCGACTTACGAGTTGGAACGTAGTTTTGGTTGTACAGTATATGAAGGTCATTTACAAGTTAGTTAGTTTAATATGTTTATTATGCACCCCATACCCATCCTGTGGGCGGTAGTCAAAAGATTACAGAGGTACATAATTGGTCCAGGGACTGGACTCTTGAGGAGAGGAATGCTGTCGAATCACGTTTAACCCCGGGTACTTTACAAAACAATATTTACTTGCAACTTCACGGTAAAAAGGTAAAACAAAAAAAAAAAAAAAGGCATTGTGTCACGCGAAAGGTCGATGAAAGTAGGCTTACACTGCATGTATACAGACATGCATGCTATGTGGGGGAACTATTATTTAGGGGACATTTCGCTCACCAGGAGTTTTATTGGACTGAAGCTCATGGGGACCAAGATATTGTGGGTGTGTGTGTTTTTATACATTTCTCGGTACTAGTTACCTTGTGCGACTTACAAATACATTGCATCATAATTGAAATGAAAAATTAGACCATGTTAAGATACTAAACAAGGCAGAGTTCGTAAACTGGATAAAATCCGAACGATGATTAGTCAAAATTTGCGCCCCAGGGATGTGCTCAGACACCTTTATTATTAAAAATACACCTAAATTATACTTACATTTAAAAAAATATTTTTTAAACACCAAGGTAAGATGACCTGACAAAGAAGAAAACATTTACTCGACTCATTCAGTTTTACCAGACGGGCGCCGACAACAGCGATCCTCCAAACCGATACAGCCCCACCCTTCTTTCAGAGTGCAGGCACTGTACTTCCCACCTCCAGTCCAGCTAACCAGTTTCCCTGATTCCTTTCATAAATGTTACCTTGCTCACACTCCAAAAGCACGTAGGACGTTTGCGAACCAATGTGACCTGACGTGCGCCTCTTACTCTCCACTCCACCTCAACTCGTTATTGTATATACACTCTCTTTCGAGTTTATTTACTTGTGACTTGTATAAGACCACTTCATATAACTGAATTTGTCTCTATCACTGATGCTGGAAGAATGACATGCCATCCTGTATAGTTTACGTGATGTTAAGTTCTGTTTTAGTGTGACGGAGGCAACCCGTTCTCCAAAAGCAAAGTAATTTTCGTACTTAGTAAGGTGCGTCAATTTCTGCATTATAAGATTAAAATAAAAAAGTCATATTAGGATGATTTACATGACTGTAATGAATAATATTACATCTAGTTAACTATCGGCAAGCGTATTACATAAACGGTAGGGTAATGTCTAACAACAGAGACATAGCCATAGCTTAAGTACTTGAAAATACACGCTCGTTACTGGCGGTGGAGGACGGGTTGACGGAGAACAACAGCTGGAGAGTCAGAAATTCCACGGTTGCGCAGGTGGATGTTAATCGCCCTGTAGCTGTTCTTGTTTCGTGAACTGCGTGACTCACACGTATGAGAAGTGAGTCTACTGTGTAATAGTTTTAAACAGGAGAGATGTAGCTTGATAACTTAATGACAGACCTAGTTTTGTCGCCCAACTGGTGTCAGCTCGCTATTACACATCAAGGCCATCTCTGGGGTTCGGCACACATGAGTTGCTATTCAGCTTTGGGAGTCAATGTTATACAAGAATAAAAAAAAAAATATACAAGTCTACTGATCCATGTTAGGCAGGTCCTGCTCACCCTCGAACTTTCTCACTCACGTACTTGTCTAACCTACTTTTAACATTACCCAAAGTGCTTGTCTCATTCATGCTTTCAGTTTGTTCTACATTTCAACTGCCAAACCAATACTTTCCTATATCTGTTCATTTTAATGATATTCTCCTCCTCCTCCTTTGTCAGTGTGGCGTCAGTGTTCTTAATCTCTCTACATAGGAATAGTTCTTGATAACGAGAAGCACTAACGTATTTATATACATTCTGTAATACTGAGACCAGAAATGTGCCACATATTCTAAATGAAACTATGTAAAGAGTTGTATAACACTGGCAATCTTTTCTTTCTTCTTTCTTTCAACACACCGGCCGTATCCCACCGAGGCGGGGTGGCCCAAAAGGAAAAACGGAAGTTTCTCCTTTTACATTTAGTAATATATACAGGAGAAGAGGTTACTAGCCCCTTGCTCCCGGCATTTTAGTCGCCTCTTACAACACGCATGGCTTACGGAGGAAGAATTCACACCAGCAATCCTACCATCATGTAAAACAATTACAGGCTTTCGTTTTACACTCACTTTGCAGGACGGTAGTACCTCCCTGGGCGGTTGCTGTCTACCAACCTACTACCTATAGGCAATCTTTTCATTTTTGTAAATTCATTGCTGCTTTTGCTTTAGATTTCTGCTAAACAAGACCTTTAGTACCCGGGTTTAAACTGATAAATCGAGTTTAGTCAAAATTGGAGGATGTGCTAACACCTTATTATTAAAAATACATAATTATACTTGCATTTAAAAATTTTTAAACCTCAGTAGATGACTCTGACAAGAAACATTTATCATTCATTCAGTTTACCAGACCGCGCCCCAACACAAGCGATCCTTCCAAACCGATGGCAGCTCCACCCTTCTCCCAGAGTCAGGCACACTTACCTCATCCAGTTAAAGTTTCAGATTCCTTCAAATGTTACCTTGCTCCTCAAAGCACGGACGTTTGCAACAATTGACCTGCGTGCGCCTCTACTCTCACTCCAATCAACTTATTGTAACATTGCTCAGTTTATCATTTACTTGTATAAGCCACTTATATTGAATTTGTCTCTTTTTACTGATGCTGGAAGAATGACATCCATCCTGTAACATTTATTGGATGACTTCTGTTTTAGTGACGGAGGCAACCGTTCTCCAAAACACAGTAATTTTGTACTTAGCAGGTGCTTCAATTTCGCATTAGTTAAATAAAGTCATATTAGGATGATTTACCTGACTGTAATAACATTATTACATCTATTGACTTGGCACTATTCATAAACGGTAGGTTTCTAACTAGACAGAGACATAGCCAAAACAGTTAAGTAGCGAAAATCACGCTCGTTACTGGCGGTGGAGGACGGGTTGACGGAGAACAACAGCTGGAGAGTCAGAAATTCCACGGTTGCGCAGGTGGATGTTAATCGCCCTGTAGCTGTTCTTGTTTCGTGAACTGCGTGACTCACACGTATGAGAAGTGAGTCTACTGTGTAATAGTTTTAAACAGGAGAGATGTAGCTTGATAACTTAATGACAGACCTAGTTTTGTCGCCCAACTGGTGTCAGCTCGCTATTACACATCAAGGCCATCTCTGGGGTTCGGCACACATGAGTTGCTATTCAGCTTTGGGAGTCAATGTTATACAAGAATAAAAAAAAAAATATATACAAGTCTACTGATCCATGTTAGGCAGGTCCTGCTCACCCTCGAACTTTCTCACTCACGTACTTGTCTAACCTACTTTTAACATTACCCAAAGTGCTTGTCTCATTCATGCTTTCAGTTTGTTCTACATTTCAACTGCCAAACCAATACTTTCCTATATCTGTTCATTTAATGATATTCTCCTCCTCCTCCTTTGTCAGTGTGGCGTCAGTGTTCTTAATCTCTCTACATAGGAATAGTTCTTGATAACGAGAAGCACTAACGTATTTATATACATTCTGTAATACTGAGACCAGAAATGTGCCACATATTCTAAATGAAACTATGTAAAGAGTTGTATAACACTGGCAATCTTTTCATTTTTGTAAATTCATTGCTGCTTTTGCTTTAGATTTCTGCTAAACAAGTTCTTTTTGTACCCAGTTTAATTACATTTGATATTCGGTTTATAGGAGCATCTAATACTTATTTTAACCAAAAATATGTAACTGCATCTTTCTCTCTCTCTCTCTCTCTCTCCACGGTATCTTATACCATTACCAACCCGCCTCCCAACACCAAGACATCTATCCACGATGGCAGGTCATTCTCCCAGGCAAGACAACTACATTAAAGCAGCATCAAGATAACTCTTCAATGAGGCTTCACAAATCTCCTGGCGAGCGTAATGTGACCTAATAAACTATTCAGAACATTGCACATGTATCCATTTACCAAAGCGATTGTTGATATTTTCTTAACTTTTTACTCTCAAGACACACAACACTTACAACATTTATTGGGAGACCTATCACCAGAGAAAAAACGTTTACCAGTAAACATCATATTATTGTATACATCTTCATTCCATTGTTTGTGGGTATTATTATACCTAGTACTAGCATTATAGCCAACATTGCTTGCACTACATTCAAGATCACTAGACAGACATCACCAAAACAGTTAGTGCAGGGGTATCCACTATTCACTGTAACGAATGTAACCAAATCTGCGTGTTATTCCAAATTGACATAGGTGAGATATCCAAGGACCTTCAGAAATGTTTCAAAGCAGGAATATGCCAACAGGATGGAGTCCTTAAACATTGCCTGCATAGTGCATCGATATTCCCACTACCATTTGATGTACGAGAATAATACACTATTAAGTACCAAGGAGTACAACATTTACAAAAGGTGTCTTCAATCAGCACCTATCAATATCTCCTTAAAAAAAAAATAACCAGAATAGTAGTTTGTACAATTTAGCAAACCGGTGGCCAGGGCACTGTGGTACGTTTGGGAACCCATGTAACCTGATGCGCACATTCCTAATATACCTTTGATAAGTTTCTAGTGTTTTATACTCCCTAATCCCGGCCTTGGGCCAGGCTCATCTGGTGCTTGCTTCGTCAACCAGGCTGTTGTTGTTAGCGGCCCTTTGGCCCATATATCCGTCACAAACTGGTTGATCTGATACTTAGTGGAGATACTTGTCCGGTTTCTTCTTGAAGATTTCCATGCTTGTCCCAGCAGTGTTTCTGATATCGTCTGGTAAGATGTTGAATAGTCAGGGGCAACTAATGTTGATACGCTCTCTTACTGTGCCCTCGGCGCTCCTGATGTTCACTGGGTTTATTTTAAACATCCCCACATCTCTTATTCCAGTATGTTGTTAGGGCAGTGCGCAAATTTGAAACGAGGCCCTAAAGTACTTTCCATGTATACATTATCATGTATCTCTCTTCTCTTCGCTCTAGAGAGAACATATTAGGACAGAGTTGTTCTCAGTAATTTAAATACTTTATTGGTTCTATGAGGCCCGTAAATGATCTCTGTATCTGTTCCAGCTCTGATATCTCTCCTGCCCTGAACGGGACCGTCAACACTGAATCTTGGAAACGAGAGAACAAGTGATTTGAATAGTGTCACCATTTGCACTACTTCCCTTATTTTGAAATCTCTCATTATCCACCTTGCCATTTTCCTGGTTGTCGTGGCATTAGCCTTGTTGTGTTCTTTGAAATAAAGGTCAGCCGATATAATTACTCCCAGATCTTTCGTGCTATTTGATGATCCTCTCGGGTGTTGTAGTGTCGCTTATGGGCAACATATCTAAGCAGGTGGAACGCCATGTTCTCCACTGCCCAATGGAAAACCCTGCTTATATCTTACTGCATTTTTTGTCATATACTGATATGACTCATGCTTATTTTGGTATCATCCGCAAATAATGATACACAACTATCACGGGTGTTTATATCTATATCTATAGCGCTATGAGGATACGAAACAGTAGAGGCGCCCTGAGTTACTACGTAAATTTTTTTTACCTCGCTAATATCAGGTATATCAATATAAAAATGGTATACAATACCGACACGTAAATAAGTAAGACACATTAGCAACCGTTAGGTATCTTTATTCCGAAATGTTTCGCCTACACAGTAGGATTCATAAGTCGAGTACATAAGTGGCAGATATTTGCCACCTTTGTATTCGACTGAAGAAGCCTACTGTACAGGCGAAAAGTTTTGGAATTAAAATACCTAACTGTTGCAAATGTGTCTTATTTATCAACTTACATGCTTTGCATACTCCATGCTCTCCTTCAGGTTTATTTGATTGTAGTTTATTAAAGTCCACCGCATGGGAGAAACGTCGTTAATCAAGCTTCCACTAACTGCATTAGTCTATCATTGTTGTACGCGATTACCCCTTCAGTTCCATGATTGTGGGAATTGAAACAAATACTCTGAGAGGTTTAAAAATGATTTGGACAAATATACAAGTGAGAATAGTTGCGACCTTGCATGGACTAGTAGCTGTACTGCAGAGATTTATTTTAAGATGATAATTTGGATAACATCCAACGCTGGTATGCCGAGAGTTATCAAACATAAAAACATTACTTCATGTATTTATCAGTTTTAGCCTTCTCGTCGTCCATGCTATTAATGTTTGCTTGCGCAGTTCCATGTGTGCTTACGACTTAATATTATTATTATTATAATCAAGGGGGAAGCGCTAAACCCGGAGGATTATACAGCGCCTGGGGGGGGGGGATATGTGGAAGGCATTCAGGCTTAATTCGGGGAACTGGAGCACAGATCCAATTCCCTAAATCAAGAGCCCCTCACCAACATCAAGGAACCTTCCTTGAGGGGTTACGACTTAATAAAAGAATTCCATTTGGCTTATACATTGAAAATTAATATTAAAGCCCAGCTGTACGCTGAGTGGCGCATCCGCCTACGCAGCTAGATTCTTCTTAATTTTTTTTTAACTTACACAGGATCTTAAGAAGTACATGTTATTGAATAATCTGTCTTTACAAGATTTTCAAGTTTTTGGTAAGTTTTTGCTCTTCCAAATACTCGAAGGCTCATTTTGGGCCAACACCCCTGACGGTCAGACAGGAAAGACTGGATGAAACTTACATGTCAGAGACATAAATGAGCTTATTTTGAATACCTTGCTGAAGTCAACGTGGAGGAAAAAAACAGCAGGCAGGGGGTGAAAGAAACCAGGTTTCTAAAGAAGAAATTTTGCAGGGATGAGAGAATTCCTGAGTGCAGTATAATAATAAAAAGAAACGGAAGGAAAGCAAACTAATGAGATGGAGTACATAGCCGGAAAGTGCCGAGAGGCAGAGAACTTAATTACAGTAAAAAGAACCTGTGGTGCAACCAAAGGCGCAGAGGGAAAAAACAAAAGAACAAGAGCATGGGAAATCTGTAGAAAGCAAATGAAAAACAAGAATGGAGAATAAGAGCTAGAGACGAATATGAAAGGGTAAAAGAAAAGCTGAGAATAACACAGTAGAAAAATCAAGTCTGAACTGAAATTGCTTCACAGCCACATCAGAAGAAAGTCGACAAAAAAAGACCAAGTAATAAAGCTGAAGTAAGAGTATTTGACGAAACAATTTAAATACAAGTTTTCAGTGGAAATATTGGCAACACCAGAGACTCAGAGTCAAAGAGACAGAGTACATCAACGGGTACTGAACACCATACCCACAACATGGGAAAGGATGAATAAATGTTTCAGTAAGCCTCGAAAAGTGTTGTCATAGATTCTGTGAGTAGCAGCAGAAGCAATGACTGTAGTTCCAATATTTAAGATGGGAAACAGACCGGAAGCATTAAACTACAAACTAATATCACTGACATACATACTATGTAAGGTAATGGAGAAGATAATCAAAAAGAGTGGTGAAGCAAGTGGAGAGTAGTGGTTCCATAAAAAAAATAACCAGCGCGATGTTAAATCTTGTCTCATAAACCTGTTGAGTTTTATAACAAAGTAAAAGAAGTGAGGCAGCAGAGAGAAGTATGGGAGGGGCTGCAATCAGTTATTCCTCAGCAGGAATAACACGGAAAATGTAACACGCAGAGTTCCGCAAGGATAGTTATTAGAATCGGTGCTGTTTCTGGTTTATGTAAATGACAGTCCACAAGAGATTGAGTCGGATGTATCCCTGTCTGCAGATGATGCAAAATTAGGGAGAAAAACCGACGAAGACAATGAATGGTTACAAATGGATCTGGACTAACTGCAGTACTGGTCAGACAGGTGACTACTGGATTTCAACTCCAGTATATGCAAGTTTGTGAAAATTGGGGAAGGGTAAGAAGACAGGACCCGGAGTATAGACTCGAGAAGACGAGGCTGCAAACCAACTTAAGGAAAATGACCTAGGGGTAAGTATAGTGCCGAACATATCGTCAGAGGCTCGCATCAGCTGACTTGCCTCTGCAGCAATTGCTCGTTTAGCAAATCTGAGAGTAGCTTTCACTAATTTCAGAAACTACCCTACATTTGACATACGTTAGACCCCTCTTGAAGTATGCTGCATTAGCATGAAACCCTCACCTGGTAAAACGTCATAAAACAAGGAAGTGCAGCGGATGCAACGAGACTAGTCTAAGAGCTAAGAGGAATGAGCTATAACATTAGAGGATAGACGAACCAGGGAAGACATGACAATGACATACGAAACACTTAAGAGGACTTGATAGCGTGGACAGGGATAGACCGAGTGAGGAAAAAAACGGGTACAAGAGGGCACCGACGGAAGTTAAAGATGCAGGCATGTCATATGGATAACGGAGTATTTTTTTTCAGCCACATGGTGATCAGAACGTGAAATAACCTGGGCGACTATTATGAAGATAGGCTTCATTCAGTGTTTTAAGAAAAAGGCCTGACAAGGCCAACATGACGAGAGTAAATCTGGCAAGCAGTATGCTAAGAGACGGTTTCTGTAACCACATACGGGTGAGAGCAACCCCCTCTTCTCTACACACAATGTTAGTAAATAAACCTTCCTCGGAAGTTCAAAATTATTAGCATACAAGTTTTAAAAAGTGAAGAGTAATTTAGTGAAAGATGACTAGCTTTCACCCAGAGCCACCAGCCAAGACAACAAGGTCGTCTGTAACCCACTCCTGCCAGCGTCCTCATACACTTGTACCTCTTTAATAGTGTTGTGTTGTGATGCATCTGTACCTCTCTAACATTGTTGTGATACACTTGTAACACTAACAGTATGTGTTGTGATGCACTTGTACCTCATCAACAAGGTTAGGTTAGGTAAGGTTCATCAGGAAACAGGACAAGTATTTCCTGATGCGTGTCTCAGTCAGATGACCCGCCGTTGGAGCTTTCGGTCATCTGACCGAGGCCTTCTGCTGGCTTACCGGTCCACCCCTTTAAAAATTATGGTTATGACCATAATCATATACTGTGCACCCTCAACAACATATAACCAGTATTGTGCTGTGAGGCACCTGCATCTCTCAAATGCCTAACTTGCATTGGACAAACATAGAGCCAGCGTTCAGACGCATTTGTATCGCTCAAACAGATTGCATTCTGATACAGTTCCATCGCTCAAACAAACTAGCATTCTGATACAACTGTATCGCTCAGACACACAACCAGCGTCCTGATACACTTTTATTTATCAAACGTACAACCACCAGTCTGATATAAGTGTATTGCTCAAATACACAACCGGTTACGAAACTATACTAAACTTGGCACACACTACCCACAAACAAAAATGATACATATTCCTAGAGGTCAGACAAGCCACACACACAACTCCTTTTGCTGTTGTTTCCCACAGAGAAATTTATTGACTGTCACTCGTGGCTTTCAGTAATTGGATATTACTGGGGATGAGGGGAGAGATTCAGATGAAGAGTTAGCGTCATTAGCTGTGATAGGAAGGGCGTAATTATTCACACTTAATTGTGTAAATAAAGAATGCCAGGGAGGTAGAGAAGCCGTATCAAGGCTAGGAGGTAGAGCAGCCGTATCAAGACTAGCCAGGGAGGTAGAGAGGCCGTCTCAAGGCTAGCCAGGGAGGTAGAGAGGCCGTCTCAAGGCTAGCCAGCGAGGTAGAGAGGCCGTCTCAAGGCTAGCCAGCGAGGTAGAGAGGCCGTCTCATGGCTAGCCAGGGAGGTAGAGAGGCCGTCTCATGGCTAGCCAGGGAGGTAGAGAGGCCGTCTCATGGCTAGCCAGGGAGGTAGAGAGGCCGTCTCATGGCTAGCCAGGGAGGTAGAGAGGCCGTCTCATGGCTAGCCAGGGAGGTAGAGAGGCCGTCTCATGGCTAGCCAGGGAGGTAGAGAGGCCGTCTCAAGGCTAACCAGGGAGGTAGAGAGGCCGTCTCAAGGCTAGCCAGGGAGGTAGAGAGGCCGTCTCAAGGCTAGCCAGGGAGGTAGAGAGGCCGTCTCAAGGCTAGCCAGCGAGGTAGAGAGGCCGTCTCATGGCTAGCCAGCGAGGTAGAGAGGCCGTCTCATGGCTAGCCAGGGAGGTAGAGAGGCCGTCTCATGGCTAGCCAGGGAGGTAGAGAGGCCGTCTCAAGGCTAACCAGGGAGGTAGAGAGGCCGTCTCAAAGCTAGCCAGGGAGGTAGAGAGCGTCTCAAGGCTAGCCAGGACGTAGAGAGGGGGTCTCAAGGATAGCCAGGGAGGTACAGAGGGCGTTTCAAGACTAGCCAGGGAGGTACAGAGGGAGTCTTAAGGCTAGCCAGGGAGGTAGAGAGAGTTGGTCTCAAGGCTAGCCATGGAGGTAGAGAAGCCGTCTCAAGGCTAGCCAGGGAGGTAGAGTGGGCGTCTCATGGCTAGCCAGGGAGGTAGAGAGGGCGTCTCAAGGCTAGCCAGGGAGGTATAGAGGGCGCTTCAAGGTTAGCCAGGGAGGTAGAGAATGCGTCTCAAGGCTGGAATACTGCTGTACATTAACACCTCCATTCAAAGCAGGTGAAATCGCAGATACAGAGTGTACAGAGATCCTTGACTGCACGCATAAGTTCTGTCAAGCACCTTAACTACTGGGAACGCTTGGAAGCACTTGACTTGTACTCGTTGGAACGCAGGAGGGAGAGATATATCATAATCTACACTTGGAAAATCCTGGAAGGAATGGTCCCAAATCTGCACACAGAAATCACTCTCTACGAAAGTATAAGACTGAGCAGGCGATGCAAAATGCCCCCAATAAAAAGTAGGGGCGCCATTGGTTCACTAAGGGAAAACACCATAAGTGTCCGGGGCCCAAGACTGTTCAACAGCCTCCCATCAAGCATTAGGGGAATTGCCAATAAACCCCTGACTGCCTTCAAGAGAGAGCTGGACAGATACCTAAAGTCAGTGCCGGATCAGCCGGGCTGTGGCTCGTACGTTGGACTGCGTGCGGCCAGCAGTAACAGCCTAGTTGATCAGGCCTGGTCATGGGGAGGCCTGGTCATGGACCGAGCCGCGGGGGGCGTTGATCCCCGGAATAACCTCCAGGTAGCCAGGGAGGTAGAGAGGCCGTCTCAAGGGTAGCCAGGGAGGTAGAGAGGGCGTGTTAAGGTTAGCCAGGGAGGTAGAGAGGCCGTCTCAAGGGTAGCCAGGGAGGTAGAGAGGGCGTGTTAAGGTTAGCCAGGGAGGTAGAGAGGGCGCCTCAAGTTCAGCCAGGGAGATAGAGGGGAGCGTTTCATGGTTATCCAGGGATGTGGAGGGGACGTCTCTTTGTTAGCCAGCGGAGTTGAGGGGACGTCTCCGTCCCCTCAACTCCGCTGGCTAACAAAGATATGCGTGAAGACGAAGCCAAGTTATAAGAAAAAGCTTTACACAGACCAACGTCAGGGGCCTAGACTTGGAAAGAATAACTGTGGCACTTATAATCTGGACAATATACAACTTAGTAGAACAAAGCACATGATGCAGATAATTGTGTGATGGAAACACTGTTTGTTTTCACTTGCAGAAGTTTACACAACATAAGTGCCAACATAAGTGCTGGTGAGGCTTCAGATTGATTACATGGCGCAGTTCTGTTCTCCATTTCACAAAACGGGTAAAAATGCAATGGAAAACACAAAGAAGGATGACAAAGTTAAACCACTTTAATCTTTCTCAAAAAGATAAATAGTTAATTTTAAAACTCTCTTAATGGACGTAGAATGAAACGTGGTTTGGTGAAGTTGACAAATGGATGAGCGCCATCAATACATGGGATACGAGTAGCAGTGAAATTATAATTAAGGGAGAAGCGCTAAACCCGTAGGATTATACAGCGCCTGTTGGGGGGGATGTGGAAGGTATTCATGCTTAATTCAGGGGACTGGAGCACTGATCCAATTCCTTAGAGCAAGAGCCCCTCACAGCGTCAAGGAACCTTCCTTGACGGGAGTACTAGTGAGAGTCGGGTGAAAATATGGATTGAGGTCGCGATGATCTACGTTCAGGTAGAACTTAGTAGGGTTCTCTGGTTATCACAGAGCAGTTTTTAGCCTGTTAACTCTAGGCACTTAAAAACTCAGAATTTCGACAATGCACTTAGCTCCTCCACCCCCCTCGTCCTTCTACACAAAATAATCAGAGAAAAGGAAATGCATGAATTATAAGGTTTATATAAATCATAGGTAGTAGGTTGGTAGACAGCAACCACCCAGGGAAGTACTATCGTCCTGCCAGATGACTGTGAAACAGAAACCTGTAACTGTTTTGCATGATGGTAGGATTGCTGGTGTCTTTTTCTGTCTCATAAACATGCTAGATAACAGGGATATCTTGCTACTCCTACTTACAGTTTGGTCACATTTCACAGACACGCACATGCATATATATATATATACATACATCTAGGTTTTTTCTCCTTTTTCTAAATAGCTCTTGTTCTTCTTTATTTCTTCTATTGTCCATGGGGAAGTGGAAAAGAATCTTTCCTCTGTAAGCCATGCGTGTCGTATGAGGCGACTAAAATGCCGGGAGCGATGGGCTAGTAACCCCTCCTCTTGTAGACATTTACTAAAAAAGAGAAGAAGAAAAACTTTATAAAACTGGGATGCTTGAATGTGCATGGATGTAGTGTGGATGACAAGAAACAGATGACTGCTGATGTTATGAATGAAAAGAAGTTGGATGTCCTGGCCCTAAGCAAAACAAAGCTGAAGGGGGTAGGGGAGTTTCGGTGGGGGGAAATAAATGGGATTAAATCTGGAGTATCTGAGAGAGTTAGAGCTAAGGAAGGGGTAGCAGTAATGTTGAAGGATCAACCATACCCCCGGCCGGGATTGAACCCGCGGTCATAGAGTCTCAAAACTCCAGCCCGTCGCGATGCAAGGTTTATTTGCAATCGTGTCATTACGATTTCTTAAGTCATGTTGAAGGATCAGTTATGGAAGGAGAAGAGAGAATATGAATGTGTAAATTCAAGAATTATGTGGATTAAATTAAAGGTTGGATGCGAAAAGTGGGTCATAATAAGCGTGTATGCACCTGGAGAAGAGAGGAATGTAGAGGAGAGAGAGAGATTTTGGGAGATGTTAAGTGAATGTATAGGAACCTTGGAACCAAGTGAGAGAGTAATTGCGGTAGGGGACCTGAATGCTAAAGTAGGAGAAACTTTTAGAGAGGGTGTGGTAGGTAAGTTTGGGGTGCCAGGTGTAAATGATAATGGGAGCCCTTTGATTGAACTTTGTATAGGAGGTTTTGTGTGCGAGGGGCTTGGACTTCCAGCAGGCATGCGTGAGCGTGTTTGATAGGAGTGAATGGAGACAAATGGTTTTTAATACTTGACGTGCTGTTGGAGTGTGAGCAAAGTAACATTTATGAAGGGATTCAGGGAAACCGGCAGGCCGGACTTGAGTCCTGGAGATGGGAAGTACAGTGCCTGCACTCTGAAGGAGGGGTGTTAATGTTGCAGTTTAAAAACTGTAGTGTAAAGCACCCTTCTGGCAAGACAGTGATGGAGTGAATGATGGTGAAAGTTTTTCTTTTTCGGGCCACCCTGCCTTGGTGGGAATCGGTCGGTGTGATAATAAAAAAAAAATAATAATATTTTAAGAAAAAGAGGATAAATAAGTATACAAGATATGATGTAGGGCGAAATGACAGTAGTTTGTTGGATTATGTATTGGTAGATAAAAGACTGTTGAGTAGACTTCAGGATGTACATGTTTATAGAGGGGCCACAGATATGTCAGATCACTTTTTAGTTGTAGCTACACTGAGAGTAAAAGTTAGATGGGATACAAGGAGAATAGAAGCATCAGGGAAGAGAGAGGTGAAGGTTTATAAACTAAAAGAGGAGGCAGTTAGGGTAAGATATAAACAGCTATTGGAGGATAGATGGGCTAATGAGAGCATAGGCAATGGGGTCGAAGAGGTATGGGGTAGGTTTAAAAATGTAGTGTTAGTGTGTTCAGCAGAAGTTTGTGGTTACAGGAAAGTGGGTGCGGGAGGGAAGAGGAGCGATTGGTGGAATGATGATGTAAAGAGAGTAGTAAGGGAGAAAAAGTTAGCATATGAGAAGTTTTTACAAAGTAGAAGTGATGCAAGGAGAAAAAGAGAGAGGTTAAGAGAGTGGTGAAGCAATGTAAAAAGAGCAAATGAGAGAGTGGGCGAGATGTTATCAACAAATTTTGTTGAAAATAAGAAAAAGTTTTGGAGTGAGATTAACAAGTTAAGGAAGCCTAGAGAACAAATGGATTTGTCAGTTAAAAATAGGAGAGGAGAGTTATTAAATGGAGAGTTAGAGGTATTGGGAAGATGGAGGGAATATTTTGAGGAATTGTTAAATGCTGATGAAGATAGGGAAGCTGTGATTTCGTGTATAGGGCAAGGAGGAATAACATCTTGTAGGAGTGAGGAAGAGCCAGTTGTGAGTGTGGGGGAAGTTCGTGAGGCAGTAGGTAAAATTAAAGGGGGGTAAGGCAGCCGGGATTGATGGGATAAAGACAGAAATGTTAAAAGCAGGTGGGGATTGTGAGGGAAAAGTTCAACAGATAGGAGTATCGAGCAAGTACATGGTAACAATAGTTTGATTGCCAGCTACTTGTTAAGGTAGGGGAAGTCTAGCTCCCACTATCCCCCCCTTTTCCCCCCACCTCGAAAGTGTTAGTTTGATTGCCTGCTGCTTGTTAAGGTAGGGTAAGTCTAGCTCCCGCTTTCCCCCCCCCCCAGATAGGTGACATATGAGGCTCCGGTCAAACAGTAATCACTGGACTCACAACTCCCAGCACTACTGTATGTACACGCCTGCTAATATTCTAGTGGACTTATTGGTTGAAAGCTTCACCTTTGACCAATAATAAACTTAGTCCTTTCAGCCTTGATATCTCTTAAAGGTTTTAATAATCACCACATCTTTTAGGTATTGTACTTATCATGGAGAGTGATTTCTTAAGCAGTGGGTAACCTGTCTCTCTTTACAGCTTGGAATGACAGATTGGGTCACCTGCCAACCAACGAGAAGAATTGATGGAGACGGACTAAAGTCCTGAGATGTCCCATGTATCTACTTACCTGTGTACATGTATGCCATCGCAGGACATAACCCCTCATCATTGCAGCGGTAAAGAACCTGCTTTCCTGTCATCTGGACTGATTATTCACGGCTATACTCTGTGAAGAACGAGCCGTTGGGTTGTCACCAACACCTGCGACCCCCCCCCCCTCACATCATCAGCAACGGCTACGATTTCTACAAGACGGTGTCAACCTCCACCAGACACCCCATTATCAATACATATATATATATATATATATATATATATATATATATATATATATATATATATATATATTAGAGTTGAGTTCAAATGTCATTTTTTCATTTAATTTTTAATTTTTCTTTCAAATAGGATATATCTTTCATTTTTCACTGTTTTATGTTTGCTTTAATAAATAATAAAGTGTTTACCTTTGTGAATTATTTCTTTTTCTATTCATTAATTTTCTTGAGGAGACAGCCTTGGTAATACTGTCTGAAGTTGTTACAGGGCTGAGTAAGTCTTCACAAGTGGCGACCCTGCCAGGATTCGACTCGACTGAATCAAGATTCGACTACATCTCGAATCTACCATTGGAACTTCAACGCTGCATACCACAGACGGTTACCACCAGCCATGAGTAATGATTCTCTATGGTAGAACTACAGTACAGGTATTTAAAAGATTTGGTGATTGTTATAGTCTCAATTTATTGTAAGTCAAGTCAAGGCAGGAATATTAGTTAATTCTGCCACCTATTTTTTGTGTGAGCTTGAAACACTTTGGAGGATTAGACTCTAGGGACCCGAGATTTTGCAGTGACAATTTGTTTCATTGAGCTCTTTATTATATCAAGGGAACTGTTGTAGGACACTCTTGATTTGTTGGTGAGAAGATCGGATGGTCAAGGGACCCCATTCTACTTACTGTTTGCTCGGAGCCGGCATAGAACCCTTAGTTTTCATTAATACATATTGTTTAATTGAAGCAGGGATCGAGCCCTCTGGTTTATTTACAGTTTGAGCGGAGCAAGAATTGAACCCTCCATTTTCTTTGAGACGTTTCATTTTTTCCCTGGTAGTTTAAGTTATTCTTGCAAGTATGGAGGAATATCAGTTTTGGATGAATGCTGGAAGTTAGTTAGGAATAACAGGAAAAAATTTAGAATCTTTCATTAGTGCTAAAATCCAGGAAAGAATTGAAAAGGAGAGAGAATCGAAAGAGAAGAGAATAAGGAGAAAGAATAGAGAGAGAACCAAGAAAGACAGAAAGAGAAAGAGAGGATAAAAAGGAGAGATATCAAATTGAAAGAGAAAACCAAGATAGACAGTTAGAAAAAGAGAGAGAAGACAAAAAGGAGCGTGATAGACTTGATCGTGAGGAGAGAGCTACAGTACGTGAGGAACAAGTCAAATTAAGAGAACTTGAGGAAAGAGCAAAGGATAGAGAAGTTGAGGAAAGAGCTAGAGAGCGGGAGGAAAAAGCTACAGAACATGAATTAAGAGAGAGGGAAAAGGATCACGAGCTCGAAAAAGCTCGCCTTGAATTAGAGAATAAAAAGTTAATTCATACACAACAACAATCAGAGGAAGGAGTAATTGAACATCATGCAGCTAGGGCACATATTCCAACACCTAGTTTACCTCCCTTCACAGAGGGTGAAGACATTACTTCATACATTATCAGGTTTGAAAATACCACTACCCTCTGTGAATGGCCTGCTGACACCTGGGCTACCAGGTTAGGAATGTTATTTTCTGGTACAGCTTTGAATATCTATGCAACTTTGTTGCAGGATATATGTAATTATAACCTAATGAAGAAGGCGATCCTTAAAGCATATAAAAAAACTACAAATTCTTACAGGAAAGATTTCAGGTATGCCACCTTACAGCCTGGCCAGAACTTTCAGCAGTTACAGGTAACACACTTTCGTTTGTTTGACTTTTGGATAGAGTTCAGGAATTGATCACAATTATGAATCTCTTAGAGACTTCATGGTTGCTGACCAGTTCCTGACAGCTCTTCCTCACCAGATACGAACATTCATTAGAGAACGTAACCTGATTAAAGCTGATGAAGTTGCTGAGGCCGCTGACTTGTATGCTGAGACTCACAATTCCTATAAAGACCTAAAGGGATCGAACCTTAAGGGCAATGGTTCACCTGAACCAAAGATTAAGAAGCCTACAGAAAAAAAAGTCACCAGCTATTATACCAACATGTCATCAGTGTGGTGGTATCGGACATAAACGTCCAGATTGTCCTTCCAAGCAAACAGAGAAAGTTGGTAGATGTTTTATTGATGGTAATGACCAAGCACCCTTCTGTTCAGGATCAGTTAATGGTATAAAAGTCTCAGACATATTACATGACACTGGATGTACGTGCATCATAATTTTGGACAAACTGTTCCCTTACTTTAAAACCTCTCGTGTGTCCTCTATTCTTTCAGATTACTTGGGTCGTGAAAATACTTTCCCTACAATACGTTGTTACTTGAAAACTAAATGGTTCACCGGTTGGACTAATGCGGTACTAGCCCCAATTACTTGTTCTATAATAGTGGGTAACATTAAAGGTGCCGTTCTTCCTTCAGAGGCGGATCTTTCATCACCACCCGTGGATCTAAGTTTTCCAGCTCTTCCTCCTTGCAAGTTAAATAATCCCCTTAACAATTCTGCACCGGAAGCTGCATTGTCTCGTACTGTTCATTTGGGGGTGGAAACAGATGATACTGCTCTCGATAGTGAGGTAGCAGAATCACCTGTCCACTCGTCGGGTGAAAATAAGGGTATTGCCTCTGGCACTCTCAATGTCTTGACTAGGGCTCAGACCATAACCCCGGTTTCTCCTACCTCCTCTTCTCCCACCGCGAGTCCTTTTATTTTCCCAGATTTTATATCCAAGGATGACTTTGTCAATATACAGCGCAATTGCCCTTCACTTCGGGATTGTCATAATCAAGCTTTTAACAACAAAGTTATCTATGGGAGATATGTATCTCATAAGTTTGAATATATTAATGGTATCTTACATAAATCTGTATTTAAATCTCATTCTTCAGTGATAGATTATTCCCTCCTTGTTGTTCCTAAACCATGTCGAGAGACTGTTCTTCAAAGGCTCATGATTTGCCAGTGACCAAACACTTGGCCCATCGTAAGACATGGCATAAGCTCAAGCACACTTATTTTTGGCCAAGCATGTACTCTCAGGTTACAAAGAAGTATAGTTCTTGCAATAGGTGTCAGGTGCTTACTGCACAAAATGCACACTCCTAGTTCCTGTATATTTATTAAATCTAAAACTTCCCTCCTGCAGAAATGAGATACTCTACCATAGAAAAGGAATGTTTGGCCCTTGTGTGGAGTATCTCCAAGCTTAAATTTTATTTACTGGGAAAAGAATTCATTTTAGAAACGGATCACAAACCTTTGATATACCTAGAAACTTTTAAGGGAACCAACAGTCGCCTCTTGAGGTGGACATTGACTCTCCAAGCTTTTAAGTTCCATATTGTGTATATCAATGGTTCATCCAATTATTTCTCTGACTGGTTAAGTCGTGACAGTCAGTAGAAGATTTGTTGCCTTACGCGACTTCCACGTGTTGGAACTTTTTCTTCGCCTATTCTTCTTATACTCCTTGACTATAAGTCTTGGTATGGGGGAGAGTGAGGGAAAAGTTCAACAGATAGGAGTATCGAGCAAGTACATGGTAACAATGGTTTGATTGCCGGCTACTTGTTAAGGTAGGGGAAGTCTAGCTCCCGCTATCCCTCCCCCTTTTTCCCCACCCCGAAAGTGATAGTTTGATTGCCAGCTGCTTGTTAAGGTAGGGTAAGTCTAGCTCCCGCTATCCCCCCCTGAAAGGTGACGTGTGGGGCTCCAGTCAAACAGTAATCACTCGACTCAACTCCCAGCACTACTGTAAGTACACGCTTGCTCATATTCTAGTGGACTTATTGGTTGAAAGCTTCACTTTTGACCAATAATAAACTTAGTCCTTTCAGCCTTGATATCTCTTAAAGGTTTTAATAATCACCACATCTTTTAGGTATTGTACTTATCATGGAGAGTGATTTCTTAAGCAGTGGGTAACCTTTCTTTACAGCTTGGAATGACAGATTGGGTCACCTGCCAACTAACGAGAAGAATTGATGGAGACGGACTAAAGTCCTGAGACGTCCCATGTTGTATCTACTTACCTGTGTACATGTATGCCATCGCAGGACGTAACCCCTCATCATTGCAGCGATAAAGAACCTGCTTTCCTGTCATCTGGACTGATTATTCACGGCTATACTCTGTAAAGAACGAGCCGTTGGGTTGTTACCAACACCTGCGACCCCCCCCCCCACATCATCAGTAACGGCTACGATTTCTACAAGACGATGTCAACCTCCACCATACACCCCATTATCAATATATATATATTAGCGTTGAGTTCAAATGTCATTTTTTCATTTAATTTTTCATTTTTCTTTCAAATAGGATATATCTTTCATGTTTCACTGTTTTATGTTTGCTTTAATGAATAATAAAGTGTTTATCTTTGTGAATTATTATTTCTTTTTCTATTCATTAATTTTCCTGAGGCAGAGCCAGCCTTGGTAATACTGTCTGAAGTTGTTACAGGGCTGAGTAAGCCTTCACAGGGATATAGTTTTGGAGTGGTTGATGCAATTATTTAATAAATGTATGGAAGAGGGTAAGGTACCTAGGGATTGGCAGAGAGCATGCATAGTTCCTTTGTATAAAGCCAAAGGGGACAAAAGAGAGTGCAAAAATTATAGGGGGATAAGTCTGTTGAGTATACCTGGTAAAGTGTATGGTAGAGTTATTATTGAAAGAATTAAGAGTAAGACGGAGAATATGATAGCAGATGAACAAGGAGGCTTTAGGAAAGGTAAGGGGTGTGTGGACCAGGTGTTTACAGCAAAACATATAAGTGAACAGTATTTAGATAAGGCTAAAGAGGTTTTTGTGGCATTTATGGATTTGGAAAAGGCGTATAACAGGGTGGATAGGGGGGCAATGTGGCAGATGTTGCAGGTGTATGGTGTAGGAGGTAGGTTACTGAAAGCAGTGAAGAGATTTTACGAGGATAGTGAGGCTCAAGTTAGAGTGTGTAGGAAAGAGGGAGATTATTTCCCAGTAAAAGTAGGCCTTAGACAAGGATGTGTGATGTCACCATGGTTGTTTAATATATTTATAGATGGGGTTGTAAGAGAAGTAAATGCGAGGGTCTTGGCAAGAGGCGTGGAGTTAAAAGATAAAGAATCACACAAAGTGGGAGTTGTCACGGTTGCTCTTTGCTGATGACACTGTGCTCTTGGGAGATTCTGAAGAGAAGTTGCAGAGGTTGGTGGATGAATTTGGTAGGGTATGCAAAAGAAGAAAATTAAAAGTGAATGCAGGAAAGAGTAAGGTTATGAGGATAACAAAAATATTAGGTGATGAAAGATTGGATATCAGATTGGAGGGAGAGAGTATGGAGGAGGTGAATGTATTCAGATATTTGGGAGTGGACATGTCAGCAGATGGGTCTATGAAAGATGAGGTGAATCATAGAATTGATGAGGGGAAAAGGATGAGCGGTACACTAAGGAGTCTGTGGAGACAAAGAACTTTGTCCTTGGAGGCAAAGAGGGGAATGTATGAGAGTATAGTTTTACCAACGCTCTTATATGGGTGTGAAGCATGGGTGATGAATGTTGCAGCGAGGAGAAGGCTGGAGGCAGTGGAGATGTCATGTCTGAGGGCAATGTGTGATGTGAATAAATGCAGAGAATTCGTAGTTTGGAAGTTAGGAGGAGGTGCAGGATTACCAAAACTGTTGTCCAGAGGGCTGAGGAAGGGTTGTTGAGGTGGTTCGGACATGTAGAGAGAATGGAGCGAAACAGAATGACTTCAAGAGTGTATCAGTCTGTAGTGGAAGGAAGGCGGGGTAGGTGTCGGCCTAGGAAAGGTTGGAGGGAGGGGGTAAAGGAGGTTTTGTGTGCGAGGGGCTTGGAATTCCAGCGGGCATGCGTGAGCGTGTTTGGTAGGAGTGAATGGAGACAAATGGTTTTAATACTTGACGTGCTGTTGGAGTGTGAGCAAAGTAACATTTATGAAGGGATTCAGGGAAACCGGCAGGCCGGACTTGAGTCCTGGAGATGGGAAGTACAGTGCCTACATTCTGAAGGAGGGGTGTTAATGTTGCAGTTTAAAAACTGTAGTGTAAAGCACCCTTCTGGCAAGACAGTGATGGAGTGAATGATGGTGAAAGTTTTTCTTTCTCGGGCCACCCTGCCTTGGTGGGAATCGGCCAGTGTGTTAATAAAATGAAATAAATCAAGGATATATGGAATGACCTTGGAACTGGATCCGTGTGCCCCCTTTCCTCATCCTCTTGGCACTGGGATTAACCGTAGTAGCGCATAGTGATATATAATCGTGCCCAGGCATCGTGGCACCTCACTCATCCACAACTTGTGTACAACAATTTCATTAACAACCAATTAAACTGTCCACGCCAATCATACGTATAATCGTTTTTAAAAATCAACATTAACATTGAAAAACTTTAATCTGATGTAAAAATGGCAGATAAACGACAAAGGCGGGCGGACATTTCTTGATAACTTAGTCCAGCATGGGTCAGTCGGCGACGTTGCCTGCCAACGCTGCCATAGGACCACAAACGAGTGAAACAACCCCACCTTTATGTGCCCTAGACACCGTCTTACTGCGCCCCGCCATTCTGCCGGCACCATCGAAAGGGTCAGCTTGTGACAAAGACCAGTGTCTGGGTTTTTACCCTAACAATAACAAAAATGCAAGTCACACTACGCTGAGTCATGGCATTGGCTAATCTCTTAGTGTTACTCTTAGCAAGTGTCCTGTCTCACGCTCCGCTTATCTCAAACTTACTTCTTTCTCAATGTTCAAACAACACATTTGGCTTTTTTAATTCAGTGTTAAAAATATTTTGTATACATTAGGCATATTTTGTGCTATGTAGAAAGCTACAGAATGATCTTGGTAAGCTGATGTTATCGCAGAAGTGGCAGATGCAGAACAATGTAAGATTCCTCGAAAAACAAAATAACCATGGTACTTACAAGTTATATAATGTAAAGCTTAGTCAAAGTGAATGAAAAAAATTTAGGAGTATAACCAACAGTGGATAAATGTTCGCAATAAAGCTAATAGGATTCCTGACTTCATATGAAGTAGTGTAAACAAAAGGTAAGGTTACTTTTAGATTACGCTACTGATTTCTGATCTCTCTACTGCATAATGAAAATGTAAAGAGGAGGTTAACGAAGTTGATGCCATGTATCAGAAACCTTTCCGACGAAGACAGGCTGAAGGCACTAAATCTGCACTCTGAAAAGACTTAGAATAAGGGGGATATGATTGAAGTGTACAAATGGAAAATCGGAATAAATATAGGATATAAATAAAAGTATCTGACCAAGACAAGACCTGCAATAGATTAAAGTCGGATAAATTTAGATTTAAAAAGGATACAGGTAAGTACTAGTTTGGCAACAGAGTTGTAAGTGAGTGGAACAATCTCCCAAGTATCATCACAGGGGTGAGACTTTTATCTTGCTTTAGACATAAGTTGGACAGGTATACTAGTGGGTACGGTTAGGATGAATAGGACCTGCCTAGCATGGGCCCAACAGATCTACTAGAGGAGCTTACGACGACGTTTCGGTCCAAGTCGGACCGAAACGTCGTCGTAAGCTCCTCTCTTCTATGTGCGGGTTATCTGTGTATCGTTCCAGTCACGGTATTGTGCCTTTTTTTTTTTTTGTTAAATACTCAAGTTCATAACTTTCTGCTATTATACATTACACGAATGAAATTAGGCCAGAGAATGATCAAAATTATTCAGGAATACGATCCTGCACACAGCTTCCCTGTTGTATTATTTAAGTATTCAACACATGCAAATGTGTAGGAGGCCTAGCATTACCTTACCTAGAATGATTTTAAGACATTTTTGGTTGCATCTGCATTACTAAGTTAACACGTTAGGCATACAAACACTCCGTTCAATACACTCTAACCCAAAACGTAATTTATAATATGGATTAAATGAATAAATCTTTTTTTTTAAACCGCCCTTGAAGCCTAATGACCAATGACATTAATGAAACGTCAGCATTAATTTTCTCTCTATAGTTAATATAAACTTCTCAAAACGTACTTAACTATAGAAGCATAAAGGGAAAACTGCAATGTGCTCTTGAGAAATTAAAGTAATGAGATGTGGTTGAAATAGACGGTGAATAAGGTCGAGCACTCCGGTTTCATTATGCAAATGAGATATATTTTTCCAAGTTTCACGATCTCTTGGGTATTTTAGTGGCATTGTACCAAGGACACATGTCCCCAAGTAAAGGTTATATCAATGTGATTTAATATTCTGGGCAGGATTTAACTGTACTATGGGTCAATAAGCCTACTACATTGCTCACTTGTTTTTTTATATTCTTAAATCTCTCACATGAAGAACAAAAAGTCACAATACCGTGACTGGAACAATACACAAATAACCCGCACATGGTCCAAGTCGGGCCCAAACGTCGTCTTAAACTCCTACACCTTTATGTGGGGTTATCTATCTCGCACATGTAATCTGTTCTGCATGGCTTGCCTTCACCGTCTTGACCATCATAGGAAGCTAGCCTATAATCTAAACGTAATCTAAATTTAGTTCATTAAGCTCATTTTAACAGGTGAGACACACTATACAGTAATGAAGCATTTAGCGCCAACACCTTCAATGGTTCTCTGCAAGTTAAATCACTGACTACTCTCACCAATATTAATGTGAAACTTCAGTTTAAAAATTCCACATTACAATTCAATGCGCATATGTTGTAAATTAATTTAAATCAGAACTACAACCCGTTCACATAATAAAACCTCCGTCAACAAAAGATTTAAGAGGACGCAAAATGCCAAATTCCTCAATGAAAATAGTGTTGGATTTTCGATATTGTCATCAAGCGTTTACCCGGCTTACTAAGCCACTGTTAAATTTTACTTGCAGTTTACCTGTACAAGTTTCCGGAGGTCATCGCCCCCGCGACCCGGCCTCAGACCGGCCAATGTTGACTTCTTCGGTCAGGCTGTTTGTACTCCCTGCGCGCAGCTCAGGTAATGGTTAATTTTCCTAACGGATCAAAGGTATACAGTAGAGACAAGCTGATAAATGCCACCACGACAAAAATCCGGGCAGGGGCTATGCCGGCGAATCAAACAGGAACGGATGAATAATGTGCTTTTAATTAACCTAACCCATCCTCTTTGGCCTAACAAAAAAAAAAAAAAGTGACTGTCAAGAACAAATGTATACTGAAGAGTTGTCGTTACTTTTCCTGCAGGTTTTCTTAACTGTTTAAATGCACATAGTTTTTTTTTTTTGAAGGGCAGGTTGCATTCATATCACCACTAATACAGTGACATCAATATTAATCTTTGACGGCCGCGGGATAGGTCGTCGGTATTCTTTGCACACATTATTGGTCAACCTGGATTTAAGTATAAATACCGTATAACTGAATCGAGCACTCTAGGTGGCTTGAACACTGGTTGGACAAATATACGAGTAGAAACGGGTGGATGTGAGTAAGAGCTGTTAAGCATGGTCCAGTTAGCCAAATGCAGAGCTCCGCTGTTAGTTTATTCGTCAAGAAAAAACTGATGGGAGGGAAAAAATTTGATGCCTTTACACAGTACACTGATCTAGGTCATTCAGCGCAAACGACACAAATCAATCATAAAATGAACCGTTGAGCAGTACCTATCTGTAAGAGGGGGCGCGACTGGACGGTTGTGTCTAATTGTATAGGTAAAGGTAATACTAGTATTTATAAAAAAAAATAAAATTATATTTTTTTTTACTGCACATTTAAACATTTGCGAGCAGTTTGAGGCGCCCTGTGTGGAGGCAC